>NC_060207.1:137317500-137680833 GCF_021130785.1 Homalodisca vitripennis
ATGCAAATATTTTAGAATTTAGTTGCAATTTTAATAAATCATTAATAAATATTAAGAATACTACTGGGCCCAATATTCCTCCTTGTGCCGTTCCATACATCAATTCCAAAACATCGCTTTTAATATTATTTATTTTAACTAACTGCTTCCTACCTTTAGAAAAAGAAGTTAACCAGTTCAAAGCGCTTCCCCCTATCCCATACTTCTTAAATTTACACAAAAGTATATCAATGTCTAACACGTCAAACGCCTTTTTAAAATCCAAATAAACTGCCAAAGTATATTTATACTTATCAGAATTTTCAACAATTTCACTGACGTGCCCAACCAATGCTGCATCAGTACCTTTACCTGGTAAGAAACCAAATTGGTGTTCCGAAAAAAAATCATTGTCGCAAAAATATTTTAACAGTTGGTCTTTGATTAGTGATTCTAATATTTTAGCTAACGTACTGATAACAGAGATAGGACGATAAGAGCCGACCTGCGTTGCGTCACCTGACTTAAATACAGGGACTACAACTGCAGTTTTAAACTCATCTGGAACAATACCCTCCCTTAGTGATTTTGAAAATATGTTATAAAGTACGGGTGCAAATATGTTAATATTTTCTTTCATTAAAACAATATTTATACCGTCAAGGCCACAACTAAACTTATTTTCCATGCTATTTATCTTGTTAACCACATCAGAGAGTTGAATATGAAACTCGTTAAGCAATACATTATATTGCGTCTGATCCTCCAGAAATAGGTCCTGGCCAAATTCATCCTGTCTCAATTTAGAAACTATACTTGTGAAATACTCATTAAAAATATTCCCCACCATGCGCTCATTACCCCCCACCTTCATCACGGCATCGCCAACAACAATTTCATCAATACTGTTTTTCTTTCTTTTAAGAATTTTCTTTACAACGTTCCAATATTTTTTCGAGTCACCATTACAAGCCTCAATGAGATTGGAATAATACCTCTTTTTTACTCGTCTAATTTGTTTGGTTACTGTTCTGGATAATTCTCTAAATCTATTTCTTAAAACTAGGTTATCTCTGTTTTTTGTATATTCTTTAAAAACACAATTCTTACGGTTTATTAAACAAAACCAGATCATTAGTAATCCATTCACTCCTCCTTCTATTTTTACTGTTAATTTTTTTCAAATTACAGGATGCTGTGAAACATTGACCATAAATATTGAAAAATTCTTTAACACTATCAATCACATGAGGGCTGGAGATGACTGGGCTCCAGTCGGCTAATAATAGTTGCCGCTTTAATAGCTCATTATTAGATACCGTGACGAAATTATGTTTGCATTTTTCATACATGATTCCAGATAAATTAACACTGAGAGCATAATGGTCAGTAATGCCCAGTTCCTCAACATTACATTTAACATTCAAAGGTTTGGAGTTACGTATCAGTGCGTGGTCCAAACAAGAACTTACACCTACATCTATTCTAGTGGGACAGTTAACCAGATTCAAAAAACCATAAGAAGAAACTGCGCTCAAGTAATCTTTACCGGATCCCTTATTTTTCAATGTGCATATGTTTAAGTCACCTATTATCAAAGTTGGATCATTTTTTTAATTTTAACATATTTTCAAAATCAGGCTTGAACTGTTTATAAGTTAACTTACACTGTCTATAAATTCCGAATATTGAAAATTTAAAAACGTGACTATTAAATGTTAGGTCAATAACAACATTAACAAGCTCAGCTGTGGGCAGGAGGATGAGTTGGTGCGTGTAACAAAGGTCAGTGTCGATGTACATGATAACACCGCCCGCCTGATTATCTGGCCGAGGTTGTAATAACAAGTCATAGCCCGCGATATTGTACAGCCCCTCCTCACCCCCCTTGATCCAGACTTCAGTTAAAACTATTATTTGATATTTCAACGAAAGACTATTTAAATAAACCAAAAATTCATCGAAATGTTTCCTAATACTACGAATGTTCATACAAAAAACATTGAAATTAAAATTTTGAATTTGGTGTGTGTGTGTGTGTGTGTGTGTGTGTGCGTGCGTGCGTGCGTGCGTGCGTGCGTGCGTGCGTGCGTGCGTGCGTGCGTGCGTGCGTGCGTGCGTGCGTGCGTGCGTGCGTGCGTGGCGTGCGTGCGTGCGTGCGTGCGTGCGTGCGTGCGTGCGTGCGTGCGTGCGTGCGTGCGTGCGTGCGTGCGTGCGTGCGTGCGTGCGTGCGTGCGTGCGTGCGTGCGTGCGTGCGTGCGTGCGTGCGTGCGTGCGTGCGTGCGTGTGTGTGTGTGTGTGTGTGTGTGTGTGTGTGTGTGTGTGTGTGTGTGTGTTCAAGTTCAAGTTCAAGTTCAAGTTCAAGTTCAAGTTCAAACTCGTTTATTCAGAAAAAGACATGTTACATTTATATACTACCCCAAGGCACCTTGCAAGGCGCGTGCGGGAATGCAGCTTACAAGTCAAAAATATTTAGTCTCTATGTTGGCAAACCAATCACAATGCGAACTAATTTGTAATAAATAGATGCTACTCATAAGTCACAGATAGACTAGATATTAACAAATATAACAATAAATATGAGTGACAAAAGTAAACAACAATATTGAGTACATTTGTGTACATGAGTGTAAATTAAAAACAGCCAATAAATAAATAAATAACAATAATAAATAATTAACAATAACAAATTAATAACAACAACAATAACAATAATAAATACAACATAGAAATCATTAACAGGCATAATACAACATAAGGTGTGATAAGCATGCAAGAAATAAATAAAGTATTTTAATAAATATAACAAATAGAAATAAATTATCAAGGACCAAGGTTTAATACAAACTGCACGGCTTTCATTTTAAATTTGGGTTTAGAGTCAAGAAATACACTATTACCATATACTGTAATAAACCTGTTAAATAAAGTTAACCCTGCATAACAAAACTGGTGTCTACATTTTTCTTTTGCATAATTTGGCACATATAGGAGATCATATTGAGCAGTTCTCGTTAATCGAGATGTCTGTCTTTTTGGATACTCATCTAAATACTTGTAAATATACATTAATACACATAATTTATACAACTGAAAAAAATTAAGAATATTATTATCGTTAAAAAAACTGCTTACTCTACCCATACGCCCAATGCCAAAAACTGTTCTCAATGCATTTCTTTGAGACATAATTATAGGATTCAGTATGGTATTATACGTGCCACCATAATGTATGACACCATATCTTATCATGCTTTCAAACCAGGAGACATACAAATACTTTAAAAATTGGCTATTCAAAAATCCTCTCATGTGGTACAAAGAATGATTAATCTGTCTTAACTTTTTCCCCAAGAACTGTATATGGTCACCCCATTTGAGATGGCTATCTATGTACAACCCTAAGTATTTAATTGAACTAACTATTTCCACACTTGGACATTTACACACATACATACACTGATGACTATGGCAAAACATTTTAAACATATCTTCTAACTCGCATTTAGGCTTATCGTTATCAAAAAATAGTACACATTTGGTTTTAGAAGCATTTATCAATAATTTATTAGTAATTAACCATTCAGATACTTTCACTAAGTCTTTATCAATTTTCAATTTAAGTTTATTTCTGCTGCTAGCTGAACAAACTAATGCTGTGTCATCAGCATATGCAAATATGGAAGAGTTGAGGTCGATATCCAATAAGTCGTTAATATAGATAAGAAACATGAGTGGACCAAGTACTCCCCCCTGAGCAGTTCCATAACATAGGTTTTAAGGCGTCACTCTTGATGTTATTTATTCTAACTACCTGCTGACGGGATTTTGAAAAAGATGTTAACCAAGCCAATGCAGAGCCTCCAATCCCATACCTTCTGAACTTATGTACTAAGATATCTATATCCAAAACATCAAAAGCCTTTTTTAAGTCTAAATAAATAGCCAGAGTAAATTTGTGAGAGTCAACTGCATCTGTAATACAAGTTACATGTTTCTCTAAGGCTAAATCTGTTCCCTTATTAGGTAAAAAACCATATTGATTACTAGAAAAAAATTATACTGCTGAAAGTGGTCCAGTAACTTTTCTTTAATTAATGTTTCAAAAATCTTAGCTATAGTATTTATAAGAGAGATCGGGCGGTATGAAGACATTTCTGTGGTGTCCCCTGCCTTAAATATAGGTACCACCATAGCTACTTTAAACTCGTCAGGAAATATACCTTGCTCTAGAGACTTACTATAAATACTATAAAATAATGGTACAAAAAGATCTATGTTATTCTTAACTAGTACAATGCTTATGCCATCTATGCCAGTGCTGTTCTTATTTTTCATTTTACTTATTACTCTGTAAATATCAATAACATTAATCCTAAATGAGTCTAATAAGACATCAGCCTCAACATGTATTTGAGGAAAAATATCAAATCCGAATGCCTCCTCCTTAAGGGATGGCACTACCTTTGTAAAATAATTATTAAAGGCATTGGCTACAATGGTTTCATTTCCCGCCACCGCAAGCAAACGATCACCTATCTTTATGGTTGCTAGTGATTTTCTTTTTTTGTTTAAGATTTTCTTAACTACACCCCAGTATTTCCTAGAATCACCATTACAATCACCTAACAACCTAGAATAATAATTTAATTTTTCATATTTAATACATCTATTTACGAATTTAGCCGTGTTATCATATTCTTTCTTTAAAGTTACATTGGATATATCCCTACTATATCTTTTAAACAAACTATTCTTCCAGTTTACCAGATCTATCAATTTCTCTGATATCCACTCCTTTCTTTTTTTATTTCTACAATTTAATTTCTTTAATGTACATGAAGCTTCGTAACATAAATTATACACACTATAAAAAGCCTTAACCATACTATTTACATTATTACCGTTCAACACTCCGCTCCAGTCTGCCAAGGCTAGCTGCCTTTGCATCTTTCTGTAATCGAGACTTTTTACAAAACCTGAACTAGTAAAAATTGGTGTTGTAACCTGAAATACCCAGCTTTAATGCATAGTGATCAGTTATATCAAGTTCCATTACATTACATTTAAAATCAAGTTGTTTTGAGTTTCTTACAAGAACATGGTCAATACAAGACGAGTATTTATCAACAACTCTGGTGGGACTATTAACTAGGCTTTCAAAACCATGTGCAGAGATCAAATTTAAATAATTTGTACCAGAACCATGTAATTTATCTCTCAAAATGCATATGTTCAAATCACCAATAATAACTGTGGGATCATTAGAGTACTTCAAAATATTTACAAAATCATCCTCAAATTGATTATATGTAAATTTACACTGTCTATATATACCATACAGGGACAGTCTAGTGACGACGTTGTTAAGTCTGACATCAATCAGGACGTTTGACCACCTCGGCTGTGGGCATCAAGATAAGGCGGTGTTCACAGCGCAGTGCAGAGTCCACGTACACGGCGACTCCACCGGCCTGGTTGTCTGGCCTGTCCTGCAGAAGAAACATATCGTAGCCTGTCATCTGGTATTTCGCCTCCTCGCCACTCTTTATCCACACTTCAGTCAAAACAATTATAGTTATTTTTTCCGAAAGAGTGGACAAATACAAAATGAGTTCATCAAAGTGTTTCCTCAGGCTTCTTATATTTAGGCAAAATATAATCAAGTCGTCCTTTTTAGTTACACTAGGCATATACGTTGAACTTATACACATTAAAGTTTATTTTTAATTCAATTAGTTGCACCTAAATCTCCACCATGGATGTCAATGCCAAGTTTTCTAATATCTTCAACACTCGATATACGTATTTTTTCTTCATTATCGTCCTTTCTGATAAAGATTTTACCCTCCCAGGTCCACACATACTTAAATCCTTTTTGTTTCAGCGTTTTAGTATGGAAGAGGAGATGTTTAGTATATGGAGTGAGATGTTCGTTAATATAAACATTGGATACCGGCACGTTACTGCAAAAATTCGTTGAGACCAGTTTCGTTTTTTTGCTTTTCTTTAAAATTGCATCACGTTTTTTTCTGTCAGAGAATTGTACAATTATTGGTCGTGGTCCTTTGGGTTTCTTAGTTGGGATCCTATGGGCTGCTTGTATATCATTTTCATAGTTAATCGGTACATTGACAAACTGCGCCAACGTTTGAACCGTTTCAATCATATTCTCACTGTCAATTTCTGGAACGCCCTCAATTTGTATATTTCTATTGCGGTTATATTGCTCTAAACATTCGAGCTGTACCTGATATTTATTGACTTCTTGTTTTAGAGAATTATTTTCTAATTTTAATTCACATTGTGCTTTTTCTAGAATTTTAAATTTTGACGTAACTTCAGAAAGTTTATTCTCATATTCGTCTATTTTCCCAGAACAGAATTCTACAGATGCTTTAAGATCTGCAATTTGAGCATTAAGTTTGCTATTATACTCTTTGAACTGAGATGAAATAGTTTCCTCCATCTTCTTTAAAAACTCATCCTGGAGTTTAACTATAATATCTTTAGGAATTTGAGACTTACTTGAACAGTTTTTACACTTCCAGCTATCACGCCTTTTCTGTCCCATTCTGTTCCATGTAGACTCCAAGATTTCGGCACAAATAAAATGATATTTTGTATTACAAAGTGAACAGATCGCAAAATCATCTTCATCCGGTAAAGGATCCGCACACTGGCGGTAAAGGATCCGCACACTGGCCACAATCACTCATTATATCAGAGTACGAGTAGATAACGGAGCTCACTGAAATACGTCCGCACGCTACGGCTGACAACTACCAACTGTGTGTGTGTGTGTGTGTGTGTGTGCGTGTGCGTGTGCGTGTGCGTGTGCGTGTGCGTGTGCGTGTGCGTGTGCGTGTGCGTGTGCGTGTGCGTGTGCGCGTGTGCGCGTTGTGCGCGTGTGCGCGTGTGCGCGTGTGCGCGTGTGTGCGTGTGTGCGTGTGTGCGTGTGTGCGTGTGTGCGTGTGTGCGTGTGTGCGTGTGTGCGTGTGTGCGTGTGTGCGTGTGTGCGTGTGTGCGTGTGTGCGTGTGTGCGTGTGTGCGTGTGTGCGTGTGTGCGTGTGTGCGTGTGTGCGTGTGTGCGTGTGTGCGTGTGTGCGTGTGTGCGTGTGTGCGTGCGTGCGTGCGTGCGTGCGTGCGTGCGTGCGTGCGTGCGTGCGTGCGTGCGTGCGTGCGTGCGTGCGTGCGTGCGTGCGTGCGTGCGTGCGTGCGTGCGTGCGTGCGTGCGTGCGTGCGTGCGTGCGTGCGTGCGTGCGTGCGTGCGTGCGTGCGTGCGTGCGTGCGTGCGTGCGTGCGTGCGTGCGTGCGTGCGTGCGTGCGTGCGTGCGTGCGTGCGTGCGTTGCGTGCGTGCGTGCGTGCGTGCTTGCGTGCGTGCTTGCGTGCGTGCGTGCGTGCGTGCGTGCGTGCGTGCGTGCGTGCGTGCGTGCGTGCGTGCGTGCGTGCGTGCGTGCGTGTGCGTGTGCGTGTGCGTGTGCGTGTGTGTGTGTGTGTGTGTGTGTGTACAAAGATACAATGAAAACAGATTCCTTTATGACTAACATGGTATCAAACAATGGTGGACAATGAGCAATTCTAAATAAAATACACAATTTTGGTTATCAGTAAGAAAATATATTAATATGTAAATTAAATTAATTCGTATAAATAAATATGAAAACCTAACATTAATTTATTTTTAATATTTATATTTATACATTTCTCTGGGCTTGATAAAAATGAGAGTTAAAACCTATAAATTCTTTTAGAGTATAATACTAAAATGTTATAATACTACATGCTCTAATTTAGATATATTTTTACTCAAGATAACTAAAATAGTATACTCAGAGAGGGGTGGTACACATTAGTGTGAATGAACAGTATTCATCGAATATGAGAATGTTCAGAACAATGGTAGTTATTATGTCTGGCACTGTAAAGAGCATCTGACCTCTTGTGGGAGAATACAAATGGCTTCATTGTGAAATCAACTCTTGTTCATCGTACGGGTGTAAAATAAAACATATATTCGTTTTAAATTATTATGTATCTATATAATAAATTTTAACCTTTTTACTCTATTGGCACTAGATAATAAATTTAAAATGTGGTGTTTATTTGTTATTATTATTATCTTATTTTGCAATCATAACAGAACTACAGACTTTCACCATTTTAAAGAGATACATAAGTACAATGGAAACTTAACGTCACTTAAACAAAATATTTATTGAAATTAGATATAAATGTGTTGGTGTCTCAATCTTTATAAAATTATAAAAGCATTATCGCATGTTAGACAAAGCGAATAACTTGTGCTCAAACTAAGATAGATTAGTTAATTAACTCAAAGACATTGAATTCAACCTTGTGCAAAATGTATATACCCAATCTATATACATAAAACAAAGTCCAAAGGGTTGGCTACACCATCGCGTATAATTCAAAAATGGCAGTACAGAATTAAAATGTCGTAACATTAAATCAAAAATGAGGTAAAACACATTTTATCTAATAGTATAGAAAGAGCTTGATAACTTCAATCAACTGTTCTGTTTAAACATTGTTGTATGACAGCCCGACTATATGTTTAATTAATTTAACCACTATTTTTAATTTGTTTATATTTAGTACTGAAATCACAGAGTAAGGTTGATAGTAACAGCACTTATTATTTAAAACCTTTCTACAACCACCATTGATGAGCAAAGAGTAAAAACTTTCCAGATAAAAAATATATTTTTAATGCACATTTTAACAAATATTAGCTACGCAGAGCGTGGTTAGTACATTAATGCAGATATCAAAAGGCTTCTCAGACCAGTGTATGTAGTATGGTATATATCATTATATACATTTCACTGTGTGTGTATATATATATATATATATATTTCATTTTCGATCAAGGAAATCTGGATACAACAACCTTAGGTCAAAAGCGTAAAGGACCATAAAAGGCGTACAATAATCTGTGTCACGTGTATCAGCGTGTGCGTCAAAAATAGATTATATAATATTAAGAGTTAATGAACATAAGAACAATCGTGAAATAGCAAGTGGACAAGTTCAATACAGCTCAACTTTTTTGGCCTGAAAACAATAACATAAAGTGGAATGAAACAACATAATGCGTCTTAAATACAGGTTTAACAACTTCATTTGTGTCAAGGTATCAAACCAATTGATTAGGAAGACTAACCAAATAACAAACTCTGATGTGCTGCAATCGGATTTCAATTAGAAAACATTTTGTGGAACAAACCTTTCGATCACAGTAACAAGTTTTACTTGTATGAAATGTTAATTTTCTTAAGAATTCTCTTAAAACGTGTCATGTTCTTAAGTTATATTTTACTAAATAATTATATTTTACTTGTTATATCTTTATAACATGTCATGTCATTATGTCTTTATGGTCTTTTTTTATATGCTACACAAAATATATTTTCAACCAATGATAAAATACTCGTAATATTATCACAGTATGGGGAGGGAGGCCACGCTGAATCACTACAAGGAGAATGCAGTATTCTACGACACACTGTTATAAAAAAATTTTAATTATAAAACAAACAAAAACATTATCTGAAATCTTATTCTTCAGCAAAATCATTAATTAACATTAGCATACAACAGAATTTGCGTAGGTGTTGCGAGTAACGGTTGGAGATTTCAGTATTACATTGAATTTCTTTGTAGCATTTATACTATTACGGTTTTTGATGAGATTTAATTTCGCATAATTATAAATCACTATTTAATTTATTACAGTAAGATGGCCTTTGTTGCTACGATTTATGTAAAATATTAAGAACCCAAAACTTATTCATCCACATTATAGCAATTCTTAACCCTTATTACTCCAATCGAAATCGCGCGAATTCAAATCAAATACTTTTACACACGTATGTCGGTAAAAAATAATCATAGATATAAGATAAAAACCATTGTTTGTATGATAATATAAATGCTTTTTATACGAATATCTATAAGTAGGTTTTGTGAAGGATAGTATATGCAAAAATGGTACAGATTAAGTCCCTGGTTTCTGTAGGCTGATTTTTACTGCAAACTGTTTAATCAAGGATAGACAATTCTAGCTGTGATGCTGTTGGTACTGTTCCTGGACTTTATTGAGTATTACGTTATGCTTCCTACTGTTATCGCAGTATCCCATTCTGGAGTATATCCTTCATACGAAAGCTAATAACAGTTGAAAGCCCCATTGTAGCCTATTTTATGCAGCCTCTAATGTTTGATTTTGGGTTAAGCACTTTTGCCGTTTTGTCATGCTGCTATAGATCAAACCATATAGTTACAGAATGAATGAATAGTTAACTCATTCACTCATTACAGAAAAAAAACCAATAGCGATGCAGTTAAAACAAGATTTTTGATCCATGCCTTTATCATAGTTCTGTTTATACCAGAAGGAATTATGTTTTCATCCATCATAGCCAGTAATTTTTTAATCTGACCTTTGTATATTCAATTAGTGATAAGTTATCTCTAGCTCTCCTGCCAAATAAGATTTCAAATTGGCTGAATCCATTGGCTAAAGGTGATTTTCGTTACGCAGATAAAGCCATCACAATTTCAAGTGCCGCTGTTTACTAGTATGTATAGGTAGTGCAGAAGTGTCAGCTTTTATTATCTTACAGAGTAAATGTACAGTACTATATCAAAATGTGTAAAACTATTATATGTGTTTTATACCAAAAGTGTTCTCCCTAAAGGTTAAGGTACTTATATTGAGTTTAGTGATATTATTATCCTTAAGGTGGGAAAACTAATTTGAGAAAAGTACACAATAAGAAATAAGGCATGTAAACAATTTATTGCGTTTTGAAATTATTTAAAGCGGTAGCGTGCGTGGTTATGATTAAACACTGAACTCATAATCTACATGTTGACCTCTGTTATTTTAGCTCCCCTACACCAACAAGTTAATTAGTGTCGGCTAAGAAGCGGTCTGAGCAGACTAGTAGAAGTATTAATTGCTCGTACTTCCATCATTATAAGGTGTATTAAATCTGCTAAGTTCTTGAGATTATGTAAAACATTAATAAAAGTATATAAACCAAATAAGTAATTATAATTCTTATGAGTTATGTATATTCATATAATTTTTTTATCTATATAAATACACATTTCTTACATAAGCAGAATAAAGATTAAATCCATTGGTTTATGATTGTAATATGTGTACTCAAAAACTATATGTACATTTATTTTTATATTAAGTAGTGATTAATAAAACATTATACCGTCACCAAATTCTGAAGTGTTTAAAATTTTAATGGGTCTTCCTGTACGCTTTTAGAGCCAAAATGGGGACAACATTCTAGATTCATTTCTTTACAAATTGGTATTTCCAAGTCGGCTATATGTAAGGTATACACTCTTTGTGCCTATATTTTTTGTATTATAATAATATAAGTAGAACTGCACTTAATAACAGAATAATCGATTGAACAATTTCATAACTATATTGTAACGATGATTATTGACCAACTTTTATTAAATTTATAGAATTACCAATGTTATGTTTGTAAACAGTGGAAAAATATACAGTACTTAATACGTGTTTACATTGTTAACACACTTTAATATATCATTAATGGAAACATCGTGATCAATTCATATAAGATGTTAACCTTTATTTTGTTTATGATACATGCGTTCTCTCTACGTAACTATATTTATATCCTCAACACTAGCAATTTTAAGACTGGTTTAAATAAGGAATTCCGTGAATTAATGGTGTCTTGGAACGACCATATAGGCTTCAACTGTTTGACAATAGGTTGAGAAACGAGAAATAAATATCAATCATAGATTGTATAAATATGTTATCGAGTAGTTTCTGTTCATCCCCCCTGAAATCTGTGTAATTTGCCTCACTACAGGGTAGAGTCAATATCTTTGTCTGATTGCAGTTGTGGTTAAAAATTAGATCAAATATGAGGTAAGAGATTAAATACTACACACTTTTTAAATCAATACTTACAGGATTTTTAGAAATGACTAAGAACCTAGGAACCCTAAATACGTAGGTTAGGATAGTAATCAATGAAATTAATACTAAAATAACTATTTACGGGATAAAACGATAAGGGCATGTTTTATCGTTAAATGGTACAATCAAATAAATATGTGTTAATCAACAAGTATACTTCATCTTCACATTATAAGAACAATAATTTTACAAACTTATATATTTATTCAAAACTAATTTTAGACTACTGTATTTTATTATAAATAAACCATCTAATTTTGAATGTGAAATTTACAAAATAATAGTTATAGTAAACATTTTATTTAAAACTAATATTTAACGATTAATGATTCCTCAATTATAATGTCATACTCGTAAAATATATTAACGGTTTTTAAATTCGACCTACATCAAATTGTGATTGGTTTATTTACTACCCAGCATATAAAAATTTAATAACCACAGTATCTATTATGAGTTTCCAACCCTGACACCGAAAGTACATACTTCGTATAGAGGAAACATGCATGCCTAACTAGGTTGACAAGCACTAGTTTTTGAACTGTAGAGGCATCACATCAGACTTACTGATGAACTGTTATAGGTTGCCAACATAAGCTATTGACCAACAGTTTCACTGTATTCATATATGTGAACCCACGCAACTGGAACCTGTAAATTGACATTCTATACTACATGTTCAATATGCTACATGCTTTATGTTAAGATATTCCACGATCCTTAATAGTTTAATAGCTTTTTATTGTACTCATTTGTATGAAGAGATTTACATGTACATAATGTATTAGAAGAGAAAACATTAATGCCTTTCACATCTATTAATTTTTAGGGAGACACTGATTCCCTTTTAAGCCTTATTCTGTCCGTTCTCATAGGTCACTGACTTGTGCAAGGATATTATCAAACATAATACGGAGGAGAATCGATAAGTACGGTACTGATACCAAAGTGCTTTCTATAGTCACACACATACGTTAAAACTGAGGTATATCTAACATGCAGATTAACCTTTACTACTAGGACAAAGAATAGATTGTGAATAAATTGAAGACAAACAAGCACACCATTCAATTAAAATTCTAATGTAATATGCATAAATGATAAGTGCATAAATTTAAGTTCAATTCATTAATTGAAAAGAAAGAACAATTCACGATGTAAATCTGTAAGTTACATATGAGATATAGATGCAAATACATAACCTAGTCCCAACACGAGATTAACGATTGCAATATCTCGTATTGTGTCGCTGTCTGTAAATAAAATGCCAGGTTACCTTAGCGTATATGCCAGTTTTGGAATCATCACCAGCACATCTCACCTTTTATTTTCATTCCTCTCGTATCTTAGCTCGATTCATATTTGCATGCATACACGTTCGCAAATGGAGTGTAATTTGAATCATAGTAGATGATAAATTACGAGATTAATATATTTTGCCAATTACTGTTAGCGTTGTTCCTTTTTTAACAAGCAAATTTGTATCTACTCTGCAATTGCTTAGAGTTATTTACTACCTAACAGGTAGTAAACCTAAACAGGTGCGATATTAATTGAGTTTTAAATGTCCTTATGTAGCTCGTTTTCCTTAAAAGTGTAATACATAACGCGTCATTGGATATACCGTGGCAAAAACTTATGGTAACGTATCTTTAAATATATATTTTACGTGAAAATATATTGAAAACTACTTTGCACCTTTTGGATGCAAAATGATATTCGTAAAATATTGACTGGGTAACAAATTCACGATCTTCTCCAAAGTCACTCACAATACAGACCGTTTGCAGCAACCCAGTTTCAAGTGGTTAGAAGCCAATCCTATTCATAAAAATACGTTGTAAAACAATTGGAAAATTAAAGAATAATGCTTTGTGATTTTTATACTAAGTTAGCGAGTAAGTGGTCCACACTAGGGACAAGTGGAAGCTGTTCAAGTGTAAGTGCCTCAATGACACTAAGCATTCCTCCCGATATGAGCCTCGGAACTGATTTGATCACGCACAGTATATAGTAGAAGAAGGTTCAATTTGTGATATCTATATGAAACAACTAAGGTTAGAAGGTAGATTGTTCGTATTGGGAAAAAGTGATTGATACCGAATATAAAATAAGTCAGGGATGGAGGCTAAAAATGATGTACGAACCAAGAAGATGTTAAAAGTACTCACAGAATCCACAGATTATCCTAATAGTCACTTGTTTTCACAAGTCTCAGATTAAAAACAGTTGATCATTGCTAAGTTAAACCAACTCGAAAAATGCATTGGTTTTATAATTATTATTTTTGGTGGATTGAAGCGACAACTCTTCTGTTGTATTTAACCACAATGGGCTAATTGCTTGTTAACTTTGAAGAATTGCATATATACGAATTTACCATGTTTAGAATATACAGCTGAAGCGTAATCGAGTCTCTACGAGGAAATTGTATATAGCAGTAATTATTTTCTAATTTGGTTGACTGATTAACAAATTAATCAATGAAAGTTCAAAAAAGAAAGTTCTTAAAGAAGAGTTTGACTCTCTTTGCAAATAGTGGATCGGCGCTCAGTGAAACACTATACAGAGCAGAGAAGGGGTGGAGAGTCTGGGCAGTGAAATATGTGTTTACGTGAGTGAACTGTCAAGAGTTGGTTGTATATCCCACCCGACAGTCCACATACACTATAGGCTGTTGTAATTTGTGTTGTGATGTTACAACGGTGAAATTTATAACCGCAGACTTTATCATTTATTAGCATTTATGTGTTCCCAAAATCCATAAAGTGATACATTTGGACCTACGAGGACTTTTTAAAAATCTGATCTAAAATATGAAAATTTTGATTGCATTTTGCTTTGTATCGTCAAGAATAACAGACTATCAATTAATAATAACTCACGTACTGACTTGTCCATTCCAATTAATATATTGTAGAAGCGGAGGACAATAAAACTGCTTTGGATTTAAAAGAAATCAGGTGGATATGAAGGACCTCAAATAATTAAAAGGAGTCAAGAGTGGTTAAGTAGTCACTATGCAACCCATTACGTCAAAAAATATTGTATTAAACACACTTACTGATTGGTGAACACAAAACTGCTAGATTTTAATTTCGTACAAAAATACCTGCTTTCATGTTGGACACTTGTAACGTCATGAGACATGCTAATTGACTTCGATCACGATGAGGGAAAAAAGATAGTAAGTATTCCAGATAAGGAAATGTTGGTTGTGGATGAAGAAGTAATTCTTCGAAGCGCCGGGACAAATATATTCAGGGATTTACCCAATAAGCAGAAAGTCTAGAGAGGAAAGTAGTAGAAAATGGACGGAAAAGGCAGGGAAAGTTAAAATGAAAAGCATAGCATAATTGTTTTGCATATGACAATCCGACAAGAAATAGTACATTCAAGATGGAAAAAGCCCGTAACTTGTGATTATAACATAAAATATTATAACATTGTCCGCAGGCAATTTGTTATAATTTAAATAGATAGATTACTTATTGACTTTTGTTTCTTTTGAGAAATTAAACTCACTTCCTCAAAAACATTTCTTTTTAACATTATATATTACCTTGTATATTATATGGTTAACCTAAACTACCTGTTACGTGTAGAGCACAATATAAAACTTAAACAGGACATTTGAGAAAATAAATCAATATGTAAAAATTTATGTTTTCGAGTATCCTTTTGTAAAGTTACCGTGCAAAGTATTACTGTTAGAAACTTATTTGCATTTATTATTATTAAATCACTGTTATTAAAACCCACTATTTCTAGTTTATCTAATCAGTGCAACACCTCTGCAAATAAAGTAAGTTTCTGATCCAACAAGATCGGTTGTATGATGAATCTTCCTCTACTGAAGGTGGCAAAGACAAATCACCTGCCGCCCACCATTTCTACGGTCTTTGGATTCTTTTAATATTCTCATCTAGAAGAAAATAAAACATCTGAAAATTATTATATACAGTTTTACTTCTTTGTGCTTGTTTTCGTTCGTTTCAACGAAACACCATTTTCTTCAAAAATTACAACTATATCAATGCTATTAATTACATATAGATGAGAGCGGAAGTCATATCTAGTTTTCTTAATATTAAAATCAACTTTTATTTTTTTATTTTAGAAAGTTTTTATAATAAGCTAACTTGAGGTAAGTTAACGTAGATTCCGAACCACTTAATTCATTGGTCAACAAATGACGATCCTCCTCCTTCTTCTCACACCCACCTATGCCAGAAATGCATAAATATGTATCCATACTGACAAGGAGCGTTATAGAGATTTTTAAGTACTATTAAAAGATACAAAATAGGCCATTCTTACAATAGCACTATTTTAATATATGATTCCAATAATAAATGTTTTATATTCCCAATTTTCAAATATATTCCACGTTTAATAATCATAACACACTTAAAATAAACACACAATAAAATGGTTTTGGTGAACTTATGACGTTGTAGTAAAACCTTAATAATAATATTAATGTTTATAGTATTTATATTAAATTACATTTACAAACTGAGCGTACATTGGTGTTTTTTCCACGATTTGCTAAATATAGTTATGAAAATAAATGGTCACACTCACACACGAATAACTGAATACAGTTCAAAGAACATACAGTATTGTTTATAGCCAATTCAGTAATACGTTAGTTACATTTAACACAGACGTTGTGGAGACGACAGAGACACAAGACTAGAGCCAAATTCTGTGAAGTGGACGGAAATGATAAACCCTTGTTATTGTAAGCCTTCCTTAAAGCTTGGAATTCTGTCACTCAATCATCTTGGATGTGGTTAACAAGTTTCTTCTAACTCTGAGTACAAAGCGAAACAACTCAGCCACAAACTTTGTCTCGACTTTGAGATTCAACGGGAGGAAGATTTACCTACATTCGGTTAGTATATAGATTAAGACTGAACTGATGTGGTGTAAGATAACATTTAGAACAATTCCATCTCAAAGATGGACTACATAATAAGCATAAATGTTTTGGATTCAATATGTTTTATTTTAATAAAACAGACAATTGGGAATTTCCATGTCATTGTATACCAGTTTATTTTTTTTAATGTCGAAATACGTTTGTTGGGCATATGATCACTTATTTCTTAAAAGCAGATATGCTCCAGAATACTATACAGATAAAAATAAGCTTTCGACCGTCTTTTCTCTCTTTATCTCCTCAGCGTCATACTATTTCCTAATAATAGACAACACTCTCCGTAGTCTACCCTACACGTACGTAAACAACACTCGTAAGATCTACCCGACCTAACCTATCCTGGTGCAACCAGAGCTATTGAAATATTCTAGCCATCAAGTGATCTGTTTACGCTAGTGATAGTGTTATATTTTATTTACTGCTGTGCCGTTTTAATAAAGCTCTATACAATATTATTTATGAAGTAAAATACTTTAGATTGTTATCTACTTCTCTACTAGCAACCACCAATATTTTCAATTTAATAATGATTCCATTATCTTTACAAGATAAGACAGTTATATCTTTAAATGCGATAAACATATTTTCAATTATTCAAATTCACGACCGATAAACGAACTACAGAGCAAATGTAAGGTAGGCTAAGTGAGTAGGAATGTTTAATTGTAGGCCTACATACCAATGTGATCCAGGCTCAGTGGCTTTGATTACCAGCTCCGTCTCTCCTATATATAATCCAGGCGTCTAACATTCCTGAAAAATATATTAGTGGTACCTCTCAGAAACATAGTCATTCAGGAGTAAAGTAATATACTCGTGCATTTAACCCTATAGAGTTATGTAACCCAAGAGTTAATCTTTACCAGGAGGGTTCACTTCTGGGTGGTTTATAACTTACAGTTGAACCCACACTGGACACAGCAAAAGCCGACGTGTCAAATAAATCTGGGCAACCCTATGGATGTCCAGGACCGACACTTCACTAATCGCAAATATCGAGAATCTAGCTTACAAGAGCAGTTCGATAGGTCTAGCCTACTGCGGGAGATGACTGTTGGAGTTTGTGGGTTCCCTAAGAGTCAATTATTCTTGTTAGGCTAGACGTAAGAGTATGCCACCGCTGCCTGATTTGACTGGTGAGGCTGGTTCAGAACTGGCTTCCCCTTCTTCCGAGGGAACATGACTGAGATTTATGCCCTAAATACTTCCTCACGATCTCGACAGGAGGTGGCCCCTACCCTTAACCTAACCCATTCAGAATATATTTTCACTCCGGAAGCATCGCAAAGGTCCTTTTAGGACTGGGTGCAATTTATAAGCTTCTTGTCCTAATAAAATAAAAAAACCTCGTAAAGAGAAAATTACACTAGGTAAATCTCTCTAATTGTTAAATATAAATTTCTACGTTTACTATTTATGCTTCCCCCATACCCACCTCCATGCTCTACGTACACTTCAATTGCCTCTTTATATATTATAATTATGTTATAATGTTTTATTTTCTAAGAGCAGTAAACAAGAAGCATCTTTTCAAACTATTGTATAATGGTGAACCACTAATTGAAGTAAATTTCATTACAGTAAAAATATAATCTTAGGTCTGGACGTTACAAACGTCATTTCCCCTTTAGCAGTCATAGTCTAGAAGGAAACATATATACAGTAAGTGTACCTCAGGGACCTAACTCAATATAAAGTAATGTTGGGTATAACGTATTGATAAAGAAATACCGGGACTATAAATTAATTATAGAATCAATATTAGTGATATATTCAAAAGGTTTTATTTTATTTTAAATACAACACGTTTAAAGGATATTCGGGGCATCTTCTTTCAACAACATAGAAACAGGAATTTAGTAACCGGCCAAGGACAGGCAGTAACAGGTTGCAGTATGCGGGTACCAAAACTCGCATTGCGTGCCTTTTATATGTTAGAAATACCAGAATATTCCCATTGAAATCCTAAAACAAATAAAACCTTACATACAACTGTATGCTTATAAATTCTCTATTACGTTATACTCAAACAAACCATGAAAATAAGGTGGCGTGAATTTTTAGACTTTTTTGGAGAATGCAGTTAAAACGTAACTGTCAATGTAATATCATCGTGTAACCTATTGAAGGAGACGGGAGTAGAAGACTGGCAATGTTTGAGGGCATTACAGCAAGTTGGTATGTAATTGTATTCCTAAAATGAAGGTAATGGAGAATCCTATCAGTGGAAACATCAACCGAACTTTAATATTGGAACCACGTACCTCCATTTGAACTAACCTTGTCGACTCACAGTGTCATTGCTGAGTAGACTGAAATGTGAAATATACATATTTTAGTAAAAGGAAACAATTGTATTCATATATATATATATACTATATATATATATATATATATATATATTTCACTCTATATAATGACACTATATATATTTTTTCTTCCATAACTGTTAAATAATAAGTTTTAAAATTTTAAATTATATATATAATATGGGTGAAAATATATGCAAATATATTTTATAATTTAATTTGTGATGTTAAAGTATAGGTAAATTAATTTATGTAATTTCTCAAGAAAGGGTCTGCGGATGTAGGGTGATACAGTGAGATAGCAGGTTTTTCTGGTATTCTAGTTTGTTAGCGTGATTACAATAGTGGTAGTTTGAAGATTACTTTATTCTCTCTGACCTTGTGATTGGATAGTTGGAGCCCAATCAAAGTCTTGATTTTTAGTTAGCTAGTTTACTGGAAGGGAAGGTATAAACAGCTACGACACGCGATTCTCGGCGTCTTTTCGGAATGTTATTTTGCGGTTAATGCAGTTGGTGGTTTTCGTCTTTTTTAGTACCTTAACCTCTCTACGAGGAATTTTCCGTAAGTAGCTCTTTTACAGTCGAATCACGATTTTCAGATGGGAGTTTTAATGTTTACTAATGTTAGCTTTCTTTTACAGGGATTATATACATTTTTGCACAAAAGGGAAATAAGAAGATTTGAATTTACGTAATAAGTAACACAAGTTTTCAAGAGAGTACATGTCGTTGCAGGTTTAGTTCAGAGTAAATTCTTTCCTTTTTAATATTATTTAAAAGTTACTGGCAATAACAATTTAGTATTCTACAGTCAGAATAATTTTCAAACGTCAAGATATAAAGCTTTTAAAAAGACTTTGGGGTAAGAACATAGTTAAATTACCGTTTGAACTCTTTTGAGTCTGTACTAACAGAAACAGGTTGCGACATAAGTGGCACAAAGAAAGTTTTTAGTATATTTAACTTAGCCTCGTTTATAATAGGGAAAAGTACATTTGATTTAGAATTAAAGTATAATTTTTATTTTTTTCAATTTCGGAAATATTGAAGTTAAAGTTTTAGTTTTATTTTATTTTTTAAATAAGAAGTTAACTTTAATTTAGTTTAATTTATTTGAAAGAAGAACACCTTTTCTATGCACCCGGTGGAGTATATACTTTTTTTGTTAATTCTTTACGGAAAAACCTGTTGAGAATGAATCTAAATTGTGTTAAAAATTAATCTAAAATCCTATTAAAATAATAATCTTTATTCTAAAAACTTCATATTAACACATTCTTTGTAAAATTGGTGATTCTTTTAAAAATTCTGTTGAGATCATTTTCAAATCTGTTTAGAATGGGTGGAATATGAGATCAGTTAAGAATCATGTACAATTTGTGAAATGTTGTAATATATGGTTAAAATACTGTAAATATAAAATCTGTTAAAAATGTACATTTTTTGAGATTCAGGTTTAATCTGTTTACATCATTGTCGTATTCAATTTGGTAAAAGGAGTTGTCAACTTCTGTGTTGATAAAATGGATCACTTTAATTACACACAGTTATTTTGATTCTTTCCTAAATCTTAAATAAACAGTTGTGTTACTTTCTTTGTAAACAATATTCTTTCAAATATATAAAAAAACTATTATGCTACATATAAAATTATAACATTTTTCACAAATTTATCGTATTTGTTTAAAATGTAGGAAAGTGGAATAATATTTGTTGGATTTTGTCAACAATTTAATTTGAAAACATTTTAACTGACTAAGAATTTTCAAATATTTCCTTAAACCTATTAGACAAATACTTCAAAATTGAAAAAAAATCAGAAATGAAATCTTGTGTTGTTGTGTTTTATAAAACGGTAGAAAAATTATAACTTAGATACAAACATGAACTTAAAACCTCTTAATCCATAATCACATTTTTTTCTTTTGAATCTTCATTGATGAAGCCTTCCGCCAGTAATATTCGTTATTGATTAGAATCCACATTTATTTAACAATTAATGATATTTTTGAAATTTAGTAATATTTTGTCTTAGCCTTTTGCGTCTAATGTACAGGAATAATATGATTCCATATTAATTCAAATATTTACAAAGATTATAATATTTCAAAATTGCATTTCTACAAATTATGATTTACATAAAATCAGTAAAGTGTTATAAAAATGTATAACATTAACGTAAAATAGAAAATAAGCATGCCTTTACACTTGTGCGCAATACTGTTGTGCGCACAGGTCAAACTGGTTTCAATACAACTCACTATACCCAATTTATGAATACAAAGATTTGCTCCAAAAGACAATGAGTCTTTATACCCCCCTGGATGAATGTAAAAGGGTTCTAAACCATTTTAATGGTCTGAATACTATAGGAGATAGACTCGAATTCAACAGCAGCTCATGGTATTCCTTGCTTACCCAGCATGCAAGGAGGTTTTGTGCATTATGCAGAAGTGGGTTTAAGATCTTCCTTACTCTTGCAAACGAGCTTAAGTGTTGGACCTTTCATTGAGTTCCAATCTTTCCTTTAATGATGTAGTGTGATTAGACATACACTGATAACATTACTTTAAATACACACGGACATACATAGCAGATTATTATGTTTTCGAAAGATCTTTGTTCAGAGTACAATATCCAGCGCTGTAAGTATGACAAGGGTCTTGAGCGTCACAATTAATTAGGCTCCTTTATAGCCTGAAGGGAATAGTGGGCACTAATCTGTATAATCAGTAAAGTCACCCCAGGCTTGTAAACACTTTGCCGTAATCAATCCAGTTTAGCTCCTAGAACTTATACTGGCAAGGTATTATGTGTAAAGCATTGTATTATATAGTATTGTCGGTAACCAATATTATACATAGTATTATAAACATTAAATTCTACATTGTTCATTAACATACTTTTTAATTGATAAATGTACAAAGAAGTAAACAAAGATCTTATAATACTTTTACTTTAAGATTTTAGTAGTACTACTAAAAGTTTACGATTTATTGTTTTTATCTATTATGAATTCGAGTCTTATTTTATATTATAAATCTAACACAAAAAAGTTTTACCTTTGTGTAACCACATAACTTAACAAATAAAACAGAAAGGGGAAGAGTTTTGTAAAACAGGACAAGTAAGCTTTAAAAGATTAATAAATGTGTAATAAAATTAACGGTGTAATATATTTAATAGTTTTATGTTCAAAACATAACAATGCTAATAGCATGTGAACACTGATGTATGTATGTTTTGTGCAATAGATCATAACCTCACTTTTGGTTGCTACAGAATAAAATTCATTAGATAATAAATTGGTGTATATTTCCGTTGCTTTCAATCCTCGCAAGCTCTCATCTGTGAGACTACAAATTTACGTAAGTTAGAAACATTAAAATCGTAAATAAAGTATTCATTATTAACTAAAAATATGGTACTATACCTTGTCAAACAGTTCCAAAATATTGTAGATGTTCACGACATTTTTGAAAACAATCGTTTTACAATCAGGTGCTTAAACATTGTTTACAAGATCCACTCTACAAGCACAAGTACAAACACAAAATAAATAAGCCACACGACATGCGGACAGCACACGCGGTCAGGGCGGACAGTAGACAGGTCGAAGAGTGCAGCTGCTCCTACTCTCGTTTTCTGATGCGTTCTTGTCTGTTGGTTTATCAGCTGAAGATAAGATATACTGTCCGAGCATATTGTTAAAAGTAAAACGTGAGCCAGACTGAAGTTTCTCGTTTAGCTCAATACAATTTGAGTCTTAGTGTTTTGAAGTGATTATATATTTAGTATTCTTCGAGAGTATCGAATTTATGTAAAATTTATAAATTGTCGTTAATATCCTCCATATTGTGACTGATGTCAATAAGATGCTGGGTGAATATATACACAATACAGATAAATAAAACAATTAGATTGTTTCGAAACATGTAGTGAACATCTATGATATTTTGGGAATGTTTGACAAGGAGTAAAGTAATACCATATTTTTAGTTATCTACATAGTTTTGGTGCTATAGACCATACACTGGTATTCAATTTTATCTGTTTTAATGCCATTGTACATTTACACTGAAACTGATTATCCCATCTTGTAGGCATGTAGTATTAGATACTGTCCCTTCTAGACACACATGAAAGTTGTTTCTCTTTAAGTACGGTTTGTTTCTTGATTACTTTCATTAACGCTCAGTCGTAAGTGAATTCTTCGGCTTACGACCTTGTTACGACCCATCTTACGATCAACCTTGCTTTACTTGCGTTGTATTATTCATCAGCTCAGCTCTTGGCACCCCCTCAAGTTGACCAGCTTCGAGACGACACTAGGAAAATACTAAGTTTAGTAATTACTGCGGGAATTGTGTGAATCCAGATTAATGATCCTGGAAATATTCAATTAAAATTTACTTCATATAGTCCAAGTCCAATGTTTAAACACAAATACTATTATAAATGTGAAAGTGCCCTTATTTGTTTGTTTTTTTTTCACGTGTATACAACTCAACCAATTCTACTGAAATTTTAAATGGGCATTCTGGGGGTTCCTGGGATGAATTTAAGCCTATTCTTATTTTTTAAATCCCTCCGAGCTACGCCTCACTAGTCTTTAAATTAACGGAAAATAACATCTTGGTATCTAAAGTTGTGTAATATTAAATTAATTACCTGTCAAATGTAATCAACTGTTTTTTGTAAACATTGTTTATAAATTTTATTTTCTTTACATTTATAGTGGGTAAATGTTCTAATAAGTAACCATAATTTTTAACGTCGTTTTATATTTCACGGGTTGGTAAAGTACTAATCTAGCTTAAAAATGTCATAAAACTTAAGAAGGCTCTCTTTAAAGCAGCCGACAAGAGCTATGCTGGCTAACAATAATCATGACGGTTCTTTTTAACTAATGTACCAATTCCAGCTCTAAATGTTCTAAAATAATTTAAAACTGTTACTGTAAAGTTTAAATAGTGATATAAAACCCGTCTCATTTCTCTTGTCACAGAATTAGGCGTCTCTAATTTGTTTTATATATTTTCTTGATAGGGAAATGAAACAAAACCAACTATTAAACAAAACATACTAAGAACGAAGTAAATTACAATGGCCATAATTATAAACTTGTTTACGTATTTTCTTGATCGTGGTGGTAACAAGGCAAACTCGAAATTGGTGTCGGAAATGTAATTCACTCAAACCAGCAGTGGTCACAAACTTGCAACGCGTACTAAATTGCGTGCAAAGGAGCACGCTAGCAGTGCATATATATGAGACAATGTAACTTTTGCTATACATTTAAAGACAGTTATAAAACCTATATAAGTTGTTCTTTAGGAAAGATAGGTGTCTCAGAGCTGAGTATGTATATATGTTTTCTTTATCGATAGAGAGGCAAAATCAGCTTTGGAACAATGAATACTAAGACCGGCGTAAATTGAAATGACCATTAATATACACTTTCACATTTTTAAAACATATTTTTCTTGATCCGGGAAGAAGGTAAACACAACATTGGCGTTGGAAATATAATTCATTCGAACCAGAAATGCTCATACAGGTGCATAACCTACGAAATTACTTACCGACCCAAGCCACGGGTAAGTGCTAGTATAACTATAATCAGTTAAACAGATTATGGTGATAATGTGACAATAATCATCACTTTTTAGTATAAATTTTTTATTTTTTTTAGTTACAATCCGTTGTATAACTAGAAATAATCTATAATGAAATTAAATTTGAGACGTTTCTAAACTAATACCTGTTAGTGATATAACTTGGAAACTTTGTCAGGAAAATTAACGGAAATATTTTTTTTAGGATGGCTTGGACTTCCCAACTGAAATTTTTAATGGTAAAAGATAACTATAGACATCACCTCAAAAGTGGTACCGCTTGGTTAACGCAAACAGCTGATTGGTCAAGGACTAGGTTTTCTTACTATGGTGATGAACATTACTCAACAAATGAGGTTTACTTGAAAACTAGATCATAAACTTAATCTCAAAAAAATTATAAGTTAGAAATATTTATTGCGCAGGTTGCGAAATGGCTAGTGCCACTAATTTGTTTGAGATCTATTTCTTTTCCAGGTATGTAAATAATACATTATCTTTGCCAATAAATCACTATCTCTCCACTATAACGGTAGCAATGGAAATCAAATTGCTTTATCGGTAACCATATATCTTCTGCTTTTAAGACCATTGAGAGTGAACTCTCTCAAATCAGCCAGAGGAGGGTATGAAAAATGTGTTCTCTTTTATCCGAAAACTCTCTTAAGCCAGTTTTATGTAATTCAGGAATAGAGCTGTGTCAGCCTTAAGTTGTTCAGCCTTATTGCCAGTTTGAAATGTACAAGCTCCAATAGCCACCTTATATTACTAATCAATATTTCGCTGGTAAAAGTAATTACAAAATATTAGTCACGCAACAACCATAACTTTTTCGATGTTTTAATTTACACGTTAATTACATATACCGATTGCTTAACTTGTAAATAGATCCTTCAAAGCAGCCTGTTTATACTAAGTATTATTAAACCTTAGCCAATAGCTCCAAAGTTCCGCCAAAAGTAAGCCTAATCCAGCTTACCGCAGCTTCATCCAGCAAACAGTACGTATAACGATGTTTCATTTCCCATGCAGTTTATATACCGGTACAAGACATATGCATAATTTTATTGAATGATATATAAAACTTGTACCTAACGTCTTGGAAGACTTTATAGTTGACTTTTCCTTACACAAAGTCGGTAATTAAGTTAATCAAGTTAACTAAGGAAACTACAGTTTAACTCCAACAGAAAACCACTAAAGCCGCTGGGCTGTACGAAAGTTCATCCATGCGTGCGTAAATTGAGTAAGCTCAACGGTGTCCATACAGAGAATTCCTTTCTCCGTCCTACTTTATTTACTTTTCATATAGCGAATTTGTTTTATTTATTATTGTTAGAAAAGTAAAAAAGAACGCTTCATTTAACAAGACTTCTTCTGAAAGCACGGACATGGAATCCATAGTTATATATTATAATTAATTTAATAAACGGTTGTTCTATAGAACTCTCAATATTTTAAAATATTTCCTTAACCATTAAACTTATATTTTATTATAAGAATATTTAGTAAATTATGAACCATCCAAATAATAACTACTGAAACCTGGGTACAGCAACTGTAAAACAATTACTACTGTTATTTCTCATTTTAGCCATAAAACATTACATTGAAGGTAGAAATTTGGCTGTCTCTAATATGCTTTGTACAGTTTGTTGTTTACATTTTGTGTTTAAAAAGACGAAACATGTATGTCTGTATAATTGAACAATACAATGTTGGTATTGTGTTTTCTATAAACTGTGTTTTTATTTTACTTATTGTTAGTTGTGATTTATATCACGTGTACGTTGTGTAAAACCTTTTATTTAAAACTCTTGTCTCTATTTTTAGAAATGAGAACAGTTTTAAAGCCTCTAACTCAAAAACTGCTACAGTAAACTACATTGTTTGGATGTAAATACAAATCTGATTTTAAATATTAATCGTATGTTGTACATTCCCATTTACAATATTTTTACTGTAATCATTTAACGATTCCAAAATATTTACTTTCTCGCGATAGACACATATTAGGAAATGTATTTATGGATATATTATACAATTTCCTCGTAGATTAATATTTAGCTGGGTTAATTATTACAATATTGAGGGTACTGAAAATACATAGGTTTTGTAAAATCCCAGTTGTGTTATATTTTTGCCCGCTATGTTGCTATGTTAGTGGTGCACACATAGAAAAAACTATTGGGTTCAAAGTCTGAAACTTTTAGGTTTGAAAAAAATTGTACATAGAACAAAAAACTTTGTTTGTGTAACTGTTGTGTATTTATTCCACGTTTCTAATATTAACAGGGTTGGAAGTTTTCTTTCTTATGGAAAAATATTTAATTTTTGTTATTTGACATATGCAATAGAAACAAAATTATGGTAGATGTCTCGCCGGTAGTCACAGATAGTCATAAGAGCTTAGGTATTTAATACCTCGTTATTAAAAAAATCTGTGTGCATTATTTTAGTTCAATGCATCGTTAAATAAGTATTTGAGATTGTTAGATCCACCATATTGAATGTTTCTGATTTACTTAGGTGGTGTTAACTAAAGAAATGTATACTCCCATAATATACATAGAAATCGATGTAAAAGACTGATGGGACGAAAAATGTATAATATCATCAGAGAATTGGCATATAGTACTTAATATACCTTAATACATCGTGACATATGTGCTAGGACAGCATACGGAGTACAGTAGAGTAAGAGACTTGTTCCATCATTAAAATATGTTTCATAAGCCATTCCTAGTAGTTTGCAGTAATACAA
The DNA here is from genome assembly GCF_021130785.1 of Homalodisca vitripennis. Taxonomy (NCBI): domain Eukaryota; kingdom Metazoa; phylum Arthropoda; class Insecta; order Hemiptera; family Cicadellidae; genus Homalodisca; species Homalodisca vitripennis. Next base: position 137,345,129 of record NC_060207.1, read on the forward strand.
GTAGAACTTCCATGTAGACAATTCAGTATGTGGATTTTTTTTTGCTTACCTTGCTAATGAGATTAATCATCACTTTATTTAACAAAACATCCAACACTTTAGTAATAGTTGTAACCCATACACATTATTTATAATATACGCCAGTTTTAAGTTTGAGTACTCACTCAGCGTGAATTTAGTCGAACATTACTTATAGATGAATAAGAAGTGAGATCTTGGGTTGGAGGTGCCATCTGACACCAGGGACTAGTAAATCGGACAGTAAATAGCGAACACATTGAATACTTCACAACTAAACATGTATCCAATATTTGTGAGCCGACTCATACAGTCAGTCAGTCAGCAGTTTGTGTACGAGGATTGTGTTAAGTAAGTTCCATAATTGTTAAAAATAAATTTTTATGTCTTTTGTGGCACTAGTTGCCTGCAATCTTGTAAATCTGACACACTAACACAGTTGTTTAAGTAAATAAATAATTTGATTAGTTTTTGAAGAACGTTGTCAACGAACCCTTCGAAATTTTAGTTTTACCACGTCTTCTTGAATTGGGAAATGTACTCAATGCACGGTAAGGCTTTGAAAAACAAAAAATTGATTTATTAAGTTTTCAGCATGGTAATGTGATATATTTGCCTTATAATCCCTAGATTTATCATGTCAATGAAAAACCAAATATCTTCAGTTTATCTAAAGAAATGTCCAGAATGAACAGAAAATAAAATTTGTTGTGAAGCCAGTTTAATTGGTCTCCAATTACTTTTTATCTCCCTAAGACACGTGAAAGCAGACACTGACCTAGTAACCTTCATATTTTATATTCAACTGTAATTTAAATCACTACTGTGGTTATACCACTCAAATCTCCTCTGGTCGAACGAAACCTTGAGCCACAATAATTACGGTATATTAATTAGAATTATGAAGATATACTTGTTCCATTCAGCCAATTGTACAGGATGTAACGGTTCCCATTCAGCGACAGGTTTGATTACAGTAATTGTACTCATTACAGCACGAGGCGGCGCGAAGTGCTCTTACAATTCTGAGTTCCTTAGTCAAGAGCGTCATTCAAGTTCTCTACAGGCTTAAGATCCTGCGAAACTAAGTACATCTCTTCGCGTATCAGATATTATTTCATCTCTCTGCAAAGCAACTACAACTAGTTCGAATGTACGGATCCGAAAGGACTGTTTCAACCTTTGAACTGTCTGAGAAGTCTATGATACGATTTGTCGTTCAGTTCCAAAGCGAAATAGCGCAGTTAAAGATAAAATTTTAATGTTTGATTTTATGAATGATTTGATGTTTTTATACAATAATAACATTACATTAATAATACCATACCATACCAAACCATACCATACTAAACCAAACCAAAATACCATATCAAAACCATACCAAACCAAACCACCAAACCATACCAAAGATAGGATTTTAGGACAGGATTTATTATGGATTTAGTAATACCATACTTAATCGGATGTGTATTGTAGCAAGTATACGAACAAATATAACAAATAATTTATCCAATACTTATACAAATGTGTCACGAAACGTTCCTATGATAATTAAACTGATGATATAAAAATCATTGTTTACCATAAATACTTACCTTTTCTCTTTGCAGACTCCTTGCATTCAATTTATCCACATTAATCAATTTGGTTATGAGGTGTTATAAATGTATTTACTTTGTAAATAATTATAGATGAAGCTTAGATAAGTCATGTTTAATTCCAAAAATGAATTTAGTTCTTGCGTGTCAGAATGTTTTTATACATAAAAGTATATTTGATAAATATCCAGTTTTAAAATGTTTTCATAAAATGAAAGTGAATTTCCTATACTATATTTCAATGCAACCTATATTTTAAAAGTGCTCCTAATACATTTTGTTTGAAAAACCAGAATTTTCATTTTTTAAACCATAAGAGTTTGTGCACAAACATGCAGACAGAGCTGCGATATTATATTAACCAGATCTACAACTGAATATTTGTAGATTTATTAAAAGAAGATAATAGGATATAATGTGATTGTGCTAGAGACAGTACGTATTTAGTATTAATACTATTAAAGATAAGTATTAAAGATCGTTTCCAAAGAGTTTGAAATTCTATAATTTCAATAGTAGAGTACTATTTTATTCTTGTAAATACTTGCACATAAACGTAAATAAAATATTTAAAGGTTTTTTCAAACAATAAAGGCGGAGTTTCCTTAAAATAATTAAACATTTTGTACAATCTTTCTTATTGGCTACAATCAAGATAACCAACAATACAATACAAACAAATCTTAAGTACCTCTTAAAATATTATGTGATAATTAATACCTAAAATAACTCAGTGTAAGAGTGCTATAACGCCACAGCAAAATTTAAGGATGAATATTTCCCTGTGTCTAAGACATTACCAAAATAAAAGCAGTGGCACAAGAATAAAATGGCTGTTCTGTAGATATATTTGAGTTCGTTTTGTTCTTAACATCAACAAACAAGTAACATAAATTTCAATTTCAGTTTTTTCCTTGTGATACAATATTGGAAACTGTTTACATATATACCGTCCCGTTTGTTTTGTAACGAATAACGAATCTAACGAACTGTGATTCTAGTCCAAGGTATTATTGACTTTACTGTCTGTTGGTGTTAATTTGGATTTATTTTCAGATAGAAATATCTTAGGAGTCATCTTTCGTAAAGTTGTAATAGCACCTTTTATTTTACAACGTAATATAGTGGAATTTATCTTACACAAATAACAGTTTTATGTGAAACAAGACATTTCAAATATGTTTCATTTCATTATATAAAGTAAGTAATATCTTTATATTATGTCAAGTTAGGAGTTAAAGCATAAATTCTTATACAAAATTCTAAGTAATCCAGTGGATTAAAAGTAAATTCATTAAAAAATTCAATATTGGGAGAACGATAATATTGTAAAGAATTGTTTATTAAATTCACGCTGAGTGAGCACTTAAACTTTGTACTTGTGTAAAGTTAAGGGATATATGAGTTACAAATATTAATAAAGTGTTGGAATTTTGGAAAATAATGTTATATCTACTCTCATTAGAAAGGTAAGCAAAATAAATCTTCATAATTAACTATCCATACTGAACTGCCTATATCGAAGTTCTACTTGTAATACTGCAATCTAATGGAAATTGGCTTATAAAACGTATTTTAGTGGTGGAACAAGTATTTTAACCTACTGTATCCTCTATGCTGTGCTGGAAATATTTCACGACGGTATACCCTATAGGCATTTCAGAATTTCCTAAAGATATTACGCATTTATATTTAGATCAGACCTTTTAGATCCTCATCAGTTTCTGTATTCTGGAGTACACCTTTCTTTTAGATACATAAGAAAGTTAGAAACGTTAAGTATGGTGACTACAACAATCTTAAATACTTTTTTAACAATGCATTTGACCTACAATAATATAAAAAGATGTTTGTTTGAAACAACCAGATATTAAACATGTCAAGCTCTTATTATTGTCTTTCAGCAGCAATCATTTTGTTTCTGTGCAGATATCAATTTCAAAGATTAAATATGTTTTCTAAAAGAGAGAAAGAAACCTTCCTAAATTAGAAACGATAAATACAGAAATTGTACAATTAATATGTACAAAGTGTTCCAAAATCAAGGGTGAAAGACTTTGAACCTTCAGTTTTCAAATTTTCAAACCAACTTCTGTAATTTAAGTACCTTTAACATTATGTACGTGGTATTGTACAATAGCGTGCCAAAACATACCAAAACCAGGATTTTTGAAATAAAAACAATATTTTCAACTTCTCCAAAATGAAATAATTAAACCAGCTAACTCTTAATGTACAAAATAATTTTATTATATACCCATAACTACATTAACCAACATGTGTTTATCACGAGAAAGTAAATATTTTGGAAAATCTAAATGATTATGTGTAAAATATTTTAAATGGAAGTATGCGTCATGTAACATTTAATTTTAACATTAGGTGTTTATTTACATCGAAACAATGTAGTTATCAGTAACAGTTTTTGAGTTAGAGCTTCAAAACTGTTTCCATTTATAAAAATAAAGGCACGAGCTTCAAATAAACCCTTTACACAATGTCCACGGTGATATAAATAACAAGTAACTAACTAAACAACACTAACTAACTTTATACAAAACACTTACAGTACCAACATTGAAAAGTTAAATTTACAGTACGGATATAAAGGTATCGTCTTTTTAAAAACAAACTGCAAACAAGAAAAAAACAAAGCAACTTGAAGACATCCAAGTTTCTCCCTGCGATGTAATGTGTTGGCTAAAACTGGAAATAACATTAGTGGTATTTTAATAGTTGCTGCATTTTTTTAGTAATTATTTAGGTGGTTAACATTCACTGCTTACTCTCATAAAAAAACTATAAATTTAAAAGTGAACTTATCAAGAGTTTTATAGAACTTTAATTTATTAAAATTAATTAATTTTTTATCTACTACTATTTTGTATTTACATTTATGTATTTGTATTGTACGTGCACTCAGTTTATTAAACATTATTACACTTTTTTACTTATTTATATGCTTTATTTATTAAACTAAAAGAAGTTTATTATTTTACTTTTCTAACAATAATAAATAAAACAAACCCTATATAAAAAGTATACAAAAAAGGGCGTAGAAAGGTCTTCTCTTTGCGGACTCTGTTGAGCTTATTCGATTCACGCACGCATAGGTGAACTTTCATAAATTCCCAGCGGCTCTAGTGGTTTTCTGTTGGAGTTAAACTGTAGTTGACTTCCAACTCGGCTGTTGTTGTTAACTTAGTCAATAACTAATGACTTTATGTAAGGAAAAGACAATCAAAACATCTGCATTGAGGTTATGGATACATTTTATACATGGCTTATATTATATATTTTTATCAGAAATGAGTTTTAATGTAAACAGATTAAAATTGGATCTCAAGAAATTTTACATTAATCTTTAACACATTTCTTACTCATTTTTAGCACATGTTACATTTATTCTAAACTGATGTTAAAACTCAACAGATTTCCTTTTGACTCCAAAAAAGATGACAACAATCTCAACAAATTTCATGTTAAACTCCAACAGATTTTATATAGGTTTACAACAGATTTTACAATGATTCCAAATTGATTTCACATTTATATTCAACAAATTGTTATCGATTTCAAACAAATATTAAATTTATTCCAAACATATCAAAACCAGATTTTAATACATTTTACATAAATTAAAAGCATATTATACAACGATCTCAAAAGATTTTACATTGATATTTAGGTAATTTTGCAAAGAATGTATTCATATTAATTTTGTAAAGTAAAGATTGTTGATTTGTTGTGTTCTATTGTTACAAATAACATAGCTTTTATTCACTTCTGACAACATTTTCAACAAATATTTAATCACAAAAATATATCGTCCATCAATTACGGATTACTCACTTCGCGTGTGACTATTTATATAAATAAATAACTATATAAAGGAATATAAATTGCTTAGTGATTTGTCAGTATTTATCTTCTTCTCTTTTATTAGATTCTGTAATCTTGACACCATGAAAACCATAGTCGACAAGGTCAGTTCAGATGGAGCTACGTGGCTTCAATATTAAAGTTCGGTTGATGTTTCCACTGATTTGATTCTCCATTACCTTTACGTAAGGAATCCAATTACATACCAACTTCCTGTAATGCCTTCAAACATTGCCAGTCTTCTACCCCTGCCACCATAAATAGGTTACACTTCAAACAATTGTATTATATTAGGACATTACATTATTTGTATTACATTGACAGCCGTTTTAACTGTATTCTCCACAAAAAAGTTTCAAATTACACGGCAACTTACCTCCATGGTTTTTTAAGGATATATAAAAACACAATTTGTATTAAAATACAGGAATAAGTCATTTCGAAAAGGCCATATATCCACTTTCTTCCAAAATGAATATTAAACAGTTTTTGTGACCTACATCAAGAAACACACATTCCATATGAAAATGCCATATCTACCTGAAATCCTTATGGCAGAAACAGAGAGTAGGATTTCTGCAGTCGTCGCGAAAAGGCCATATCTCAGGAGAAATTATCTCAAAATTTTAACTAGATAACTCCACAAAATCGTGCTGAATAACCTACTTCGCTCTAATAAAAAGATCGTGTGAGACTTTCCCCCCCCCCCCCCACCCCCCCCCCCCCCCACCCCCCCCCCCCCCCACCCCCCCCCCCCCCCACCCCCCCCCCCCCCCACCCCCCCCCCCCCCCACCCCAACAAAAAGTAGTTTACAAAGCACAATATGGTCACTCTTAGTTCTAATGGTTTTATCTGAAATAAAAGATATAATGTGACTACGAAAAATGTAAAAAAAGACTTTCAAAGCATTATTGAAACAAACATCTAATGCCTCCAGTCAATAGTAGTGCCAGCATTTGTGACATATGTTATGCTCACAATGCTTTAAATCGTATGTTAAAAACTATGGTCAATTTCTAAAAGTGAAAGTTTAAAACATAAAGCCACATAAGGAAGGCCTGAATTTACAATAAACTTACATGAATAATTATTTGATTATGAAAAGTTAACTAAGAGTTACTTATATATTCTACACGTAGCCCCATAAGGTATTTTTCACTACTCGGAAAACATTATATTATGCTTGATATATGACAAAAGAACAAACTTTCAACAGTCAAATTATTGTAGCAGCCTTATAAATGGCACCTATAAAAATCTTTTGTATGGATGTTTAACTTAAGTTTAGGGACATTGGGTTAGAGAACAGTTAATGCTAATTTCTATTTTATTTGTATATTGTTAGTTAAGTCTCTTTTTCAGATAATACTACATACTTACAACAACTAAAATGTAAACATGTGATGTAAAAGGGTACATAAAAGTTGAGAGTATTTTTTATAAAGGTTACTTAAGTTACAGGTACATGAATGAACAATTAATTAAAAATTATAATGATTCAAGATTACAATATCAAATATTACTGCAACTACAAGTTACATCTACCGAGCTCTTACATGTAGATCCTTGATCAACTGTGCAATAATAAAACAAATCAACGGATAAAAATATATATTTTCAGCTAACTTATTATTCTATGCATTAAAAAGCACAGTTTTATATTATGATTTTATTTTACTCACTAATATCTTTATAAGACATTTCTAAATAAAGATGTTGTCAACACCTTCGGTGTTGCAAAAATCCTTATTAAGTACCTGATATGCAGATATATTCAAACTCAAGATTTACATTCAGTTGGTGCTATTTTAGTTCATTTGGTTCATGCTGTACAATCACTATATTTGATGATTTGGGTTCTTAAGTGTAAGTAGGACTGTCCGGACAGTAGCCTGCATTTTTGGCAAAGGCATTTTTTTTAATGGATATAAAATTATAAGAACTTAATAGTTGTGGTGTTACTAAAGGACCAGAAATGTTTCACATTGTTCTGTTTATAAGGACAGTGGTTCTGCACACAGCCAGCAGTGAACGTGCTCATACACAAAATGATAACTTTTTACTATATTATTCTTTTGTAGGCAGTAGGCTGGGTGATAACATTAGTCACAGCTGGTTATGAGTGCAAAATAAGTCCGATCACGTAAACAGGAAAAGTTTAGTCAACTTATGGAAATCTGAGAAAATTGGAAAGAAAAAGATAATATAAAATATGTGACACTAAATAAAAAATTAAATTATACATTGTAAAAACATAAATAAAAAATATGCCAAATAATCTAGCACTTGGTGTGGCAGGTTAAAAACAAACATGCGATTTGCAAATGACGTTACACATCTTGAGCGTCTCAACCGCTGTCAATGAGTATCAGTCAGTTAGTATACAATCTACTGGCATCACTGTACAGTTGTAACGTGCCAGTCAATCCAACTTTGCCTACTTTAGACCGCAGGCCAGATGTCAGTTCTTGTTAGAACTGGGTTGTCATTTAAATTTCATTATTTATAAAATATGATTTAAAACATCAACAGTATAGCATGTGTAAGCAGTGAAAATTGTATAAAAAATGTATATTAAAACAGATGTATGAGTACTCTTATGTTAACAAATTGAGTTTTGCATAAAAACGTTTGTTCTAACTTATTTTCTTTGTACTAACAGTTTGAAATAAAGGTATTTAGGTATTATGTTTTGTGAACATGGAATAATTTTGTTATATAATACAGAAAATGTCTATAACAACCATGTTTGGGAGTGCCAATGGTTGAGCATTCTAAAGACATCGAACATTGAATCTGAGTTAGAGATGGCACTGGTTCAAATCATATGTCTGACCATAGCACTCGATATTGTACTGTATTGACATTTCTCTTTATTCTATTTGATAAGATCAGCTCATATGGGCAGGCAAAATACGGCTTAAATGGGAATTTGCCTCTCCTTAAAAAAAAAGCTTAATTGATAGGTCTATACTTACAGTAATAAGTGTCGACCTTTGCGTCTCACTTATTTTTCACCCTCAAATTTGAGGGTTCTGCAAAAACCAATTAGATTTGGGGACTTCTGTTCTCTGATGTCCTTTGGGTTCAATAGATAAGCTCCTAAGAATTTTTCCTGGTTTTGTAAATAGTGAGAAGATTAGCCATATTTACTCTGCTGATTCTTTTGGTCTCTGTAGAGTCTGCATTCATCAGTCTGGCTTAAACCCACCTCCATCCAATGTTTTCAAAGATAGCCATGTCCTGTTAATACCCCAAGTACTAATCTACCCTCCTTGCTTTGGTCTAGGAAGTTTAACCACCTTCTAGCATATGGAGAGATAAACATTTTTGACATTTACTAGAACTTTATTGTTGGAGAGGGCTATTCCATAGCCAAACTCTGGTCATATAAAAAGGCCTCCAGAGCTAATCTTGGCAATGCTAGCCTCTGTAGTGATTTGGTTGCCGTATTTTGTTCTTCTTCGGCCAACACACAAGACCTGCATATATGACCATTGGTTTTATTATGGCTTCATATACTCAATATATCATCCTGTGTTTTAGTTCCAATTTTTATCCAAATAGTCTTATTAGTTTAGGAGGTTTTTGTCTAGAACTATCCATTGGTACTTAACCAAATTGGAATACATTATTCTAATATCTTCCAGAACAGGTCAAGCTATTTTTAAGTTCCTTTTTCTGGTGAAGTTTATTATGTATGTTACGTTATGTTAATTTAAGTGTGCACAGAGCTACAGGAACGTTGTGAAAGAGAAGGTGAGCAATTCCTCAACACAATTTTAACATGTGATGAAACTTGGGTTCACTATTATGAGTCAGAATAAAAAAGCAAAGCATGGAGTGGAAGCATACCAGCTCACCTCTTAGCAAAAAATTCAAAACCCATACATCAGCAGGAAAAGTTATGTTGGCGGTGTTTTGGGATGCTGAAGGTCTGGTTTTTGTGATTATCTTGAAGAGCAGCATACAATTAACAGCCAATACTACTCGGATATGCCTTTGAATAAAGTGAAGCCAGCCATGAGAGAGAAATGTTATGGATCTCAGAGGATAGGTGTGATTCTCCAACAAGACAATGCATGGCCTTATACTGCTCAACTAACTCGAGAAACCATTAAAAAAATGGGCTGGGAAGTTCTGCCTCATTCCCCTTACAGTCCCGATTTAGTACCAAATAGTTTCCACTTGTTTGGTTCGCTGAAGGAGGCATTACGTGGAAAGAGGTTCCAGAATATTGAGGACGTCAAGACATTTGTGGGAAATTGGCTCAAACATCAAGATAAAGAGTTCTTTGCAACTGGTATAAAAAAGCTTGTGGTCTGTTGGAAAAAGTGCATAAATGTTCAAGGTAATTATGTTGAAAAGTAGTAAAAGTATTGTTTTTTCAAAATAAATTGTTTCCTCTCTAGACCGGTTTGTCTCTTTAATTATTGAATGACCCTCAAACTTCTATAACTTTAAATGGCCATCACCCTGAAATCTGGAAAGTTATAAAAAAAATAAGTAAGTATAAATGTTGCTTGGAATTACTTGACAATCTTATAAAAAGTGTCAATTTTAATTTATCTTGTGAAATACTCGAGATAAAAATTTTGTCTGAATGCGAATGACCACCATCTTGAAATATTTTACTGGTTAACACTGGCTGAAGAACTCATCCAGACTATATAAAAATACTGCCTCAGTACAAAGTTTAGTCTGTATATATTAAAAAAAACTATGGTTAATTATCGTGTTCACAATTATTCCCACATTGTTGTATGAATATAGTTAAAACTTTGAATGCATGTTGTCTAGAAACAATATATATTTTTTAACACATTGGAACAAAAATAATTGTAAATAACCTGAGAATTACAAAACAATTTTTTGTTTTGTGATATAATGCATAATATATATATATATATATATATATATATATATATATATTATATATATATATATATATATATATATATATATATATATATACAGGGTGTTCTGAAAAAAAGGTGCCCATAAGTCAGGGCGTGATTCCTCACATCAAAATAAGAAAAAAAAGGTCTAATTAACATAGGTCCGAAAATGCTTAGTTTACCAAGTTATACAGGGTGAAAGATTTCGTCTGAATTTCAGTTCCCCTGCTGCCAACGAAGCCCTACGGGTATTTGTTGGCTGTTAATTAAGATGTACAATTTAGCGTACTTTATGTAAAATGGAACTGAAAAATTGAATAAAACCGTTTCCAGACCTGTAGCTACAGTAATTTTTAAGATATGTGACGAAATACGCGAAACTTGGTCCCGAAAAACAAGTTACATTTAGGTTTGAAGCAGATTTACTATGTTAAATGTACAATAAACACAAAATATTTTTTCACGGCACTTGTAGAAAATTTAATTTCGAAGAGAAAAGATGTAAAATAAGTCTATAATAGACAATACGCAAACTTTAAAAAATAATCCTTAATTACTATACAAAACGCATGAAAAATAGACAAAATCTGTTTAAGCTCTCTACAAATGTAATATTGAAATTAAAACAGCTGTTTTATTAAAATATTTGATTTGAGAAACAAAATAATTTCTATTTAAAACATATGTTTTTAACAATGTAACATTGTTTATAATAATTTAAATAAACATTACAAGCAGCTATTTTTCCATTGCTCATTAAGTGCGTGTGTGTTGATCTGTACTTTAATACAAGTTTAGTGCGAGTGCCGTTGAAGTTAATTTTTGATAGCTAATTAATATCTTATTCATCATGGCAGGTAATATGAATATTATGTACACTAATGGTGAAATGGCAGACATGCATTTAATGTACGGTCTTGCACATTGCAACAGTCGTCAGGCTAGACGACTCTATCAGGAACATTTTCCTCATAGACAGTTACCGACTCATAAAATGTTTTCTTCCATTCATAGAAGGCTAAGCGAGACGGGAACCTTTAAATCTGGAAGAGTTGGTAGATCAGGACGGCCACGTACAACGTGTACAGCTGAATTGGAGGAGGGCGTGTTGGACGAAATAGAGAAATCATCCTGGAAGAAGTACTAGAGAACTAGCCTTGGATTTTCGGGTGTTAGTAATTCAATTGTCTGGAAGATTTTACACGAGCAGCAGTTGCATTCTTATCACTATCAAAGGGTCCAGGCTCTTTTGCCTCGAGATTACTTTCCTCGTGTTCAGCTATGCCAATGGCTTATCCAAAGGTGCAGAAATCCACATTTTTTAAATTACATTATCTTTACTGATGAAGCAAAATTTTCAAGAATGGCTATAATACTCACATGTGGGCAATTGAAAATCCACGTGCTATTTCAGAGAACCGTCACCAATATCAGTTTTCTATAAACGTATGGGCTGCTATTCTGGGTGATAAAATTTTTATTAGTTTTTTACCTGATACGCTCAATGGTGAAAATTATTTACATTTCTTGACGACTAATCTGAATGAGTTACTCGAAGATGTGCCACTATACACACGCAACAACATGTGGTTCATGCAGGATGGAGCTCCAGCTCATTACACATTACAAAGTAAGAGAATTTTTTAAATGAAGCATATCCAAACAGATGGATTGGTCGAGGAGCCCCAGTAGCATGGCCTGCAAGGTCACCTGACCTCAATCCTCTAGACTTTTTCTTATGGGGACATTTAAAGACGCTTGTCTACGACTCGCCTGTGGATACCATAGAAGAGTTGCGAATAGAGAGGATTGTTAACGGGATTCAAAGGATACGTGAGACACCTGGGATATTCGAAAGAGTTCGGCAGTCTATGAGAAGACGGCTGGATGCTTGTATTTTGAATGAGGGGAAACATTTTGAACATCTACTGTGACGTGGTTAGTTTTTTAGGACAAGTGTAACTTTTTTGTTGAATGATAACTCAGATAAACTTTTTTATGTATGATAATGTATGATTGTTAAAAAATATTTACTTGATAAAAAATAATAGTAACTCATTAATTTGTTTTAATAAAACAGCTGTTTTAATTTCAATATTACATTTGTAGAGAGCTTAAACAGATTTTGTCTATTTTTCATGCGTTTTGTATGTAATTAAGGATTATTTTTTAAAGTTTGCGTTTGTCTATTATAGACTTATTTTACATCTTTCTCTTCGAAATTAAATTTTTCTACAAGTACCGTGAAAAAATATTTTGTGTTTATTGTACATTTAACATAGTAAATCTGCTTCAACCTAAATGTAACTTGTTTTTTCGGGACCAAGTTTCGCGTATTTCGTCACATATCTTAAAAATTACTGTAGCTACAGGTCTGGAAACAGTTTTATTCAATTTTTCAGTTCATTTTACATAAAGTACGCTAAATTGTACATCTTAATTAACAGCCAACAAATACCCGTAGGAATTCGTTGCAGCAGGGGAAACTGAAATTCAGACGAAATCTTTCACCCTGTATAACTTGGTAACTAAGCATTTTCGGACCTATGTTAATTAGACCTTTTTTTCTTATTTTGATGTGAGGAATCACGGCCTGACTTATGGGCACCTTTTTTTCAGAACACCCTGTATATATAATTATATATATATATATATAAAATTATATATAGCCATTCCCTTTCAAAACTTTGAATGACCGCTATCTATTATGGTCGCTATACCTCAAGAGATATTGAATAAAATAAACGAGTAAAATATGTAAAAATGTATTATTTTGGGTCAATGTTGGGCATTAGTTGAGTTAAAACCTTTGCTTGAATGTAAATGTCCGCCATCTTGAAACATTTTAAGACCGAAACATTCGGTTTAAGACCGACCACTTCCGAGCTATGTGGTGCAAGTACTGCTTTTGTGCCAAGTTAAGTTTATATATTTTTAAATTACAACATTTATCGTGTACACAAGCTCAAGTTATATTGCATAAGCACATACACAGACATATGTATAAATTATTTAAATATTTGGATTATTGTGGTTTTAGATTTTGGGGGTCATAATCGCAGAAAATCCAAAAAATCTCTCGGTCATGAACGTGATTGCAATAGGCAAATTTTTATGAAAAATACCCAACAATTATATAATATTTGCAAGCTGATCTTAGATTAATAATTTTCTAAAAAATGGGACATTTCATCACAATAAATAAAAATAAGACACTTTTTGGTTATTTACATGAATGATACATTGTTAATTACAAACTGCTAGTCAATTTAACAAGCAGCTTTTAAAACAACTTATTTTTTAGTTTTCTAATGCTAATTAATTACAAGTGGAAAGAACAAGTGCCCTAATATGTACAATATATGAAGCAGTTATTTAAATTGTGTCAAATAGTATAAAAAACTAAAAGAAAAATAAAGGAATGCATTGAGTCATAAGCAGAAAAAAAACGTTTTCCAAGAACTGTTTGTCAAAGTGTTATAATTTTAATATTTTAAGAACAAAATTATCATATGAGTCTGAACTATGCATAAGTCTACATTAAGGTAACAATGATCAATTTTTAATTTGTTAGTTTAAAAACAGGAAAATGATAAAAATGTTTAAAACAGAAGACCTTAGTATATTTTTTTTGAACTCATTATTGTTTTTTATAACCTTCAGTAGCTAATTACTTAGTTTCTGTAAACATTACCATAATATGTGCAGCATGGTAGTTTATAGTTATAAAGACAACCAGTTCATTTGTGAATTTAATTTCAGCTTTATTGAACAAAACGGAGAGGTTGTAAAAATACCTTCAATAAGAACACTCGGACATGAGAAAAATTTTCCAAGAAAGAAGACATACGATTGTGTCAGGAGCCATAGCACAAGATTAGAGCATCCTGCACAAAACAAAGCGATAATCAACAGAACAGATGTGACAACAATTATTTAATAATAAATAAATCTGTAATTAAAACTAGAGTATGTGGAATTTTAGTGCTAAAGCTGAACTTAAAGTGAGCTGTAAATTACCAAGATAAATTAATGTGCCTAAGAAGCTGATAAAAATGTAACAAAAGTGCGTAAGGCCAAACAATAAATTTTTACAAATCAACTTTTTTACATTTAGTGTATAGGTGAATCTTTCCAAAATATTTTATGAATACAATTTCTGCCTATAGCTTACAATTTTGTTTAATGCTGGTTGCCAATAATATTTAACATTTACACTGCCCACCCTACATATACCATACATACCCCTCCACCCAAATAATAAGTACAATAATTAGTGGCAGTGTTATTCAAGATATACAATGCGAGGTTAGTTACATTATAATGGCTGAGAATTGTTGTGTGAGCAGATGTACATTATAATGGCTGAGAATTGTGTGAGCAGATCAAGATGGCCACTGAAAACCTTTCTTCAAATTCCCAACAACTGTAATACTGTATTTAACCCTTACGACGAGTGCAATGGTGACGATTTATCGTAACCAGTTGTATTTGCAGGAAATGCTGTGCTCTATCAAATTATGTCGCTAGCGAAATGCGATCACGGTATTTTGTTACTATATGTTTCTAAATAGATTTTATAAACAACGAGCTAAAAAATATATTCCACCAATCAGTAATTATCAGCTCCAGCAAAAGCCTCAGACTTTGAAAACACAAATTTAAGTAAGGGGGGGCGCAAAGGTCCTTTTAGGACTAAGCACGGGAAAACTGTCCTTTTCCAACTAAAATACAACACTGTCTCAGTTGGATCATGATTACGGTGTCGTGACAAGTAGCGGAGCCTTTTTTATGTTATATAATTGTGCGTTTTTATTAATTTAAAATGTGTATAAGCTAAATTAGATACCCCAGCAGGGATCACTTCTGGCTGGTTTATACCTTCCATTTGAACCCACCACTGGGCACAGCAAAAACCGATGTGTCACTTCAATCTGGGCAACCTTATGGATGTCCAGGAGCGGCACATCACTAACCGCATATGTCGAGATTCTGGGGTTCATGGCCAATTTGATAGGTCTAGTCTACTGTGGGAGATGACTGTTGGAGTTGGTGGTTTGTTCCCTAACCTCAGGTTCTTGCTAACCTCACCAAGAGTATGCCACCCCCTGCCTATTTTGACTGGAGAGGCTGGTTCAGAGCTGGCCTCCCCTTCTTCAGGGGGGGACATGACTTTGAGATGTAGTGCCCTAATTCTTCCTCATGGATCTCGATAGGAGGCGGCCCCTACTCCCTAACCTTACCTATCCTGAATATCCTAACACTCCGGAAGCAGCGCAAAGGTTCTTACAGGACTAAGTGCAATTTATAAGCTTCTTGTCCTAATTAATAAAAAAGTGATGACAGTCACATAAGAAAACTTTTAGAAGATGTTTGTGCCCATTATACGTCCGAGTGTCCATGTTGTAGTTTGTTTGAAAATGGTCAGATTAAGGTTATGTTTATGTTTGGAATTTCATAGATAGTTGGGTGTTTCTTTTTAGTAAGTAATGTTATATTACACATGAATACATGACTTCGCATTGAAATTTTGAAACATTGAAGAATTAAAAGAAGCTTTTTGTGGTTAAAAATAATTTTTAACTGAATGTTTTCAAAAACTCGTGTGTTTTTAGCAAAACAAACCTCTAGCACATGAATAATTTTTATAATAAATTGTGTTTATTGTACAATATTAGGTTATTACACACAATTTTAGGGTGTTTTTAAATGATCTTTATCATAAAAGCATTAAAATTAAAAAATTAATGTTTTATAACAGTTATTTTACCTTTAACTGAATTTTTGTTTTTGTTTCTGTAGAAAAGTCACTGTCTCAAGTGGTTTTTAATTTTAAAATTATATAAACATCTTATTGTTGTATATTTTCAATTTATTTACCTTTCAAACAAATTAAAAGGAACTTTAAATAATCAAATATAAATTTTAGGTGAATTTTTTTCTGAAACCTTGCATTTTAGTAAAAAAATCTCTAGCAAATAACTATTTTTTACAAATTGTTTTATGATATTACACATAATTTTGGGCTGTTTTTATCATGAAAGTATCGAAATTTCAAAATAAAGTTTTTTTATAACAGTTATTACACCTCGAACTTTATTTTTATTTTGTTTCCATATAAATGTTGCTGTCTAAAGTGATTTTTTAATTAAAAAAAATATATAAAAAACTGAATGAATAATATTTTTTTATACATAATTCATTTACCTTTAAAAAGAATTAATATGGAGCTTTTATGATAAAAAATCAATTTTGGGTAAATTCTTTTCTAAAACCTTGTGTTTCCGTCTAAAACCCACTGGCATTTTTCGCAGTCTCACAAAAAATAACTCAGCACTTTTCAACATGGATATGTTTTTATCTCTGGCACTAAAAGGGTAAATAATTTTACTTAGATAATTTTTAGAGAACAAAATTTTTTTATCTAGTCATTCAAGCTGTAAAAGGACCTGCCCTACCAGGAAAACATTCTTTACATTTATTTCAGGTCTATATATTTTTTTAGATGTATGGTTTATTCTTCAGTGTTGGTAATGTTTAACCCTTTCCGGGACAGGCGGCAATATATTGCCGCCATGGATCGCATCTAAAAAGTGCCAGGCGGCAATATATTGCCGTTGGTGGCATGCGCGAAAAGTGCCGGGCAGCAATATATTGCCGCCTTGATATTCGTCGTTTTCTTAAATAAATACGACGTCAAATGATTTAAGTTTTATGTTTTTTTATTCCCTCGTATATTTGTAGATAATTAATATGAATATCATTTTTATTTTTGAGGTCTATGCATTTTTATTTCGTAATTGTCATGTGACATTATCAGCTGACTCCTCGATCTATTGTTGTTAATTCTTTATGATTTAGTGTAATCATACTATTGTATGCTGGATTCTTCTTCATTATTTTATTTTGTGGTTGTAAATATTAGTAGTGTTAGTAGTTACCTGCTTAGCTATTGTGTGTAGTAGTTACAATGACTGACAATTTGCGATCTCACGCGAGTGAAATTGTAAGTAGCATATTTGTAAATAGAAAAAGTGTAAATAAATTTCAAATAAAATTGTGTAAATATTTCTTGGCAAATAGTGTTTTTAACTTTATTGAAACTGTTTATGGATCCTACAATCATCTGTTTACCGGTACATCCATAATGTGAATATTTATTTTAAGTTTCTTGCAGTGTAAGAGTCAGTTGCTTTATCATTTATAAAATGTTGCGAAGTACAATTATGCGTATTTATACAAAATGTGTCATAAAAAATTTATTTATGAGAGAAATAACACAAAATTTGGTATGGTTGTTCCTTTCTAAATGTACAATATAATAACATAGCTTCCCACAGTAAAATTATTTTTCCTTTTTTAGTTATTTACAAAAAAAATAAAAAAATAAAATTTTTTTCATGTAACCATTAAAACATTATTTTTTTTTAAATTTTAAATTACTTAAAACTACATCTATATAATTTTTTGTTGATAGTATATATCTATACGAGTAATTTGGTGCAACTTTTAGGTCATTCTCTAATTTTTATGAAAAGTTATAAATTTTAATCTAAGAGTCTGCAAAATCGCCAATTTTAGCCTGGCACTTTTGACTAGTCACAAGGGGATATGATATGTGAAAAAATTTTGCAACATCTCATATTTGGTCCTGGCCCTGAAAGGGTTAAGCCACTATGGTATTAGGACCATTTCCTTACTTGAAATCAATTCAACTTCATGTTTGGAAAAATGAAAATCTGGTTTTAGGTATCTTTGACTTACCTTTGCTTTGGAGTACAATATATTTAACTTCAAATTAATAGACATTTCCTTTAATTTTCATGTAGTGTCATATTTTCACAAAATTAAAATATTAATATTTTGTCTCCCAGGTTCCTCCTTTTGGACTACACTTTCAAATTTTATGAAGAAATATGAACACAGGTATACAAACAGGATTTAAATGTCATAATATCTCCTACAAATTTCTTTATTCTATATGACGCAAAATTAAGGTTCAGCATTCAAAAAGAAAGAGTATAATAAATATTTAATAAAGTTGAACATTGCCAATGAAATTATTACATTAAGTTTTAGTTATATACATAGTGGTAATTATTATACTGAACTAAAAAACAAGATTCTATTGTATGTTTAAATTATCACAACTCACTTGTTTTAGGCGTGAGGTAGACAGAAATGGCTGTGATAGGATCATGCGATGGGTCCCTGTAAAGCTCAGTTACAAGCAGGTCATTGTCCTTCATACGGAGTGGAAACTTCTGCATGTCTTTCCATTGAAAACAACACATAACATTAATTTAGGCTATTTGTTACAGAAAACAGTATATAGCCTATATTGTTGGCAAGTGTTACCTGTAAGACACTTCTTTAAAAGAATTCAAGAATACAGTATTTGGAATGATTGTTTTTTTTTTTTTTTTTTTATTTCACTTAACCCTTTTAATGCCAGACATTTTTTCAGTGACCATTCGAAAAATGCCAACCTGTTTTCAAAAAGTACATGCGAAGAATGCCAGGCCCTTTTTCCATAATTTGACAACTATTTAAAAAAAATGTATAACTTTTTTATTTATTGAAGGAAATTATCCATTGAGGTGTTGTTTTTTATGTCATAATGTGAAGTGTTTGAAACAAATGAGTATTAAAATTTTTACAAATTTATATAATTTATATTTGTAAAAAACAAAAAATAAAAAAAAAAACAAAAACTTTAAAAAAAAATTAGTTTGAACATATAAAGGTACCTTTATTATTAGCCTTAACTAAAAAGTAGTTACTGGAAATTGTACTATATTTAATTGTTAACACACACACTTAATTTGAAGAGAACTTGCCTTGAAAAATAGTGAAGTTACAGCGTTTTATTGAAAACCTTGTAAAGTCCACATTTTACAGTAAAATTCAGTAAGACTTGGTCAGTTTCATTCAAAATCACTTTATTTACACGTGTTGTTTAGCCCAATGTATAAAATTGTTTGTTGAAATAATAAAGAAAGTAGTTTACATAAAATTAAAATTAATTATTTACAATATAGGGTACATAATTTAAAATTTTTTTAACACTTGTGTTTTGCCGAAGCACAAAGTATGAATCCCCCTCTTTTACTCATGGTCAAATCTATTTACAATAATCACAAAACTAATAATAATATAAGCAAACTGAAATAAACAAAAGAAAAGCATGAATAATTCCCATTAAAACATAACCTAGCAACAACGTATTACCACAGAAACCAGACGCTCATTGAATGATTGGACGTAAATGAGGTTGAAAACAGCTGATAACGTCATCACATGTTGAGTTTTTATCAATAGTAGTAGTGTCTAGATACAGTATGCAAAGTTTAGTGGCATTTAGTCAATAATTAAAACTACAATATAACAAAAAAACCGGACGAGCGCCCCCAGCGCACGTCGGCATTTTTCGTAAAACCTAATGACATGCGCTCGCGGCGCACGTCGGCATTTCTCGAATAAACAGTGACGAGCGCTCGCGGCGCACGTCGGCATTAAAAGGGTTAACAATGACAATTGTATGTAAAAATTTTCTGTCATTAAAAACAAAGAAATCACCCTGAGGTTAAAATATGAGATGATGCAACATCTAAGTTTCCAAGTGATGTAAGTGGTCAACTGTTGGATGCTGTTTTTTTGTTAATTTTTGTTTAAAAGCAACAGATACGAGTTCTTGGAACGTTGCATTAGTTATTTTTGTACTTAAGAAATGTATGAAATGCAATTTTATACTTCTACATTACTTAACCCTTAAGTGCTGAAGATTTAGAATGCATTTGAATTTTTAATTTTTTTTTGTCAAAGTTAAGTTTAATTCTCTTTCTCTTAGAACATAATAACAAAAATATTTTAACAAAAGCACAGCTATAACTAGTAGTAGCCAAATGACAGTCACATTGTACGTTTGACCACATACCATGACACGTATCACCAGATGAAACAACGCATAAAGAACAACACTGGTTTTTTATTTATTGTTGCGAGTGACATGCATTCCAATTTGCTACCTGACTTTCATAACTGCATAAATGTTTGTCTACCTTCATGCATTCCTGCACTTTTGTGTATTGTAATAAACACATCAATCTATTGGGGAACTTGCACGAGTTTTATTCCTTGTCAGCGTGCAGGGCTGAATAATCTTCCCCGAGCTTTACTCCTACTCTTTCTAGATGCTAATGATCACATAATTGTTTGTTTTTCTGCTAAATGGCAGTTATCTGCCAACCTGAATCCTTATGAGCAATCATTCTGTTTAGTTTTGTTATGTTGGCACACTGGAACCACAACTAAAAGCTTGTTTTGTTATTTACATTTTCTCATGTGTTCAATTTTCGTCACTTCAACGTTCTGCACATCATGTTCTCAATGTTTAGTGTTTAACTATTTATAATTGTTGAATGAGTCTTTAGTTCATAGATAGTTCATTTGTACCTGTTTGAACAAGAAAATTTGCATACTTCAAGACAATAGACATACTTGGACGGTGATAATGAAATTACAAAGATATTCAAAGACTCACACAAAAGTGAACTATAAAAAGTAAATGAATAGTCATTGCATGTAATATAAATAGTTTATTTTAATTATCATTTTAATAATAACAATTTAATGTAACAAACAGTTTATCTCATCTCCGAGACAAATAATTCAGGATCATCTTATAAAATCATCAAAAAGTGAAAAAATGCTTAGGTAAATGAATTTTGGTTCTTTTGTTATTAAGGTTTGTAATTAAGTAATCCAATCCAAATTGGTTGTCCTTGTAAAGTAATTTTGCTATTTTGAATAAAAAAATCATTGAAACAGATAAACAAAAGAGTTATAGAATACTAACAGTCACTTTTGATATTTTGTTTTTCTAACTAAAAAGTGTAAATAAATAATAAAAAAAATATTAGAGGAGGCAACAAATATTATTGTAGAGCAAAAAATGGACAAAAATAACCTGAAAATTCTACTAATTTATCTGTAACCAAACTTATTCTATTAAACCATTGCGGATCAACGACGTGAGGGTGACGCGGAGCGAGGCGTGGACCAAAAGCACAATGACGTGACCCTCACGCGGATGACGTGGTACGGATGACTCATTTGTTTTGAACGCTTATCGGTGTTATAAGCCTCGGAGATATTTATTGTCTGTTTTCCTGGACTGGCTTTTTTATCTTATCTCTGGTACTCGTCCACAAATACTTCCCTCGTTATCGGTCAATAACGTTATTATTTGCGACAAATAGTTTGTCTGAGGCGTACAGTCGTGGCGTTCGATTTTCCTTTGCCTCGTGTGCGTGTACGTAAATAAAATGGGTGACAATTTACGATCATCTGAATTAGATAGACTATTATTAGAAATTGGAAGTGATAAAATTGATGTCGATAGTGTTATTGAGGATGGAGACGGTTCTATCACGCGTATTTGTCCACGTTTACGCGGATACTAATGTTGACAGTGACGAGCGGGCTATCACACTAAAATCCACTACTAAGACAAAAGTCTCAATACAGTGTAAATATTTTGTAAATATTAGATTAGTTGTTTCTTGAAGTGACAGTTTTATTACAACATTTTTTTATTGTGTAAAACATTTGATCCGTCCTACATCAAGCAGCTACAACACGCAAAAAACGTTAGTAAAAATGTTACGTACCTGTATTTTTACATTTTTTCTAGTATAATATACTTGTCTAATATGATCTGTATAATGTTTATACAACATAAATAACAACATAAACAAACAAAACATGTATAATTAGCGAGCGCGCTAAGCAGGCAGGTAGGCATGCAAACACTGCGGGTGCTGCGTTGTAATACGGATTAATTCGTACTCTAAGGCCCGCGCGCGCGCGCCGTTTTCACGATCGGCAATGGGTTAATATTTTAGTAAACCCATGCATTTTTGCCAACATTAAATCAAACATTCAGTTCTAGAGAGGCTAGGTTAATTGTTTCCTCAATGGGTTGAATTAAAATAAGAAAATACGGATGTATGTATGCCATAATTAGAGCAATTGGCATACATATGACATGTCCATGAGTATTATATGTATGCCGCACTTCAAGGGTTAATGTATTATAGGAATTCTCGCACGTAAGCAGTAATTCTTAAATGGCTATTCAACCTGATAACATAACAATTTGACCACTCAACTTTCAATGCCAAAGGTTCTTTTCTTTGTTAATTAGCTAAAACTGGCGAGGTAAATTTGATTTAAAAAGCATTACATCAATTACCATAAATCAAGCAATTTTTAAAAATATTGGCTATTAAGGAGGCTTTCCAATAATAACATTTCAACTGAATTTAATATTTTAAAAATTAACTTTGAAATTGTTGTATTTGATTTTCATTTGTGTAATGAAAAAATATTACAAACTCCTTTTTAATGACTATTTTGCATTACTTTGTTTTGCGACATGCATGCAAAATTTTAAGGTCTTAAAATGTGTATGGGATATTAGGCTAATTGTATGGACTTTTATGTACGGGGGCTTATAAATATCCAAAGACTGAAAAGCATTTTTCATGTTTAGCATAATTAATAAGTTGTTTCATTATTTAAAAATATTTTGACTAGCAGAAGTGAAAAGTCATTTACAACTAGGACACAATCTGATTAAAAGAAGCCAGAAGATAAATAAACTGATTTCTCGTAAGATAAGCCTAACTCATATCTAAAAGTCAACCTGAGTTGTAATGTTCTACAAGGATCTATTTTCAGTCCATAGTTTGTTCAAGTATTTAGTAAATTGTACTTGATTATTGCTGGATACACCTGCCTTACAACTTTTACGACAAGGAAATGCCAACCAAAACTGTTTTTTAAAGAAAATTTAAAAATGTCAAAAAGATATAATTGTTACGTTCAACATTGATATGATCTTTAGTATTACATGTTATTCTAATTTTTTATGAATTATAATAATTGAAAAAGCTAAAATGTAAACATAGCTTTTACCTTAGATGCTCAGGAGATCATCTTTCATCATTCAGTATTAAATATGGAACTAAATAGACAATTTATACCTAGAAGGTTGGAATACAGTATGTCTACAAGTATTAGTAATTCAGAGAAAACTGAGTGTAACTAACCTATATAGTAGATGGCACCATTATTGCAGCCAAGTAGCAGGAAGGAGCCAGCTACATCAAAGGAAGAGATGGGGACAACATCCTGAATCTGCCAGTGCTGGGTCATAGCATGCCACACACCAATCTTGCCAGTAGGCGACAGTGCTACCAACTGGCTGCCGATGAAGAACAAATACTCCACTCTCACGTTGAGATTGAAGGTACCTTGGAAATCATACGTGATTTTGAGCTGCCTGATCAAAATTCTAGTATTTAGAAATTCAAAAATGAACTAAAACCTTAAAATGTAGTCAATAAAACCTTAGGTAATATATTCAGCAGTATCTAAGGGTCGTATTTAGGAAAACCTATGCTATCTGGTGAAGACATTAAACTTAGTAAGGTCTCTGTGCGTGATATATTTCAGTATACAATATACAAGTTTATGATCCGAAATCTGGATGTGAATGTGATCCTGCATATCTGAAGTATTGATAACGCCATTCTTCCTGCACAAAAGCCACCTCATCCACTGTAATGTGGTAGAGTTCCTTGTCATCCGTTTTGGCTCATTCACCAACCGAGTTGTGTTATTTTCTTCCAAGAGGTAGGTGGTGGTAGACACTTAGTTTCACAAGAAGTTAGAAATTTTTAGTGTCCCCAACATAGTCACTTATCTGATCTTGACCGCTAAGTCAACAAATAAGGAGTAAAACAGTACGTACATCTGACACCTGGTGATCTATATACATCACCATGTAAAGCCTACTCTCTGCTCTTTAATCTTCAGGACAACACATCTGTGGTCCATTCAAGGGACAATGCTTTCTGGTGAAGTATATCTTTCTTAGACAATGCTATTTTTAATGTAAATAAACTCCACTACCTACCTAACTTCCTTTTGTGTTTTTATGTCTACCACTATACACCTAGAAATACCCTGATATGTTGTGGTTATCTGAGTGTTTATTCCAGGGATTAAGTCAAGTTTCGGCATGAAACATATCTAAGTCTTTACGAGTGAACACATTATGAAGAAACTTATGTTCACAGAATGGATGTTCAGATAAGTCCCCAATTGGCTAGTTCCCCAAAATAACCTTGTTTACTAATGGAATATTTTCTCAAAATGTATAATTTTGTAGTTTAAAACCAGTCTTGGTGTTTCAACCATGAGCCAACTTACCGATGTTTGTGCGTGAACCATGCTCTGAGATGCCCCAGAGCCGGATATGACTTGCATATGAAATAGCCACCATCTTAGACGCTGCCTCACCCTGTGCCGCACCTCCACCCAGCTTAGCATTCACAGCTACCCGTTCTATACAGCTTTCTATGTGTGGTGATGTAAACACAAGCTGCCACCCTGTTGAGTCCTTCAACCTGCGGTAGCCAACAATGACAGGACATAAGAAGGATATTATTTTATAATAATTAATTGATAAAATTTAAAGTATTAAAAGAATTATGAAATAACCAAATAAGACCGATAACATAAACTGTATAAAACAACGAAAATAACAGTTTATAGAGAAAACAGTTCGGACACCAAGAGTATAGCATTCCACTTACAGCACAGCTAATCACCTCATAGCTTCATATGATTTTGCTCCTGATCCACAAAAATCGACAGGAGACTTTGATATGTATTCAATAGTGACTGTTAGGAAAAAATTGTAATTATACACTTTAAAGAAAAATAAAGTGCAAAGTTGATTAATCTTATGTGGCAGACATATTAACCAATAAGTCTTTTTAGTCTCTAATTTATTAAAATATGTTATTGTACAATTACAGGGTTGCTACAGGAGTCCATTATTGACAATTTCCCTGACTTTTCCCTGATTTTCAGACCAAATTTTTCATTTTTCCCTGACTTTTTTCGACGCAAGCCCAGGGTTTTTGGCAATTAATGGGGTGGAAAAAAAAGCAAGTGTTGAGGCTAACAGGGTGGCAAATATAAAAAAGCTAAAAATAAAGTGAACACAGTTTAATACGTACAAAAAGATTGACTTAAATGATCTTTTACAACACAGAAGTAAAATACTTTAGAAACACATGCACCATAAGTAATTAGTAGCACCATAGAAATTACAGAGCTAAAGAAGGTACATAATTAAACATCAACTTTTAAATCACAAAAATTGTTCAGGTATCAAGTACAAAGCATGTATTTGCTTTACTGCAGGAACTTTTTATAACTTAACATACTAAAAGCACCTTTCACAGTTGCATAACTGTTAGTACGATTTTTTTACAACTATAAAAAATGAAAATTATTGTCAAACATTGTCAATTTGCTACCCAAGTTTGGAACATAAGAGACGTAATTTCGTCATTCTACACTAGTAATCTCACTAGTTTTCTCAGAAAGAAACACTTTTGCTCTCTTTGCCTTTAAATCTGCAATTTGTTGCAAAATAGCTTCACTTTCTAGAGGGGGGGGGGGCTTCGGATGCTTTCTCTGCTTTCTGCCTTTTTTGTTCTTCTAGAACTTTCACCATACTCTGTCCCGAGCCCTCCTGAACATCTGAATCATTTTTGGTTCAACAACAACATTATCAATTCCACCACAAGATTTTTTTTTATGCCATCATATACTCTACGTTGTGCAATGAGCGAGCGTGGTAATGATTTTCTACTATTAATTCTTTGTTTACAGAAAAAAAAAACCTCTCTCTACAAATGCCTGTTGTGACTCAATATTAGGACTTTCTGTATGAAGGAGTACAGGTTGGAGTAAGGCATCTTTCCCCTCCAGAAGTGATCAATGCGCTGTCACTTCTGCGGTACGACTTACACCAATGTTAGTTACATCAGATTTATTTGTAAGAGTTCTAAAACTCGCCCTCAACCTTATCAGCTGCTTGGACCGGATATCCAATTCTTAGAGTGAAAATTTTGAACACACTTTTCCAGTCTGTTTCTAGAAACACTTAAATGACTAGCTATTAAAAGCAGGATCACAAAATGTGTGACATTCTTAGTAAGGTTATACTTTATAGGACGATTTTGGTAACAAGGCATATCACATTATTTTGACCAAGAATATTTTTTTTACCAAATCTGTCTTAAATTCCTTTACTGCATCTGTACTAAGATTGAGTTTCTTAATTTCAGCCCTTACCGCATTCCTATTCCAACCTTTTACACGTTTTTCTCTGCTACAAAAAGTTGGCAGAATTTTTGAGATCTACATCTGTTACTGACTTTGCTTTGTCAAGGATGTCACTTTTGATAAACTGACTCATAAGGTCCTTAATTAGTGCACTGAGATCATGTACAGAAAGGGAATCAATTGGTTCTTTACACTGATAAGCTTTAAGAAAGGGGTTTTGCAATTGCTGTGCAACATACATAAAAAAAGGCAAGCCTAACAGGTAAGATTTTCTCTTTCAGTCCTTTAGCCAAATTTACTATAGGCGAGTCTGTCGCACCGGCCGGGCGGGCAAGCCGAGCCGCCTCGGCTGCCTGCTTCATGCGCTGCGTCGTCTGCAGGCTTGGACTCGGCGCGAGGGGGCTGGCAGTAAGTTTATTTGTGTAAAGGGATTTTATATTTTTCCTGACCAACGTCGAAATTCCCTGACTTTTTCCCTGACTTGTAGACCTCGGGATTCCCTGACGTTTCCCTGATTTCCAGTCCTGTTTTTTTTTCCCCTGACTTTTCCCTGACCTGTAGCATCCCTGAATTAAGTAAGTGGTTTGAAGAATAAAATAAAAATTGCAATATGAACAAATCCATTTAATGTTTTAAGCATTTACAAATGTTGTACATTTAAAACAAACGTACTACAGCTTAAAATAAATAACTTTTAGGTGGTAAGCGGTACACATTAAAAGGGGGTTTTCTATGTCTATCGTAAAAAATTAAAAAACTACTGTAAACATTATTTACTTTTCCTCTCAGGTTCATATCCATTCCCAGCAGTATAATTACGAGTGTCATAGACATAATATGATGTATCCCAAACATTCTTGAGATATGAGTGTCAATCATCAATGGAACCAATCTTGAATCATTGGAATGCCTAAGTTTAAAAGGCCAATGGATGGGTTGGAACCTTGAAGTTTGAGAAAACCAAAACTGTATATTTGTGAGTATTTACTACTTTATATGATTGTCTATAGAAAATTGCATGACATTTATTTTAGTTGAATAGTTTCTGAGATTTCAGTAAAATGGCGAACTGAATAAAATAAAGCATCTTTTAAAATGTTTTGTCAATAAAAATGATAAAAATGATTTATTAGGTTGAGATAATCAAACTGTTGGATAATTGCAATTTGTAGTAGATTACCTCCCACTCTTAGGCAACAAATAAATTTCCTATGGAAAAATTGAATTAAATTTGTGGCAAAAATTTAATTAAGAGTTATTTTGATTTATTATGAGTACAGTAAATATTATGAAATAGCTAGTTCAAAATAAGTGGACCATTACTATAGCTCGAATTTATTACAAATGTTAAAACAATTTGAAACGCTAGTTAGCTGCTACCCGCCAGACTTTAGAAGCTTTATTTACAACATGGGTAAAAAGTTTAAAACTGATTATAATTAAGAACGTGTAACAGATCAAAAGTTGAAATTTACATTTCAAATAGTTCGCAGCAAGATTGGTACGCCGAAGTTGTGTATCACAAACAGCTAGGTGATTATTACATGAAAGACTAAAATAATTAATAAAGTAATAGATAAGTCAGAACTGGAATCTCAAGTTCTTTAATTATGATAATCATTCAAGAAATTTAAAATCTATTGGTGATATTAAATAACATCAAGGTAAACTCAGCGACATTGGTTTTTCAAAATATGCAATGAGCACGTACATTGCGGTTAACATAATCTCACTTTGAACTGGAATCCACGTCATATAACAAAATTTAATACCTTAATCTTAACATATGTCGGACATCCATTTAAATCAACACCACATTAGAATCAACATCACATTTGGAACTTCGTCATATGGCATCACCAACGTTGTTGGGCAATACACCGTAACAATAATACTTGAATAACCTCACATGGCACAACATGGTAAAGTTAACCCTTTTAGGACCGCGCGTTTTCAGATTTTCTATGCCTAAAAGACCACCTTGTATTTTTAAAAAGTGTAAGGGTTTGGGGAAAAAATTGTATATTCTAAAGTAGTGGAGATATTTCAATAATTTTTTCAACAATTTTTTCTGCATGGAGTGACTAACAATAAGAAAATAGGTTTTACTTTGTGCAAATCAAAAAAAGGTTTGTTAACACCTATAAATAAAAAGTTTTTTGAAAAAAATTTTTTTTTTGGTTTACAGGAATTTTGTGTACTCTAAAAAAAATAGAACAGTCCACACATATAGATACATGTATTTACAAGTTATTGCTTAGGAGATTGCAACTTATTTCAATACTTTTCTTCAATAAATGGCTGAGAAAATAATAATAATGGTAAAAATTAGAAAATAGATAGAAGCAGAAAAAGATAACTTAACGACAGAGAACAGGCCAATTAAGCAGTAATGAAACAATATTTTGTCTCTAACTCAGTTATTTCATGGTCTTATTAAGTTTGAAAGTTCATGAGAACTATTCTAAAACTTACTCATACTAAAAAACTAAAAATACATTATTTTGCACACAGAAGAAATGTTACAGAACTGCTGACAAGTCTAACAAACATGTTTGGTGAGGCACACTCCATGTAAGCCTTTATTACATTTGACACAGGCAGTTCTGGATCTCTTCATCTTGTCTTTTAGTCATTTTGAAGCACGATAATCGTCTAAACACAATGAACAAAACATAAACTAACTCGGCAGGCCGCATCAGTCAGCTGGCGCTGGCGATCGCGTGTTGGTCGCGGCTGAGAGCTAGCGCTACCAACTGCGCAATTTATCATTTCCCACTCCTCCGTGGATTAAAATTTTACTAAATTCAAAGACGATTGTGAATGTAGAAACTATCAATAGATGTGGAGTCAAAATTTGGTTGAATCAAAGTTATTAATTATTTTCTTATACCCATAAAACCAAACTACTGATAAATCGTTAGTTGGTAGTTTTAGCCTAAAAGACAAACTAACGATATATCGTTAGTTGGTCCTAAAAGGGTTAATTAACCTAATTCTGAACTACAACAAATACATCTCAAAACCATAAATGTCTGTATATCGCAGAAATGTTTAATCATTTTAGTGTCTCGATGCTAATTGTTAAAAATATTATTTTTTACTATTAATTGTTTATAATTTATGTTGAATATAAAGTTTCTTATGCGACAATCTATACTGAACATGAATATTATAAACAATTAGTACTGACAGATAATCGTATTTTAACAATTTATTGGTATTGAGATAATACAATCTAAATTTTTGAAGTGAAACAATTATGGATTTTTTTAAATTTCCCTATTTGTAATGCAGTTTTAAAATTTAGCCTGTGTTAAAAGTGGAGCCTCAGATGTGCGGTCAGCAGCGAACTAGTGTTCCTCTTTTATCTCGTTATTTCCATCATACCCATTTATTTTTCAAAGTGTGACAATTTAGACATTGGTGCCTTGTACAACTTAAGGGATTAAATGAACACATTTTATCTTTGCTAATAAACCCCTAATTTATTGTTGAAAGTGGTGAGAATATTATAATCCCAGTCGTGCTTGTGCATTAGCTGCTTCATAATCCACACATCTCTACAGTAATGTCTTTACTCAACTCACCACCATGCAATACTGTAATATCACAAAAATTAGACATAAACTAATGTGTGACAACACTGTTCTTACCTGTAACATACTACAAAATGTGCATAGGCAACTGCGATCCAGTGATGATGAGCCTTAATTATCTGTACCCTCAATGGATCTGCCCAATTTGAAACTGCAAATTGAAAAACAAATATATCAGTTAATCCAACTAAATAGACCTATCCTCAAGTCCTTTGTTTGAATGTTATTTTTGACGATGGAAGGATTGTGAAGGAAACAGGATTTTTCCGGACATTTGCCATTGTTCAGTGAAACAAGAAATCAGTAACACTATGTTTCGAGATCTGCAATCTGACCTCTTCTTCAGGTTGAAGAAAGAAGCACCTGAAGAAGAGATCAGATTGCAGATCTCGAAACGTAGTGTTACTGATTTCTTGTTTCACTGAACGATGGCAAATGTCCAGAAAAATCCTGTTTCCTATCCTCAAGTCTTTGAAACTGAAATGAGTTGATTAAGTATTATTTCATTTAAATTAACAGGAATTGATATAAACGTCAACCTAATTTCATAACATATCCCTGTTTTTAATATTAAATGTAATTGGATTATAGTATACAATCAAATTGACATTAATTATAATATTGAAACATACAAATTTAACAAAATCACTAAGACTAAAACCACATATTGAAATATAGCAGTTGGTCTATTATTTACAATCCCACTAATATTATAAATGTGAAAGTTTGAATGTTTGGATATTTGGATGTATGTCCTCGAATCACACTGAAACTGCTGTACGGATTGTGCTGAAATTTGGAACAGGTATAGCTTTTGGTCTTAATTAACATTTAGAGTGCTTTTTACCACCCATAACACATTCATTTAAACAAATAAAGTCGAATTCAAATTAAGAAATTAGTTTGTTTACATTCCAATGTTATGATAAGAATGAAACGTATTTTGACAGCTGTTGACAGATATAGTTCGACAAACTTTCTGAAACATCTGTTTACATTTGAATTTGATCAATAATAAGTAAACAGTGCTTGATCGGTAGTGTAATGCAGATAGTAAATAAAACATTAATATATAAATTTTACTCCAGATTGCGCCAGTAACGAATTAAAATCATCTAATGCATTAAATACTGTTATAAAACTAACCTTAATGAACAAAGTTATGAATGTTTTCACATAAGTTACTTTAAACTGGCGGGCTTCCTTGACATTATGATATTACATTTTAACAATGGCTAATGGAAAAACAGAGAAATGAATACTAACATGCCTCAACGATTCATTCTTTCCCTGGCTACAGTCCAAAAAAACAAGTGTAACGCAAAACTTTAATAACGATTATTTTGGAAAGTTGCAAAACCTTAATAAGAATTTCCCTCTTATACCGAAAGTACATAGTAAGTAGGACTCTCCCCTAGGTCGTAACAGGCTTTTCAGTCCTACTTATGTGCGTATTTTCTTCATCAGGACAAGGTAAACTCAACTGTGTCAACACGATTTTGACCAAAGTAGATTTCAGAGAACTAGATAATCGAACGTATATAAAATTTGATCGAGGCAATGTGGCAAGCTAAACTGTGACATAGTAGGTAAGTGAATTTCAATCGTCTTAAGTAGGCACTATTTAACCGAAGTAGGCATTTCGGTCCTACGTAAGTATATATATATATATATATATATATATATTTCTTCTTCGTCAGAACAACAAGGCAAACTCTACTATAGTACTGGAAATATCTTAGACCTGAAATATATGACAAGAACTGGAAATATACGCTTTTTGACCGAAGTAAGTTTCCAAGACCTGTGTGATCTGAGATTTGTGTTTTCTTGATCAGGACGACAAGGCAGATTCAGCTGTGATGTTATGTATATAATTAATTAGAACAAGAAATGCTCCTACACGTGCCAAACATGGTATAATAATTAAGTTAAACTCTGATACTATTTATCATGAACTTAAATAATATCTACCTGATGTATGCCTACTTATGTTTTAAAATTTTTATAGGACTCCCATCATACTACATCATAATTGCTTTTACTAAGTAATATAAGGACTTTGGTTCTAAGATTGCAATGAAGCCGCGGGTAACAGCTAGTAACATAATAAAAAATACTGGTAATGGTTCAACCACTGCAGAAGTTGCACCTACAACTACTTTGCCGACTACATTTATATGGTTGGAATGGACTGCAAAAGCAAGAAACTAAAGAAAATCTATAGGAACCAGAAAGCATTTGACATAATTGGTTGAACAGGGCGATAACATCACCATACATATAAATATGAGTGTACACATCTTACTTTTTACTCATTGCACACATCAACTACATGTAGCTGCAAATAATCTGATAAAGAGGAATTAATTGACGATATATTTTGCTTTTTATTAGATTAAAAAAATAGGAACATCTTCCAAATCAGTTACATTTGTGTCACCAGTTAATCAGTTACTGCTATATATATATATGCATATATTCACCGATGACAGGTATAACACTGATGGTATATGCTATTCACTGAGGATCCATCAGAACAGACTTTTAGTTGAGAGTTAAGTAATTATAAAGAAAACCAAAACTCTTAATACTGTAGATTGAGGAACTGAGGTCCTCCCACTTGTGGTTGGTTCTATGCTGATCAGGTTGTACTGATTGGTTTTATTTCAGCAGAATCCAGACACTAAAGATAAGTGGAACAAGTGTTGAACCCAACTGTTATTGAAGTTTAAGATCCAGTGAGTTTTTATCCAGCATGGTAAAAGCAACATATGGACAACATAGTACAATTTCATTACATTACATTACAGGGCATCAGAGCTTTAAATAAACTTTCACAGGAACTATTTTTACAATACCCAAAAATTAAAATGGCAGGAGAGTTATATGACTTTAAAAGAAAGAGAACTCTTAAATGCCTTTTCCTCTTCAATTTTGGTTTTATGGTTGAGCCAAAATCCAAATTTTTCTCTGGAGGAAAACAAAGGGATTTTAATACCATTCTTCTTACCTTGATTGCCACCGAATACGAGACCAAGGTCGTTCCTGATAAGCTTGTTGAGATCTGCTGAAGAGTTGCGGGTGTGGCGTAGGTCAAGTGAGGCAGCACGAGAATGGCAAGCCCGGCCAGGTATATTCCGCACATCAGAGGAGCTCCGACTGCCAACCCTCATATCTAGTGAGGAATTGCGTGAGTGTGCGTGCCCACGTGCATGCGTATGGGCACCTGGTAGGTACGCTGGGCTTTCTCGCACAGGCCGACTGATGGCTTCATCCACAACTGCTGCACCCAGCACTGGTTCTTGGATTGGAATGCCTTAGGAGGGAGTAAACAGAAAGAAGCTGTGAGACAAAATAGTTAAGGAGAGATCTCAGTTTCAAAACTCACAGTGCTCAATGGTTAACATCTACAATTTCTGATAAAAAAAAAATATTTACTGGTGCTTAGAATGCCTTGGTTTATATTGTATTCATTGTACATAGTTGAACTATCACTGCTTTTGTCAATAAAAATTATACTAGTCTAAATATAAATATTTTTTTATTGTATAATAAGTGCAAAATATCAAGCTAAAAGATCCATAGTTTGGTTGCCTTTGTAGACCTGGCTTAATTATGGGATTTGTTTTTGTTTTTTGTAATTCCAACAACTAAAAAATAAGAGTAATGAAATAAGTGTACCTATCATTTTAGTTATTTTTTTACTGTTTTAAAACAGAACCTTAAAAAATGATAATTAACAATAGCTAGGTGGCTGAATCATTCGAGTTATGGTATGTTGTGTAGCTAATGCTGCCAGGAGTAGGCAGGTTTTAGAAAAGTCTTGTAAGGGTTGTTCAATTTTGCGATGATTCGAACAGAAAAAAAGCTGTTCGAATCAACACAAAATTGAACAACAGAGAGTCACGTCGAAGTGCCTTCAGGGAGCTCAACTTGCTAACTCTACCCAGCTTGTATATTTTAGAGACTTCATTTTACTGTCGATTTCAGTGTATATTGATGCAGGGCAGTGATATACACAAATACGAGACAAGAGCTTGGGGGCGCTTTCGAGCCCGACAGCATAGAACAGCAGCATTTGAACGCCTCCCTTCTCAAGCTGGGATCAAATTCATTAACAATCTCCCTGAAACACTAAATTTAGAAACAAATCCAAAAAAATTTAAAACCCAATTAAAACACTACCTGGTGTCTTGTGCTTTTTACTCAGTTGGCGAGTTCATGGAGCACACTTGGGATTGATATTCACGGCGGTGTTGCAATCCTGGGGGTTGATCCCACGAATTATGAATTTTGTATGTGTATGAATGTGTGCCTGCGTGCAACTGTATGGAAAGTCGAGTGAATGGATTTAGTTTTTAAGATAAATACCGTAAAAAATTGGTATTATTGACTATTGCAATACAATGTAATATATATTGTCAACGCAATAAAATATATTCTATTCTATAGGGTGGAAATTAACCCATTAGCCTACTTTGACGAGACCATCTCGCCGCTAGCGCTATGCACGGTAAAATACTTTGACGAAACCATCTCGCCACCAAGTAGTTCGCCTATTTCTCACAAGATGTCAGCACCATTCAGTCCTAACTTCGTTTCTGTGTTCTATGCAATAATGGGAATTGAATAATTTAACTTTACAGCTTGGCAACACTGCAAGTTGGGGAAGGGGAACAGAAACAGTCGATCGGAACAAGTAAACAGCTGACTCGAGTAAACAAACTAAGCGTGTGTACAATGGCGCGACATGGAGCTTTACGTAGTAGTGAAATTGATCGTTATATTGACAATGACGGATTTATTTTAAGTGAATCTGATGGTGAAATCGGTTCTAATCATGTGGAAGAAGAGTGGAGGATTGATGGTGATGAAGAATTCAGCGATTTATTTTAAGCGAATCTGATATTGATGGTGATGAAGAATTCAGCGATTTATTTTAAGTGAATCTGATGGTGAAATCGGTTCTAATCATGTGGAAGAAGAGTGGAGGATTGATGGTGATGAAGAATTCAGCGACGGTGAGTCTGACAATGCCCTCTCAGATATTGATTTTGAAGAGATGGACGTAGGCCTAAACAATGCCGATGATCCTATGAATGATTTACATTTACAGAATGTTGAAGACGTTATTAGCAATGTGGCTTCTGGTGTAACTGGATTATGGAATTTTCCAATATGGAATGACGAGCCAAACGAACCTAAAAATATTGTGTTTTTAGGCTTTTTTATAAAAGATTTTTATTTTTAAATTCACTTAAAATTAACCAAAATTAACATTAACTTACTATTTTTAAGTCAACAATATTTGTATACTTAAAAACATTGTAATAATAAATAATTGTCAGTAAAAAATCAAAAGTGTTTATTTTGTAATTAACATAAAATTAACACAAATTAACAAAATTAAAAAAATTAACATTAACTTTTTAATTTTTTGTTGTGAAAAATATAGTTTAGGATGCTTTCATTAAATATCCCAAGTTTTATTAAAATCTAAACAGTACAACTAGAGTAATGGAAGTTTAAGTAAAATTCTCCATTTTGGGCCAAATTAATTGGATTTACTGTGGAGTTGAGAGGCTGGAAATACTAGTAGGCCAATGAGTTAACAAATTTAACTTTCTTACATAATAGACTTATTAGATAAAAATGAATAATTGTTTGCAAGTTTGTATAATTTTGTTGAAATTATACTATAGAGAGAACTGAATTTATCACTTCCTCGATTAAAGGGTATGACAACATCGTTTTCACTTACTTGGAGGAGGAAGGTAGCCGTAAAAGAGGACATCCCCACAGGACGACTGGTTGAGATCTTCACAAAGTACAAGGCGTTTCACAAGTGGTGTGATACCATAATATTCAGCCTCATGCCTCAAAGTCTTTATGTCACAATGTCGCAGATCGATATCCCTGGTTCGCAGGTAGTTTAAAATTGTTGCAAACAGCTTGGGATCTCTGTCTATAAATATTGCACCATTCTCATCTTTCAGCGATGATATTCGACCACTTAACAGTGCGGTGAAGAACGAGTCCGGAATCCACATCAACGTCTGCCTTGATGTTGAAAACCTATAAAAACAAAAATTTAACAATGCCATAAATTACAGACGATCAATACAGACACTCTTGATTATTTACAGATGAATTATCCACCTTGCAGATTATCTGTGACATCCACAATGACAAATTTCACATTAAAACTTTTTATAG
The DNA here is from genome assembly GCF_021130785.1 of Homalodisca vitripennis. NCBI lineage: Eukaryota > Metazoa > Arthropoda > Insecta > Hemiptera > Cicadellidae > Homalodisca > Homalodisca vitripennis. The sequence continues at coordinate 137,381,556 of NC_060207.1, forward strand.
AATAAACTAAAATAGATTTTATTACTTAAAAAGTATCTCAGAAAGCGATTTAATACATTTCCTAAATACATTAACTTATTGAAAATGGATGATATATTAGAAGAATAAACTGTAATTCTATGCAGTAGCACTGGCCTAAACTTTTGATGTTTAACACTTAAATGCCAACATCTGTATAACGAGGAAGAAGTAATCCTGTTAGGGTAAATCATCTAAGGTAATTGTCATTTCTGAGGGAAATAAGTTCTGAGAAAGATCTGGAGCAAAAGCAAGACAGCCATGATTCATCACAAGAGCACATTGAGGGTCTTATTCAATATTTTGAGAAACAAGGTGGTGAATCACTTTGTCATAAAACTTTGCTGAAGAAAGTTCAATCACAGATAAAGAAAGTGCATTAACAAAAGTGGTTGACTAATATATAAGATTGAAGTGCTGTAATGTACACAATAAAGTTTAAATGTATTTGATATTACTGTTTGTGTATATTATTTTGGAAATGTAAAACTATATATTCTTCTATTGTAGTATTAACTTAATTAAATCACGTAAAAATCAATAATTTTTAGGAATGAACCCCTGAACCCTCTTGCTTTTGGGGTGAACACACTCAAAACCCACCAGTCTAGTCTGTCAGCCTCCTTCGAAATAGTGGGTTTTAGATGCAAATGATGCAAGAATTAAGAACTAATAACTTTTCTCACCCAAAGTTACACAGCAAGCTTGGATCTCAAGCCCTGTAAAATAAATGTAATTTAATTCCTAAATTTCATTATCCTAAGTTCAGTTTTCTCCGAATAGGTCTATACTCTGTCCTGAAAATTATCCTTAATGGCTTGTACATTATGGCTACAGTACACTAATCGGCCACCAAAACAATACAATTATTATTATTATTATTTGGTAGGTTTAGTTATTACCTAACTTACCAAATACTAAAACATACAAGTTATAGATATTTACAATCTGATTTTCTTGACGTAATTATGAAAATAAGTAACAATTAGTTTCTAAAATTGAGAAATACCTACAGTATTTAATAATGATTGTAAGCACCGATTATGGAGTTGTACATTTCGGTTGTTCTATTTAGTACTTTAGATAATCAAAAGATTGATAATTTGATCGATTTGTTAGCTGCTTATTATACTGCGATTGAGATTACTTCTTCGCCATCATTGCTAATAATTTTTCTAAATAGGTAATTTTAAGCCATTCAACTTCAATTAGAAAGTAATAAAAACATGAAAACTAAATATCAAAAAGCAATTGTAGACCACGTGCCATGCCACTTCAAATATCTTTTCCAACCTGAAGGTTGCCTGTTAAGGTGCTCATGTGATCTGAGCTTTATGTTTAGATACTATCTCGATGGATGATTTCCTTTTAAGGCCCCATCGTAACCCACTCTAATGGTCAGGGGAATTTGTGATTGGTAATTTCCCTTTATTCAGATCACATTGATTCATTTAGCACAAGAAATACTGATTACAAATGTCCCTGGCCATCAGTATGGGCTTTAGTGGGATTTTTGGTGCTATTCCAATAAGGTAAGAAATACAATTTTATCTATCAATAATGCGTTAGACTCACTATCAAGCACAGGATTGATTTGACTGTTTCCTGTATAACAATGATGGAATTTGAACATTCTTTTCGCTCTGCAACACTAACAATAGTTTTCCGACATAATTTTCATGTTTAGTCTATTACTTTTTAAGAACATACACAACTAAATTATTAAAAAAGTACAGTTTAACAAAGTTCAGAATTACTTAGTTATCTTCATCTGAATTGCTAACAGCTAACAAATTGTAAATCAAGGTATTGTCACATAAACATGAGTGCTTTACCATATTTGTAACAGAGAATAAATACACGGAATACAATTATACCCTACTGCACTGCTTTGATACAACACTCACATTACCCCCCGGAGCTGCTGTGTACCCCAGACATTGTGTTGCTAGAAAGACAGCTTGAATGTTACACAGACCCTCACTAATCCTCCCCCACAAGACAGAGCTATCTCACAAACAAATGCTAGTTCAAACTCCTCCTATTGATATAATACTCACATTACCCCCCGGAGCTGCTGTGTACCCCAGACATTGTGTTGCTAGAAAGACAGCTTGAATGTTACACAGACCCTCACTAATCCTCCCCCACAAGACAGAGCTATCTCACAAACAAATGCTAGTTCAAACTCCTCCTATTGATATAATACTCACATTACCCCCCGGAGCTGCTGTGTACCCCAGACATTGTGTTGCTAGAAGGACAGCTTGAATGTTACACAGACCCTCACTACTCCTCCCCCACAAGACAGAGCTATCTCACAAACAAATGCTAGTTCAAACTCCTCCTATTGATATAATACTCACATTACCCCCCGGAGCTGCTGTGTAACCCAGACATTGTGTTGTTAGAAAGACAGCTTGAATGTTACACAGACCCTCACTACTCCTCCCCCACAAGACAGAGCTATCTCACAAACAAATGCTAGTTCAAACTCCTCCTATTGATATAATACTCACATTACCCCCCGGAGCTGCTGTGTACCCCAGACATTGTGTTGCTAGAAAGACAGCTTGAATGTTACACAAACCCTCACTACTCCTCCCCCACAAGACAGAGCTATCTCACAAACAAATGCTAGTTCAAACTCCTCCTATTGATATAATACTCACATTACCCCCCGGAGCTGCTGTGTACCCCAGACATTGTGTTGCTAGAAAGACAGCTTGAATGTTACACAAACCCTCACTACTCCTCCCCCACAAGACAGAGCTATCTCACAAACAAATGCTAGTTCAAACTCCTCCTATTGATACAACACTCACATTACCCCCCGGAGCTGCTGTGTACCCCAGACATTGTGTTGCTAGAAAGACAGCTTGAATGTTACACAGACCCTCACTACTCCTCCCCCACAAGACAGAGCTATCTCACAAACAAATGCCAGTTCAAACTCCTCCTATTGATATAATACTCACATTACCCCCCGGAGCTGCTGTGTACCCCAGACATTGTGTTGCTAGAAAGACAGCTTGAATGTTACACAGACCCTCACTACTCCTCCCCCACAAGACAGAGCTATCTCACAAACAAATGCTAGTTCAAACTCCTCCTATTGTAGGGTTAAAGTTTGCAGTTACTGTAGGACTAAGCATACTGCACAGGGTGTGACAAGTCAGTCATATCTGCTATGAAGGTGTTACAATAATACAATGTTTGAATTAGCAAGGTTCGGATTAGTGAGGCTGTACACATAGCGTAGAATGTCATTTTTGTTTACATTATTTGTACTGGATAAAGTAATACAGATACCCTTAACATACAACTAATGGGAGTGGGGTGCTTGTAACTGATATAAAGCACTATTATCTTAACATGTTCACTGCTGGTTGGATATCATCATACTCACACTGTGTGCTGAAACATCTTTTTCTTACTGTTTTTTGCAATTTTGTATTATTTTGTTATATAGACATTCTCACATGTGTTTTTAAGCATGGACACCTATGGGCGTCCATAGCACACAGCATCAATTTACTTGCTCAGTGCTGTGAGCTCAAATAATCGTTCATTTTTGTTTATTTAAAGAGCTAGATTCCTTTTTAAAAGTTTTGTAAGTATGTAATATATTCTGAAGGCCATTCTTCATAAGACATGATATCCAACTCATACGACAAAACAAACTGATAATAAAGTGTTACTTGCACTAATGTAAGACACAACACAGGAAAGACACATCAAACACAGTTAAAAGTACAATAATCACAACTCTTAACAAACTAAAGAAGGCGAGGAAACATGTGATAAGAAAAATTCATGCATGGGGAATAAACCCTTCAATGTAGGGATTTCTTTAATCTTCCTACTCGAGACCAATATACTAAAATCTTAACCAAAAATGAATTTTAAAATTATGAAAATAGTAAAAATATTGCTTTGTTCACAAAACTAACAATTAACCCAATCTAACTAACCGACTGTCCCACCTACTCTAGGGTCTATCATTCTACTTGAGTCACACTCCCAACCTAAGGGTTTACCATCCTCAAAAGAGGAATTTTAACCCTTTAGGGGTTTTTTAAAGGACAATGTTTACTTTAACTATGCTACCCAAAATGACTATTTTTAATAATTTCTTAAAATAGTATATTTGTATTTCAAGAAAAAATTTTGAGCCGGTCGTAAACCATAATTAAATAAAAATTATTAAGTGTTTTAATTTTTAGGTTATATCTCAATTAGTCCATCTATGTAGTGGACCAGGATGTATCGGGATTTTTGGGTGAGGAAGGATAAGAAACTAATGTGGGGTAGTTACAGCAGGAGGTAATATCAAGGCTGTGAACAAGGAATTTTCAGCATGAAGAATAGGTCTATCAACTGCATTTGAAGGTAATTAAAGAGTTCTTCTGTAGCCTACTCTTTTATGTCATCATTGTGGCCAAAGTTTCTACTTCCATGATGAAGATTATTCATTGTTTTTCCATTGACATTTTGGTCCTGTTTGTTATTGCACAACTTCTTTGAGCATTTTGACATTGCTTTTCCTGATTGGTTTTATTTGGTTGCGTAGTCATTTACAGAAATAATTGTTATTCTTTCTCTTGTAGAAGTGCTGTTTTTTTTTTACTAACGAATGGTGTTTTTCTGCATATTCAATATAAAAGTTTGTGTTGTGAGCAGGGTGACCAGACATCCGGCTTTAGGTGGACATGTCATCCTGTCCTCTTGGCTTTTGAAAATTATTTAAAATGTCCGGCTTTTTTTGCGCACGCTTACTGTAAATCTTAAATAGTAGCATTACATAGTTTCTTTTGATTTTTGAAGTTTCGAGTTAGGCCATTAAAAGTTATTGCAGCACACACGTAATGTGATGGCATGTGAACTACTGTTAGATTCAGTTGTATGTTGAGTGTTGTTTTAATGGTGTCACTGTCTCACTGTTACTTATTTCCGCTCAACTGCCCTGGCGCTATTACCTGTTGTTTTTATATTTATATATTATGAATGATAGGTTAGTTTTGTATTAATTTGATTGAGTATTACGTGAGCAGTTAAAATAATAGGATATTAATTAATTCCTTTTTTATTGGTCATTGTATTTCTTCAGTGATAGAGAGAGTGGGAGTTTGATGTATAGCATAATCATGTTTATTTTTAAATTGAGAACAGCTATTTTTATGCGATTGAAAGTTACCACATGGTATGTAAGTAGATAGTACACACAAACGAAATTAGGAAATTATAGTTATGTTAGTTTTGCTTATTATTAAACTTATTAAAAAACATTTGTTTTATACACTATTTATTCATTTGTAAAATAGTTTGGTTCAACTTATTTGCATTATTTCCAAATATATTTTTATCGACACCAGTAACGAGATTCGCGTTATTAATCTATTATAGTTTTGAACAAAATAAAATAAGGTTACAAGGGGTGAAAATGACAAATAATGAATTTTAGAACATTAAAATAGAAACTATTTTTCTTGCATGATAGTAGGAAGTTATGTTTAAGTTACGTGAGTTAACAATATTTGTTTGTTTTGTCAAGTTGCGTTTCCTACCTAGCAGTAATGGCCGTAGGCATTCTGATCAGACCATTTGGTAATTGTCACATAAACGGCCGGAGCGGAAAAATACGAGTTTCACGTTATTAACTTATTAGAATCATCCTACAGAACAAAACAATATAAGGTTTGACAGGGTGGAAATGAGAAATAACGATTTTCTAGAACATAAAAAATGGAACAACTGTTCAAGCGCTGAGCAATATTTCCATGTTCTACATCCACATAGGGCATCATGTGACCTTTTGTGACCATGATATAACCTCGTGATGACATCATCGGATGCGGCGCCATCTTTGCAAACGTTTATGAAAAATAATAGTGTAATGAACAGAATTTTGATCTAAATGAACAATGTTTTTCTTAAATTTCGAGATACAAATTAATTAGTTGTTATCGAGTTGAGACGAGTGCCTCCGGCCATCAGCGCGGGATTCAGCACCAATCTCGTTTCGGTTGAAACGTAAACTCTTAACATGCCCGACAAAACACTCTGACACACCAATTCACTACGATTGGTCGAACTAGTGGATGGTTGATCCATGATCGTCACGCACTCACTCGATCCAAACTACAGTACACGATATCTAGTGAAGCACTGACATCTGCCCCGGAGCGTTCAGATAACAGATACGCTATCAGTCCCAGCCGCAGATAATATTTACGACATACCAGTTCACTACGATTGGTCGAACTAGTGAATGGTTGATCCATGATTGTCACGCACTCACTTGATCCAAACTACAGTACACGATATCTAGTGAAGCACTGACATCTGCCCTAGAGCGCTCAGATAACAGATATGCTATCAGTCCCAACCGCAGATAATATTTACAGATATCAAGACACAGCACACAAACAGAACATTAAAACATTAAGAACTATTTATGTATATACCCTCTAAAATCATGTTATTTGTCATTTGCACCCCCCAAAGCCATATATATTTTTTGTTCAGGAGGATGAGCAGAATAAGTTGATAACGTCAAATTTGTCATTTTCCAGGTCGACCTTTAATCTTATAATATCCGACCATTTAGAATATTATCTTTTAATGATAAGTTCTACCTCAAGGGATATTTTTTGCATGTCACTAACAGCGGTGCTGTTGCAGCCCATGCTGTTGGCTGGAAGCACTGTACCAGGCTGATACGAACATTTATTCTTAGGTCTAAATGAACAAAAACGTTTTATTTGGGTCAAACCCCTCTTATTATAGAATTATTGTTATTTTACATATCCATAAATGGCGTAATAGCTGACGTCAGCAGCAACCAATGCGAGGTTGACTCACAATCGTAACAAGACATGACGGTAATTCTAAGCAATATATGGGTCAACCTCGATTTTTCTCATATTACAATATAATGTTCCAATAGTCAATTAGAAAAGGAAATGACTAGAATTTCTTGCCGGAAAGCAGTTATAGGGAGCAGGCAACTCATATTACAATATAATGTTCCAATGGTCAATTAGAAAAGGAAATGACTAGAATTTCTTGCTGGAAAGCAGTTATAGGGAGCAGGCAACCGCGAGGATTACCTATTAGTGATCAGGGGCACTGACGTGATCTGGGCTTCAAATTTGGAACTACTCGAGTTAATTTTTTTTCTAAAAGAGCAAGCAGCGCGAAGCGCTGCGCAGCGGGCAAGCATCGTGCGTGATCTTCGTATATACTGAATTGATTCAGGCCAAAAGGAATGACACAGATTCCTTTACCAGATTTTTACGGAGATTTTGTATTGGGCGGATTATATTGGTTTACTTTGCTTTCCAGCATGTAATTATGTGTTTAAAATTGTTTTACATACATTACCTACATTATATTGTAATATGTAATAACAATTTATTAGAAATTTTTAATAAAAAAAAAAGGATCAGCACGATGCCTGCCCGCTGCGCAGCGCTTCGCGCTGCTTGCTCTTTTAGAAAAAAAATTAACTCGAGTAGTTCCAAATTTTAAGCCCAGATCACGTCAGTGCCCCTGATCACTAATAGGTAACTCTAAGCAATATATGACCGTCTGGCGGTTGCCTGCTCCCTATAACTGCTTTCCGGCAAGAAATTCTAGTCATTTCCTTTTCTAATTGACTATTGGAACATTATATAGTAATATGAGAAAAATCGAGGTTGACCCATATATTGCTTAGAATTACCAGACATGACACCCCTAGAACAATGAAATATTATACTCCACATGTGAGAAGTCATTCCATTTTAAAATTCGACAGCTTCGGTATTTGTCATTGTCACCCCTTGAAACCTCATATTAATTTGTTTCGGAGGATAACAATATGTTAATAACACAAAAGTTGTATTTTCTCACTCCACCCGTTAAGATCACAATTAGGCCTATCTTTAAATTTACTTTCTAAGCATTTTCCTTTTGAAAAAACGACAAGTATTGTGAAGTAACATTTACCTTTTTAGGTGTTTTATGCCTTTCCTAAATTTTACTTCATTTATATCGCTATTCCTATTCTAGTCACTTAGGCCTAATAAGTACTTTCAATTTGAAAAATCAACATAAAATGTGAAGTGTCTTGAAAACAACTACCTTAATTACTATTACAGAAAAATAAAATTGAATAAAGTTAATTTATCTTATTATAAAAATACTACAAATAATACAGTACCTTGTTCCACCAACATTGAGATGCACTATGTCACCAGTGTGACTTTGATACATTTTATTGTTAGGAAAAATGACTAAGTGGCAGAATTGTTTCTGGGTTTAAGCATATTTAGAACTGAGTGAGTGTAAAATTCACCTATTCAAGCTAAAGTTCGACAATTTTCGTTATTTAATTAGGCTACGCTATCTATATTACTTGTTGCAAGCTATTTCACTCCAGCGTACCAGAAAACAAACGAAGTAATCAACATAAGTACATCAGTGGATCATTCGTAAGTTAACTGTAGAAACAACCATCTGTTGTGACGTTTGACATTTTGTGTTTTATTTAGGTTAGGTAATAATATTTTTGATTTTCTTTGCTATTAAGCAAATCTTATCAACAGTACATGTAACCTTTCCTCACATATTTCTTATCCCAACTTGGTTATCGCCTTGATTGCCAAAGAGAATAAATCTAGTATCTATATGAAGATTTTACAGTAAACTGAGCTGTGTGTTACACAATTTTTAGATAGCTAGGATACCATGTAAATATTTTATTAAGAGTTGTAACCCATTTGAATCTTCCAGTAACTCACTCGTTTTTATGAACGAAATTTTTAATATTGGCTTTTTCTTACTATTGTCTGAGTTTATTCAGTATTAGAAGTTTAAAAATTTTCTGACAAAATAATCATGTAATATTTTTATATGCATGATTTCTTTTGTCTGCTACTACATATTGCACTACCACAATAGTTTAAGTGGTAACAGATTTCATGAAAAATCTTAAACAGTATTGTATGAAAAATCTTCTCATAGAATGTCACAATAAGTAATTACGGTATCTCGGGATTTTTCTAAAAACTTTATGTACTTCATGGAAAATATTTTATTCCATATGCATGTCATAATAATGATTTAAACGGTTTCGTTATGCTTTTTAATCTAGTTTGCAGTGAATGTTTTTTAAAAGTTTATGTTCATAACAGACATATAATGTCCGTTAGATTTGGTCCTAACAGATATAAGTGGTTTCACGATGTTCTCACTTCTTTTGATTTAGTTTGGTCACTGAAAACACAAACTCGAATGACTGTCAGATCGAGTACAGCAATCAACAACATTATCACAGACTTACCGAAAGTTTTAGTTTCTGTTCTCGACGTAGCTATCTCTTACCATTTCCCACAGGAGACTCAAACAATTCAATCATGAATTCGAACCCTCTTCAGCGAAATTTAATAGAGATTTCAAACACAAAACATAAACACTTTCAACAGATTCCACCAAAGAGACTTGTGGACACTTTCAAACTCGTGGAGAAAGCATTTACTGCATTCAACGACTGTCTGAATATTTACTTGAATAACACTAGCCCATATATACATAGAATAGTCAAAGAAAAAAATACCGGGATTACTCTAGATACTTTATACGTAAGAGATAGGCCCAAATTTTATAATTAAATTTATTTAAAACCTGAAAACGATGAGTATGAAAATTGAAAAAAAAATAAAGCTGCACGAAATCTTGAACAAAAATTAAAAACGCAGAAAATGTTCACAAAGTACGCGAGAGGTAAAGCTTTACAGCACGAACTTTTTATTGAACTAACAAATAATCCCGTGCAAGTGGCAAGTGAATTCCATAATATTTTTTCGATTGTAATACACAAAACCAATCTTTCAAATGGGACAGTCGTAAGAAAGATTTACTAGCGAGACCGGTCTCTTTGTTCCATGGTTCTTTTTCCTGTGAGGGAGTTGAAGGTGTCAACCGTCGTGAGGGGTCTCAAGCAGAAAATGTCTAGTAACATCAACGTAATGTCGTGTGGCTGATCAAGCACTGCTCCAATTAGAACTTGCCGTCATTGACTAAATTGATTAATTTTTCCTTTACTTAAGGCGTTTTCCCGTCCGCTTTGAAGACAGCATGAGTGGCACAGATTAAAAAACGGACAATCCATGTGCCCCAACTAAATACCGTTCTCTCATTTTAGAAGACTGGGAGGCTTCCTTCGTAAAAATGAAACAAGATCTCGGAAAAGGCCTTTACTGGATACAATCTAAATACTAACTGTAATAAAACCTACGATAGAAATTTTTGTCTCCGTCAAAAGGAAGTAAACAATGATCAATTAATTGTGATGGCGAAAGAAGTATTCTAGATGAAGCCGAATCCACCAAATTTCTAGAGATGCACATTGACTGGTGACTGACCTGACACTTTCTCATCGTTAGCGTTTGCTCAATGTTCCCTCAGACATTTATGACCTACACAAACTATCAAAATTCTGCTTGTTTGATGTACAGAAATCAGTCTACTTTGGATGGTCTAGCATATCAAACTTTGGCCTATGGTCTGTTATTGTGAAATTATTTTAGAATCATTCTGAAATTAAAACCCATAGAGTCGTGTACAACTACCTTCAGGGAGCTTGAATTGTTGATCTTATTCAGTGCTATATTTTCAATGTCGCATTGCCAATACAAGTGCGAAATCGTTCAGGGCAGTGACATTCTCCAATACAACTTCAGCATTGAACAGAATATAACAATTATATTCAAACATTTGCCATATCAGTCAATAGTCAGATAATAAGCTCCCCGGAGATCTCAGACGAATTAATGGACCCCAACAGTTTAAATCTCAGCCAAGACACTTTTTGTTGTCAAAAGCATACTGTTCTCTTGAGGAATTTATTTTGATATCTGTGGTGTGCAAAAGTGAGTTTGTTTGTTTGTTATGCTTTCACGAGTAAACTACTCAACTGATTGTACTAAAATTTTACATGGACATTCTTAGGGTTCGTGGTTAACATATAGGAAATATATGAAAAATTGCCGTTATAAAATGTCTTGGCTTAGTTTGTTAGCTAGTTTGGTGCACAATTTAGTTTCAATGGCGCCAAGGCCATTTGAACTTAAGAAAATCACAACTTCATTATTAACCTAGAGGCAAACAAACAAATGTTCTGGATTGCCAATAAGATTTACTAAAAACTTTGTATTAAAAAAATGTTTTGGTAACATATTTTCGAGATATCCACCGGTGATAGAAATGCTGAAACAAGTTCAAACTTGGTAAAAAGACTGATTTTTGTAAATATCTCAACTGAATTCGTAAAAAAGGGTATGGTGACCGTTTACACAATTCAAAAATTAACAACTATATCATTTATGAACCCACAGAAAAACTTTTCTGGAATGTCTATAACATTTTCTAGACTTTTTATTATACACATTTTTTCTATCTCGAACGGTTTTATTGATTTTGAGTACATGTGAATCCCATGGGATAAATTAATAATATTACTATTGTCACAAAATCTATCTACTTCTTTCGACTGAACTGCAGGAAGGCCATTTTTAACCAATATTATGAAATGATATTTGCAATACAATTCGGTCGACTGTTTTTCTATGAAGAATCATTATTATTATTTTTTGTAACTAAGGCATAACTAATTATGAGTATCACCTAATATAAGGGCGTTTCTCGTGAGTTTCCCTAATAATGAGGGAAAACGACTGTTAAATTTTTTCTTAATTTAGGCCTATCATTGACTGTATGATAAAACCTAATACACCTTAACATAACATTTACATTAACATATCCTACATATTTAGCATTTTGGTTTTTTTGTTAAAGTTTTAGATAAAAAAATAAGCTTAAACATTTTAATCCAACGCAATTTTAGAGTTAATATTCGGCATGATTGTGTAACTTAGTATGATAAGGGTACTGGCGTGATTAATAAATTTATTTTAATAAATAAATCAGATAATAAATTTTTACAAAGACACATACAGAGACATCACTTCTAAACTAAGCTAGGAACAAGTTATCACAATACAACATGTACTATTTCTATTTATTATATACTACTATTTATTATATTTACTATTTTATATATATATATATATATATATATATATACATGTAAGTAGGTAAGAATATGCCGATTCTAGACCACTTTTGGAGCCAAGAGAAAACCAATCTTCGCTACTGATAACAGACTAGAGTATATTCAGTGCTGTTAATCTCTTCGTACGACTCCATAAAGTGTAACTCATTTTAAGTTTTTTGTTAATACTTCCTTGGGAAAACTTATTACATATAACAGTTATAATAAATATTTGTTTTGAAACTATGCAATAATTAGTTTCCCACGGTAAATTATACAACGAGGCGGATTGTAAATGCCTTAAAATCAACCGTGTCTGGTAGTAATTTGTATTGTTTATTAGATACTTCATATTTGACCTAACACTGAAGAGTTCTAACTTTCATTTTTTTCTTAAATAATAGTTTACGTTGTGTTGACAAAATAAATAAGTTTAGCGTACTCGTTGTACGTTGTAGATTATCCTCGTCAGACATAAGGTTATGGTTGGTTAAATTCATACTATACATTTTTTGTTCAATGTTTTATTATATTTATTTATTTACAGACCATGGATCATTAAACAAAAACTAACGAAATCCGCTGTTGGAGATACCCAGAACGTATATAATCAATAGAACAAAATGTTTGAAAATTAAAGTAATTAATTGTAAAGTTACTGATTCGTAAATTTTATTTAAGGTATTCTATTCAGTTCTGAATTATATACTAAATGCTTTCATACACAAAAAACATACATTTAATACAGTTTTAATAGCAGTTCTAACTGCGTTTTAAGGTATCAACAGTCATGGCCGTTTTCATCAATGTTCAGAGTGGACATATACCCACAGCGAACAAGGGTTTCGAGTAGTTTAGAGGCGGATGAGTTAGCAGAGACAATGAAACTACATTTCACACAAAATTAAGAGAATATATATTTATTTAGGTTTTTATGATTTCTTAATCAAATACAGAAGTAATAATGGTTTTAAAATATTTTTAATTTATTGCAGACGTAGCCAAGCATTTAATCATGTTGTTAACCGTTTTGGGAAGGATTTTCTTCTGAAGGAAGCTCTTTACAACATAAATGAATATTTCAATAGATAAAAAAATAAAATAAACAAATAGTACATGATATAGTACATGAGTAGGTAAGAATATGCCGATTCTAGACCACTTTTGGAGAACAGAAAACAGAAAATCAATGGAAAATACTGTTTAAAGGACAATAAACGAATCTGTAAACCACGAATGAAAAATTACCGAATCTATAGCTGTTTGCTTCTACTTTCTTAAGCTGTTTTAATGTAAAATATATTGGAAATGTTGTCAAATATGCTACGAATAAACGAAAAATCTTCGAAATCTTAATACAATTTAATCAATTTAAAAGTTTTTTACTAAAAACATACTTTAATAAAAAAACTTTTCTACTAAATAGCAAACATGAACTCACCAAGCTCTCTAAAATTTCTAGCGTTTAAACAGTGCAACAAAGATGAATTCAACGAATTACCAAAACATTTTATAGAACAGTTGATACCGTCTTCGACACTTTCCGATACAGAATTCATTGAACTTGTAAATTCTTTTGCAGAAAGAACGAATAATGGAGGGCTGTTTTTTCATCATAAAGCACGAAATGTATTGGATTGTTTATTTAACTTAATTACGAAAGATATTGAAAAGAAATTAAAAAAGAAACAAACAGAGAGTTTTCATCGATATTTTATGGAATTTTTTTAAATATTATACGTTTTTCGAATATAATCAAGACTTACTTGTTGAATTCCTTAGGATTTTTTGTGAGAATCAAGATTTATCAACAAACTTCATTAAAGAGCACTATCAGATTTTTCTTATAAAATATCACTATATTTTGCGTGAAACAAAAGGTATTACTATAGATAATATTCCATGTGATTCTGATGAAGAGAGACACCAACTATGGTTATCAAAAGAGTACTATGAATTGGGAACTAATGATAATCTTCTATTCTACAAAATTGATAGTAACACATTCTTTGTCTTTTATTATCTTTTTACCCGCAACAACCAAGTGTAATTTATCATGTTTATTCAATTCTTTAATCTTTTTTTCATCCAAAACAGTCAAAAGTCTGTTCGGTAAGTGTACTTTATAATCTTCCAACTCGACAATTATTGTAAACCCGAATTTATCTTTTATTTTCTCCAAATTCAAAATTTTGTATTCCTTATTTTCTTCTAACTCATTAAACTTCTTATATTCTTTAAACTTGAATTCACCAACCGCGTTCAACTCTTTCAAGAACTCCATTTAGATAGAAAAAATTTTAAGACGGAAAAAATTAAATTTGCTAACAATCACTCGAGAAGTTGAGGGAATTGCCAACACCTTCATTGTTTGACGAGGTTCATTATTTATCTTTTCCAAGTGTACTATAAAATCATCGAGGATTTCTAGCTTAAAATCGTAGACAAATTCAACATCCAAATAATGAAAAAATACAGGTAATATCTTTTCATAATAAACGTGTGTATCGATACCTACAAACCTAATGTATTCTTTGAAAAGGAAAATAATTTTGTCAATGGTTCTAAGAGATAAGTAAAAATTTTTATTCTGTTTTCTAAATTCTGTAACAAATTGTGTTTGCTTCTTGTCTCCATATTGTAATTTTCTAAGCAGGTTATTCAAATGTGTTAATTTATTTCGAAATTTCTTAGGTTTAGGTCTTTCGTACAAAATTAAATTACAACCTCTACAAACTAAATATCTTTTATCAATAATTTCTCCTCTATTACAACACTTGTAACAGTTGGCATTATACTCTTCCATTTATATAGAAAGATTTTTTTGTTATAAATGGAGATTATGGAACTAAGTCTGCCGAGATATAAATTTTTCAGCGCAAATGTTTATGTTTATATTTCAACTACCGAGATAAAAAGAAATGATTTTATTTTATTATTCAAGTATTTAGGATATTTTGTCTATGATTACAAAGATTATTATGGAAGAAATCGAGATTTTTCATCAGCGAAAGAGTATATTTTTGAAGTTTTAGAAGGAATGAAAGAGAACAATATAAACATCATTAACTACTGAATTTCTCTAATATCGTTCTTAATCACATCATAGGCTAAAAATTTCTCAGAAACCACAACCACACAACAAATCGCGTTTGTAACAGCTCCATATTGATAATTATATCGTTCTTTGAACCAGAAATATTTGTCAAACTCTTTGTCGTATCAATGACATAAATAGGTCTATTCGCTAAAAATTCTTTAGGATTGTAATACATTTCCTTATTATTACAGTAAACTTTCTTAAAATCTTGATACATCTGATACATGATTCTGAAAAGACCTCATGAAATGTTTAAATTTTGTAATTCATCTGGATAATAAGAACCGTTCAATTTTACTCTGATATTTTTTACATTTAAACTATCAAACTTTGAAGGATTTTTTTCTTGATTATTCTGTCTGTCTGTTTGAAAACCTATAATAACGAACTTGGGATTGAAAATCTATATATATATAAATGAAACTGTTCGTGTGTAACAGCATCACTCACAAACGGCTGGACGGATTCGCCTAATTTTTTTTTAAATTTGTTCGTCTTGATCTGTAGAAGGTTATAGGATACTTTTTATCCCTTTCCCGATTCAGGATTCCGCCCCACTGGTTACAGAAATACCCGTAAGAAATGCATTGCAGCAAACATATGTTATTAAGTGAAAGAGTCTTTTCAAATTTTTAATCAGCTGTTCTTTGTAAACATATATAATGCGACAAAAAATTGTTGTTATTTTTGACAGTAACTAAGTAAAGATAAATATTTTTGACGTTTCTATGTAAACAAACATTTTTTGACATTTACAACGTGTCACAAATGTCAAATTTTTGATAAACGTGATTTGATATCTTTTTTACAATTTCCAAGAACAGTGTTATTTTCCATCAGTAAAAGGTTTAAAAAAATAGGCAAGTATTTTTGTTTTCTCATGTAAATATTCTTTGAAGAATGTTTTTCTCAACATTTTTTTTACAGAATTCCTTTGAGCAGTTTTTTGACGAATTTTATTGGAAAATAACATAATGCCGCCAAGAAAAAAAAGTGCTTTAAGCCGTCACAGCGCACGTGCGATAGCAACAAAACGAATTCGTAATAATCAAAGCAACGACCAGCGCGCAAAGGTAAACGAATTGAATCGAATACGAACATCAGCATCAAGAATGATGCTGTCGCAAGAAGAAAGAGAGACATCAAATTTGAATGATAGATTGAGAATGCAAAGTAATCGAGCGGTTGCAAACAGATCAGGCGATGCACGACTTCAACATGACATGTATAAACAAGCTTTTAATTACGATCCTTCAGCAGCAGACTACAATCAACACCCAAATAATACAACTAATAACGTTGTTTACCAAAACGCATTAAAATAAACAAAAAACTTTTATAATAGATTTTATGATATGCTACGATGTATTAGTAGAGCAATAAATTAATTGGAAAAACGTATAATAAAATTAGTATTTCTTTTCGATGCTTGATTGATGTAGCCCTCTCTACTGCCACGCGAGCGGAGCCGCGGGTTTAGGCTAGTATTTCTATAAATATTTGTGATATCGAACGAATAAGTTGTTCCGGAAATATCTTTTTGTTCAATACATTGCCAATCTAGAAAATTAAACATAATGTTTTGACTTTTTGTAATTTCATCAATCAACCTAATTTTACTCGTGGTTTTATAATCAATCATTGGAACTCTAATAAACAAAATCTGTAATTGTTATTTTTCCATCAACAGGCATAACATTTCCAGTTGCAGTCTTCAGAATCACATCATCATCTTCTGCTCTTATAAAACTTAGATAAAATCCTCCTTTATAGATCGGAATAGTAACATTTTCAAAAAATCCTAATCCAAAATGAGATAAATTTCCAGCTGCTTCAAAAACACCAAATTTAAAATCTTATTCAAAACTGTTTGAAAATACATCACTTTTGGAATAACAAATGGTTCCTTTAATTGTGCTTAATTGGCCACAGTTTTCGACTTCTTCTATCAATGTATTGTGTTTTCTTACTTCAATCTTAGAAAATAAAAACGGTATAAAATTATCGATTAATCTAACATTATCAGTTCCAAGATATGCTTGACCATCTTGTTTTGTTAAAGTTCCAGAAATATAAAACTGGAAGTTAGACGAGC
Source organism: Homalodisca vitripennis (assembly GCF_021130785.1). NCBI lineage: Eukaryota > Metazoa > Arthropoda > Insecta > Hemiptera > Cicadellidae > Homalodisca > Homalodisca vitripennis. The sequence goes on from NC_060207.1 coordinate 137,398,866, forward strand.
AAAAATTATCTCCAAAATCAATATTAAACTCAGTTCTTTTATTCGGTTCATTCAAATGTTGTTTACTAATTGGATAGAAATTTTTAAACTCCGCCCTTTCAATATCACTAGCATACTTTTTGTAGTCCGCCATTTATTAAGAAAAAATTTAGAAATTTTAAACATCATGTTTAAGAAAGATATAATTTTTTCATCGATCTAATGTACGTTTTTATAAGAAAAGATATAAATTAGAGTCATTTTTTAATGATCTACTTCGTCATATTCAGGATTCTCTTCCTTAAATTTTGCGATCTCGGTCACATATTTCAATAAAATTTGCACAGGATAGTAACCGCTATCTATAATATTGTTCCAATCAACTGTATCTTTATTTTCATCCAAAAACTTTATACTCAAGTGTTGATAGAGACAAAGAACAGACATATGATCTTTTAATTGATAATGTATATTTTCTTGAATGAACTCTGATGATAAAGTTTGATATTTAGCAATGTTATACCAATTCAATTTGTTTACGTATAATCTCATCATATCTTCGGATAATTCATATTTTTGAGATATATCATCCCAATGTTCTTTTTTCAAATCTCTTTCGTGTTGCATTATAAAAAGATCGAAAGCACTGTAATGTCCCGCCATCTCTATTTATTAGGAAAAAATTTCAAAATCAAGTTTTTATAAATTGGCTCTTTTTAGCGTTACATTCAGCACATTTTCCAGAAATTCTTTTAACTCCATTGATATTTGCGTAATATTTTATATAATTTGTTTCAGTTTTTTCCTTACACCTCACACAATATATGAGCGCCATTTATATAAGGAAAATTAGTCATCATAACCGTCTAATCTATTAAATCTGTTGTCTATGTTTTCAAAAATGTTATTAACATCTTCTTTAAATTTATCAAAGTTTTCTTCTAGTTTATTTACTTTATCAAGTAATTCACCAACATCGTCTACTGATCTTCTATTTCTGGCTTCTAACTTGTCATAGACTTCTGTTGTAAAATCTTTAACATGCTGTTTATGATTCTCATAATTTTGTTTTAGTTCATTAAACATTTTAATATGATCTTCGAATTGATCTTTTAAAGCACTGTAATGTCCCGCCATCTCTATTTATTAAGAAAAAAATTTCAAAATCAATTTTTTATAAATTGGCTCTTTTTAGTGTTACATTCAGCACATTTTCCAGATATTCTCTTAACTCCATTGATGTTTGCATAGTATTTTATATCATTTGTTGCAGTTTTTGCCTTACACCTCACACAATATATGAGCGCCATTTATATAAGGAAAATTAGTCATCATAGCCGCCTAATCCATTAAATCTGTTATCAATATTTTAAAAAGTTTTATTAACATCTTCTTTAAATTTATTAAAGTTTTCTTCTAGTTTATTTACTTTATTGAGTTTATCATCTATTCCTTCAAGTAATTCACCATTACTTTTTATTTTATCACGAACATTATCTTGATATGTATGAAAATCTTCCTGAATTTTTCGAACTAGTTCTTTAACTTTATTTTGATACGCAATAACACCTTGCGCAATGTTTATAACTTTTTCATTAATTTCACCAACATCGTCTACTGATCTTCTATTTCTGGCTTCTAACTTGTCATAAGACTTCTAACTTGTCATAGACTTCTATTGTAAAATCTTTAACATGTTGTTTATGATTCTTGTAATTTTTGTTTAGTTCATTAAACATTTTAATATGATCTTCTAATTGAATCATTACAACAACATCAAATTGATTAATTCCTTTACTAACACTGCTAATTCTTTTTCCTTTAAAATCTAAGGCATTTTTAACATTCGGATCATGTAAATCAACAATATCGATGTTTTCTGATAATTTTAGAGGTTTTAAAATTTGTTCTTTAACAACAACATCATGTTTGTCAATACCAGGTCGAACACCGACAATTCCTTTTTTTATTAGCCAAACTAACATAATTCTTTTCAACTTTGATCGCTTCAGTAATTTTATCAGCTTTTTCGATATGAGACATTAAATTGGTAAATAATTTTTTTACACCATCATCAACTTCTTTTTCCAATGTTTTTATTTTATCAGCAACTTCATTTGAACTCATGAAATTTGCAAGTTTGTTATCATATTCTGCTTTACAATCTGCAATCTCGACAGCAAACATATCTGAATCTGGAAGGTTTTGTAATAAATTTTCTATCTTGTTATCAAACTCATTTCTCAAACTATCAAAATTGAAACTATTATCTACATTTTGAATAATTTCTGTTTTAATTTGTGTTCCAAATACGTCAAAAATATTTTGTGAATCCATATTTATTAAGTAATAATTTGTTAACAACTTCTTTAAAATCTTTACCATCACTCAGTTCATTCAACACAAAAACACATAAATGACCACAAATTGGGGGATCTTTATAATCTTGAATCTGAGAATCATTGTAGTAGACGCTTGATTTTTTTAAATATTGGATCAATTCTCTCGGTGGTTTGTCCTCAATTCTTCCATACGAATCAAAATAACATGCATTCTTATCATTTTTATAATAACAAATCCAATGCGTTCCACTTCCCATAATCGAGTCTAAATTCACAATTCCACATTCAAATTTCTTAACTTTTTCAGGTAATGTATCTCTCATGAAGATTCCTCTAAAATGTTTAATATTTTTGCAGATTTCTTCCAAATTCCCCGAATGTTAATGGTTTAAATTTTTTTTCAATGTTTGATTTCACGTAATTCAAAGTTTTTTCATCTAATCCAGATCCTGTAACATCTTCCAACTCTTTATCTAACCAATTTAAAATGTTTCGAACAATAGGAATCACGTCTTTTTTACGATTGGAGCAGCTTTACGAACATAAGGAACAACATTTTTAACAACTGGAATATTTTCTCCAAAATCTAATAAATCTTTCAAAAGTCCACCATTTTTAAGTTCTTTCAACTGATTATAAGAAAATTCTATTCTGACGCCTTTATCGTTTTTCTTGTGTTTTTCGAGTTTATTGTATTGTCTATTTGTTAAAAATATCTTATCTTCGCCATTTTTTTAGTTGATCTATTTTAAATTGAATACTAACGGTTATTTTCTTCTTAAAAGCGGATTTTATTTTTTCTTTCTGATTTTTGCTGAAATTTACGTTCACCTCCATTTATATAGTTAAAATTTCAAGTTCTCTTCGATTCCCATTCCTAGTTTTCTCTTCAAAAACATTGCTCCAGCTGTTGGAAGCGCAACAAATCTTTCACCTAAACTAGCATCTTTTGATAAAAATCTATCCATTGCCTTATCTTGCAAAACTTTATCTGCTATATGTCTGGAATTTGTGTCTCTGTTTTGCATAAAAATATCGTGTTCCATAGCAGCTTGATCTAATTTATTTATACCAGGATCTCCTCTTTTTAGTCTTTTTTCGAGTTTTGTGCCAGGCCCCAGATACTGATAAGTTGGTACGTGTAATTCAAAAGGTAAATTGTTGATAAAATCATTCAAAAGTCCGCTACCCTCAATCATAGATGAACTTATTGCCGGCAAAATTCGTTTTAAATATTTAATTCCATCAGGTTTTTCAATCACTTCATCAAGTTTGTTCGAAATAAAATCTTTAATCGCTTTCTTTTCATTCAAAAAATTGTTGTTTCCAGCCTTTTCTTGAGCATAAATATAATTAATAATTCCATCGAGTTTTGTCAAATCGTCGATATATCTGTACTCAATCTTATTATCACTGTATTTTCTTACACCTGATCCTTCGATTCGTTTTTCCCAAATTGGTTTAATTAATTTCATATATTTTTTATCTCTACTTGACTTAGGCTTCTTAGTAGATGGATCATTATTTTTGTAAATTGAGTCAGATTCCCATAAAATTTCTGTATACTTTTTCAAATCTTCTTCAGAATATAAATTATCTTTTGGAGCGTCATAGTCTGTTAATAATCTCCATAAACCTTGAGTTCCTTCATATGTTTTTTCATTAATAATGATATCATTATGCTCAAAATTCACGGGCAAATTTCCAATCATAAAACTTTTCTTTTTTTTATCCCAATACAAACCAAATTTATCATCCTTTGCTCTAGGAAGGAATTTTTTACCAATTTCACCAATTATTATATCCGTTGTTCCAGGACTTATTGGTTCAACTATGGTAGAGTCTTCAATTATTCGAGGTCTAAATGGTGTTGGAAGATGGTAATTTTGGCAATTCAAACTCTTCAGATTCTGGAATTGAAATATCGGCAAATTGTCGTACAACTGGAACCAAATTCATCAAATTTTGATTATCACTTAAAAACGTTTTCAATTTTACCTTCAACATTTGTAATTGCAGAAGTTACAGGTTGATTAATTTTTTGAATAAATTCTTGTTCTTTTTCTTCAATTCGAATCTGTTCTTTAAATTCTTTGATTAATTTCTTTTCGATTTGATCAAGTTTTTTCGCTTCTTCAGAAGTTACGTTCACCATTTAATTAGAAAAATTTTGAAACGTGAACGTGGAACGTAAAAACGTGAACGTGGAACGTAAAAACGTGAACGTGGAACGTAAACGTGGAACGTGAAAACGTACGAGATTATTACACGTTTATATTAGAAAATTTATTCAAATATTTACCATTTTTAGGCTTCAAAGTTAGATTAATAGTTAAAAATCCATAGTCTTCTTTCCAAATTTTATCACATAATTCATTAAAGTGGTTAAAACTCATATCAGATCCCACATAATTGTTGTAAATATTTCTCGAATAGTGATCGTCTTGCTTAAAAACACACAACATATTCAAATTATTTCTAATAACTTGTTTATCAACCTTTGAAAAGCATTGGGAAAGATAGATACAAGATATGTTTTTGTGACGAGACATTACGAAATATTCCTTAATAACGTCCTGATTTTCCAAAATACAATCATCAAAAACGATTAACGAATTGGGTTTACATTCGCTTAACGGAACTATGTCCTCAGAAGCATTATAAAAATGTGATATTTCTTTGCTTAAGTTCTTCTCAATATTTTTGAATCTTTGTTGTAATTTTGACGTGACAACGTCTTAAATTAGGTTGCGGCTCGGAGTCACTCATGAAAAAGTGTAACGCCCGGTAACGTTACGATGCCCGTCCAGTGGGTCCGCCGCACGGGATCCGCACGGGATAAAGCAGATAACTGTGGGTCCGCCGCACGGGATAAAGCAGATAACTATGTTTATTCGTGAAAATGTGGAGTGCTTAGATTCGTCATTTACAACAACTACAACAATAAAGGTAAATAATTGTACACTGATATTTCATTATCGTAAACTATGATTGATTGATTAATTGTTAGATTGACACAAAAGTTGAGAAACTGAGTTTATAGGTTATGTCATACTATTGACAAATGTTGATAGTGTTAAGTAAATTATTAGTTTAAATCACTCTGCAATCAATCGTAATTCAGTCGATTGAGAAGAAACAGCGCGTATTGCTAGTCAAACATTTAAAATAACAAATTATAACCTCTAACCTGTCATAACAGTGCGACCAAACAAACGAACTAAACCGACCAATCACCACGCGCGGAGTTAGAATTTAACTGTGTTTAGCAAGAATTTCAAATTCCAATTTTAGTAAATGTTTTATTCAACTTTACCATTTACAATAACAAATTTTAATTAATTTCAAATTATGTACAATGTTTTAGTAAACAAAATATATTTCTATAGTTAAAATTTGTGCAATTCTTATTTTCATTCAATTCCTTGTTCCTATTGTGCAATTTAATAATATTCATATCAATAAATATTCTACCGAGAAAAAGACGTTGTCACGTAAAATCTTCGCCCGTAAAACCGACTTTACAGGCAACCATAATTTTTTTTGTATGCGTCTTGTTCTAAAGATTTACTAAAAACATACAAATTGGAATAAGGAATCAACCTATTGTAGATAAAATTCAATAATAAAGTTGTTTTTCCACATCCACTTGAACCAACAATTAACAATCTGATTGGTTGATCTTTCTTATTTTCTTCAAACGTTTCAAGTTTTATCTGATCTTTTTGCTTTAAAAATTTCTCCATTTAAACAGCGAAAATGAAGCTGTTCAAGTTGACTTCAGAAAGCTCAAAATTAGTTTTAAACTTGGAACATCCTATTCATTTAGAGGAAGAATCAAATTATTTTATCGGTTTAAGCGGTTTTTATTCTGACAATTTTGTGATAAATATTAGTGAAAGTTCTCCTTATTGTATAGGATTTAGTGAGAAGAACATAACAAAATATTATGGTTTAAACAAAGGACCTTATACCTTCGATCAAATAAAAAATGCCCTTAAAAATTATCTGAAAACATTCAAACAATCAGATAAATCTTTAAACTTTGACGAAAACAAGTTTGAAATGCAAAAAAATTATCTCTCTAATAAAATTCAAATAAAATCACCAGTAAGAATAATGTTTTCAGCAATTATTGTAGATTTGTTAGGGTTTGTTCAAGAAACTATTGAGCCAAATCAGGTATATTTAGGAAATAAAACGCCAAAATTTAGACCGTTTGATTTAATTGAAGTGCACTGCAATCTCGTTGAACCTAGTTTTGAAAATCATACCGAACATTTACACAAAGAATCTGAAATTTTGTACACATTTTTCCCAAATGTTGCTTATGGATCAAAAATCAGTGAAAAACCGAATGAAATCGATTATATTCCAATTAGAAAAAATATTAAAAGAATTCAAAAAATCGTTCTAACTATACAAGACTCTGAGGGAAATTTATTAAATAATGAGAGTAAAACAACAATATATTTAAGATTGTCGAAAAAATGATAAATTAACGTTTAAAGACATGAATCAAGGGGAGCTATTGAATAGCTTACCTTCAAACTTTCAAAAAAACACTGTTTTCATTAATGAATCTGGGCTTTATTCTCAAAATAAAAATTAATAGTTAAATGGAGTCAGTTGTAGACCTACTCAATAATCAACTCAAATTCAATAATACAGAAATTTTTACGATTGTTGACGAAAATAACGAAATTTGGTTCAAAGCAAAAGATGTTGCAGAAATTTTAGAATATGAAAACACGAGGCAAGCTATAATGTCGATAATGACGATAAAACAACTTTTGAATGTATAAATTACAGGAGTCTATCCCATAGACCCCGAGAAAATATTCAAAAACATACTATTTTCGTTAATGAATCTGGTTTATATTCTTTAATTTTGAGATCTAATAAGCCAGAATCGAAATTGTTTAAAAAGTGGGTTACAAAAGAGGTTTTACCCTCCATTAGAAAATTTGGTGAGTACAAACTTAAAAACGAAAATAAGCAATTAAAAGATGAACTAAAATACTTGCAAATTAAATATGAAATAAAAACGGAAAAAATCGCAAAACAAAGTGTAAAAATTGACTTAATGAAACCAGACCTTGTTTGGAAAGATTTTGATAAGAAAAAACACCATGTTTTTGTATTAATTAAGAAGAATCACATGTGGGAATATCCTTATTACGTTATCAGAGCTCAAAAGAGAGAAATACCGAAAAGATTGAAAGAACTTGAAATTGATTACCCAGAAATGGAAATTTTATTAAGATATGGAGATCCAAATAGTATAAATCTCTACAACCAAATGAAAGAATCTTTAAATATTTTATACAACGGAAATCATTTTACTACAAATATGGCAGAATCTCGACTGATTGTTCCGGACATTTGCCATCGTTCAGTGAAACAAGAAAACAGTAACACTACGTTTCGAGATCTGTGAATTTGTGTAGTTTGTAATTATGTATTAGGTTAGTTCTTTACCTGAAGAAGAGATCAGATTGCAGATCTCGAAACGTAGTGTTACTGTTTTCTTGTTTCACTGAACGATGGCAAATGTCCGGAAAAATCCTGTTTCCTTCACAATCCTTCCATCGTCAAAAATAACCTTTAAACAAAGAATTGATTCTCGGTACGGACCCGGAACCAGTAAACAAATCAAAGACCTTGAGAGCTTGCATCTTAAATTAACTAAACACATTAATCATTTAACTTTCTTGCATAAATGTAAGGTTGAAGACCTTATGCCTATAGGGTTAACTCTAAAAACTCCTTTTCATAGTAGGAAAGCCAGTAAAATTTTGTCTTCTGCTTCTAAATCTTACTTAAAGAAAGAATTGCATATCATCATCGTGAAAGATACCTCCTCCAAAATAGTATTGAGTGTAAAAAAAACTGAATTAAAAACACTGATCGGTACAGAATTCAACAACATTCTCGAAAGCATCCAAAATAGATGTATAAAAGTTTCTGAAACAGATAAGAAAAAGAAAATCTCCAAACTGGAAAAAATTAGGCCTAAAAAATGTGATTTGCCTAAGGATGGCAACGTGAATACGGATGCAAATAATAAAAATGTAATCAACCTCTCTTCAAAAATCCTGAATGAAGCGGAAATATCAGTCTTATCCAAGGGTTTAAACTTTTCTGTGGCACAAAAATCGGTAAAGGCACTGGATTTTGTAACTGGAATCGAGTCGGCTGTTTCACAGTTACCTGAGGAACAGGGTGACCGGTTTCGTTGTGAGGCCAGTCTTTTACTCAGAAAAATTCCTCCCACAAAACCCAATTTGACAATAGAGGAGAAAAAGGCCAGGTCGATCCTTGGGAAAGACGACACGGTCAAAATCTTACCTGCCGACAAAGGCAACGCTACTGTGGTACTTGACTCAGTAGCGTATAAAGAAAAGATTGCGGAAACTTTAAATACTGGCAAATATACAGTTTTGAATAAAGACCCGACTGATTCATTTGAACGCAAAGTAGCAAACACCTTAAGAAAACATAAAGAATTTTTTTCAGATAAATTTAGATCTAAATTAACTCCTCACCACTCAAAAATCCCCCATATGTATGGCCTTCCCAAAATCCACAAACCTACCATCCCTCTTCGGCCCATCATTAGTTCTCGTGATTCACCTTGCAGGGAATTGTCTAAAGTCCTCTTGGACATCTTAAAGCCATTGGTAGGAAAAACTGACTCTTTCATCAAAAATTCCAGGGATTTCGTAGAGAAGTCAAAATCCCTAAAGTTGACTGAAACTGACAAACTGGTAAGTTTTGATGTCGAAAGTCTATTTACAAATGTACCAGTTCCAGAAACTCTCGGAATTATTAAATCACGTCTCAAAGAAGACCAAACATTAAAGGATAGAACTAAACTTCCCGTGCCAGTAATTATGGAACTGTTAGAACTATGCACTCAATGCAATTATTTTGAGTTAGAGGGTAAAATTTACCGTCAAGATGAGGGGATGGCAATGGGTTCTCCACTGTCTCCTATTTTCGCCAATATCTTTATGGAGGAATTCGAGCGAAAAGCTTTGGCTTCAGCTCAGTTCAAACCGAAGATTTGGTGGAGGTATGTGGATGATACCTTTGTTATTTTTTCTCATGGGAGACATTGAATTAAATAATTTTTTGAATCACATTAATAGTATTTCTCCTTCCATCCGCCTCACAATGGAAGTGGAAGTCCAAAACAAGCTTCCCTTTTTGGATGTGTGTGTATTAAGAGATAGGGATGTCCTTAAGACAACTGTTTTTCGAAAGATAACACACACAGGAAAATATTTAAATTATCAATCCAACCATCAAAAATCTGTCAAAGAAGGAGTAGCCTACTCGTTGTTTGATAGAGCAAAGAGCTTGTGCTCAGATAAAGATGGACTAAAAGAAGAATTTAAGAAAATTGAATCGGATCTCAGAAGCAATGGATACCCTCAATTAGTAATTAATAAGTGCAAACGAACCAGAAGAATCATTCCTGAGTCAGAAAAACAGAATTGTGATAAATTTGCGTTTATGTCAATCCCTTATGTGCCGGGATTATCGGAGAAAATTAGAAGAGTAGGTAGAAAGTACAACATTAGAACCGCGTTTAAAACACACAACACTCTTAGACAAAGTCTCGTAAAAACAAAACCAAAAAATGGCACACAGGATTCCAAAAACTGTGTTTACAGTATAAAATGTAGCTGCAATAGGGAATACATAGGCGAGACAAAAAGACCACTAAACGTAAGGATAAAAGAACACAAAGAAAACACGAGAAAGGGTTTCACAGAAAAGTCAAAAATTGCACAACCATTGTTGGTCCGAAGACCATCATATGAATTGGGATGAAGCCCACATAATACATCGGGAACCACATTTCTTCAAAAGGAAATTAATTGAGGCAACATACATTAAATTGGCAGACCAACCAATCAGTCAACCATCAGTCGAGATTAGGCCGCTTTGGTTTGCCAATTCTAAAAAATGAACTAAAGAGAAAACCAAAAAGTATCAAACGGATCGGATATTAGTAATAAACCAATGCGGAGTCACAATATGGTTTTAAGAAGTTCATCTCGCATGAACCAATAATAACGAAAGGGCCCATTCCTGTTCCCCTTCCCTTGTATTTCCGCCATCTTGTTTTAGCCAGCCGTCACGATTGCCATTGGCTTAGTCCCTCTGGTCAGTCGTAGGTGGTTAGTAGACGAGTGAAGACGTATTGTGACCTATATTCCGTAGTTTAGTTTTAATGATTAGTGTTTTGTATAGTTTTTGTATTAAGTGCATGTCTTTAGTGTTAGCGAAGTTGACAACAACATGTAGGTTGTGATTCCTGACTTAGGCGTGCCACAACGCTTTAGTAAGATTTGTTTATTTTAACCTAGTTTGTAATTATGTATTAGGTTAGTTCTTTACCTGAAGAAGAGATCAGATTGCAGATCTCGAAACGTAGTGTTACTGTTTTCTTGTTTCACTGAACGATGGCAAATGTCCGGAAAAATCCTGTTTCCTTCACAATCCTTCCATCGTCAAAAATAACCTTTTAAACAAAGAATAAAAATAATAAAAGGCCAAAGTCCTTATTATCTCTGGTGCAATGGCTACGACTTGTGAGGAAACCTGCCCTGTTTGTTTAATAAAGGTACTTGATTCTGACGATGGAATTGCTTGTGACAACGAGTGTGAGCGTTGGTTTTCATATTGAGTGCGTGCGGATGTCTAAATCTGAGTATTCTAAATTACGCCAGTGACAATAATGAAAAATGGGTTTTGCAATCGTGTGGACTGCGTACGCATTGCTGATCAGCCAATTAACAAATTGTTATCCCAGATATCTGATTTGTCCTCGAAAATGTCAACTCTGATAGCAACATTAGATTCTATCAAGACAGTGTCCTCTGACGTTGCTGATATAAAAAACGATTTAAAGGCTCTAAACAACAAGTTGGATTCTTTTTTGAACCACGATTAACGGAGTCTGAGTCTCGAATCACCGTGTTTAGAAACAAAGGTATCTGATATGCAAGCTCAATCTGCGCCGGGGGGAATCAGCCCTGAGGAAATTCTTCGGGAAATAAATGAACGCTCAAAATGCCTTTCTACATGTTATAATCTACGAGCTTCCCGAATCTAAATCAAAGGATGCAAGTGATCGGAAGAAATATGATCTGGAAAAGGTTCGGACTGTGGTCTCTACGGTGTGTCCGAGTGTTGATACAAAGAACCTAAAGGCGTTCAGATTGGGGGCGTGGTCCAAATAGCCAAGGTGGGTGTCGCCCGCTAAGGTGATTCTAAAGGACCAGTTTGAGTCTAGGAAGATAATAGAGAGTTTCGATGAAAATGTGGTAAGAGCCTTGGACGAGTCTTTTGCTGAGCTGTCTTTAGGTAGGGACAGAACTAAAAGAGAGCGTCTTCACCTAGCAAAGTTGAGAGAAGAGCTTCAGTCAAGGACTTCTGCTGGGGAGGTGAATTTAACTATTAAGTTTGTGCATGGAGTTCCAACAATTGTACAGAAAAATAAAAAAAACTAGGAAACTTTCAACGGTCAGAGGCCTCTTTGTATGTTGTATCAGAATGTGAATGGTCTTAGATATAAACTGTCAAGTCTTAAAGTTTTTAGCTCCTTTGTGGGCTTATGATGTACTTGTTTTTTGTGAAACTAATCTTAATGAAGACATCAGGAACGAGGAATTGGGTCTGAACAATTATAATATTTATCGAAAGGATAGGAATGAAGAAACCAGCTCCAAGCTGAGCGGTGGGGGTGTTTTGGTGGCAGTGTGCAAGGAGTTGAAATCATGGTCAGTCCATACCTCCGCACCTGAAATTGAATCTTTGTTTGTAGCAGTCGGTTGTTTGAATTTTTGCGTTGTGGTGGGTGGGGTTTATATTCCACCAAATCATCCCCCCGGTGCCTATGCTGCCTATTGTGAGTCAGTTGAAGAAGCTTTTACTGAGCGTTTCGAAGTATAGTGACATTATCATAGTGGGGGACTTCAATCTTCCAATGATCGACTGGCGCAATATGAAGATGGGTAACAATTTTAATTTAAGTGCCCAATACATTTTTGACATGGCCACAACATTAGATCTTCAACAATATAACAGTACTCTGAACGAGAGGGGAGTCATCTTGGACTTGATCTTAGCCTCAATGAAGTGTACCTCGGTGAGCCCTGCCGTTGACACAGTATTGCAGCAGGACAGACATCATCCTGCCCTGGAAATTAACTTCGGAGTTTCTTCCTCTATACAACGGGATCCTAAGCGATTTCAAAAGGACTTAAATAGGTGCAATATGGATAACGTCTTCTCATGGATTCAGGATACTCCCTACCCTGTTCATTGTGATGATGTGGGAGACTGCGTTCATGGGCTTTTGCCAACAACTGGGACAAGTCATCGTTGAAAATTCCCCCATAAAGATATATTGGAAGTAAAACGTTTCCACGCTGGTTCTCGAAGGAATTGGTGAGTTTTGGTTACCAGGAAGAAGATTGCTCATAAGACTTTTAAATCCACTCTTAGAGATGAGGACTACTGGCGTTTTTGTGGATTGAGAAGGTCATGCAGTGTTCTCGCTAGGGTGTGTTACGATTCATATATTCAGAGGTTGAATTCGGCAATCCCGGGAAACGTCAAGGCTTTTTGGGCGCATGTGAAACTGTCAAAGAAAAAACCTGGGGATACCATCAAGGATTGATTTACAATGACGTTAGTACGCAAGATCCTTCAATAATGTGTGACTTTTTTTCCAGATTCTTTGCATCTGTGTACCGGTTGCCAAGAAGTAATCCCTCTACATACCCTCCTCAGTCAAATGCAAGCTTGTCATCGTGCTTTGTTGATTGTACTGATATGGAAAAAAGGCTTGAAGCTCTGGACCCCTACAAGGGTTCTGGCCCTGACTGTATACCACCCAGAGTCATAAAATATTGCTCTAGTGCAATTGCCCCCCACCTCACTATTTTTTTTCAATCTTTTTGATGAGTAAAGGAGTTTTCCCCAGAATCTTAAGTCTGGTTATGTTACTACCAATTCACAAATCTGGGTGACTTGGGGAATGTTCAAAACTACAGACCTGTAGTTATACAGTCGTGTCTGGCCAAGATATTTGAAAGCATCGTTTTGGATTTCATTTCTTTTTCTTTGAGGAGCTTTATTTGTCCCGAACAGCATGGGTTCTTTGCGGGTCGCTCCACGTCAACTAATTTGGCTGTTTTTCATAACACTGTAATCCGGGTCCTTCTCTAGGGACACTCAGATCGACACAGTCTACCTGGATTTCTCTAAGGCTTTTGATCGCATTAGCCACGTCCACCTGATCAAAAAACTTGAGGCCTTTGGGATCCATGGTGTTTTGCTTGACTGGTTTGAGTCCTACCTTAATAATAGACATCTACAAGTGCGGTTTGGGGGAGCAGTTTCTGAACCGATACCCGTTCTGTCAGGCGTACCTCAGGGCTCACTCCTGGGACCCCATTTTGTTCAGCCTGTTTTATTAATGATGTGGGCGACAGGCTTTCAACTAATTTCTTGTTGTTTGCAGATGATGCTAAGGTCTTTGTTGAGATAACTGGTCCTGATGATTGCCGTAGATTGCAAAGTAACTTGGATGGTCTTGTAGAATGGTGTGTGTTGAATGACATGGACTTGAATCCGGACAAATGTTTTGTGATGACATTTGCACGTTCTCGGTCAGCTCTTGAGTATGGTTATACTATTGGAGGTGCCCATCTGAAGCGAGTGGAGAGTGCAAAGGACCTTGGAATAATAATGGTACCTAATCTTGACCCTCGGGAGCACTTGCAACATATTTCTAAAAAAGCCAACGCTTCCCTTGGATTTGTCATAAGAGCCTCACGTGATGGTCTTTCTGTTCCCTCATTGAGACATCTCTTCATCTCGCTGGTCAGACCACATCTGGAGTATGCGTCCGTGGTGTGGGCTCCTTTCCAGAAAAACCATTGTGACCTACTGGAAAGAATTCAGATAAGATTTTTGAAGACAGTTGGAGTCCGGCTGGGATTTTAACTATAGGAGAGGTTCCGGTGACAACGCTAAGGGATGCTCTTGGGACTGCCCCTGCTGGAGTCAAGAAGAAGGTATCTGGACCTGATGTTCCTGCACAGACTGCTAAATGGTAGTATCGACTGCCCCGATCTCCTCGGCATGGTAGATCTGCGTGTTCCAGTCGGGAGGCACCAGGTCGAGAGACCTCTTTGGAAAGACACATCAGCTAACCAGGCTACGGCTACCACAGTATCATCCCTCGTTTACTGAGACATGGGAACTCTGTTTCAGCACGGCCGACTTCTTTGGCTCTTCACCCACTACCTTCAGGGAAAACATATTGCACTCGTGATTATTCAGGAAATTTTATACTTATTCTTTTTCTAGTCTTATCTTCTTTTTGTTCTTAGGCATAGCATTTAAAATGTATTTAGATCAAATGCTAGTTGGTCCCATTGTAGTTAATAGCATTTATATACCTACATATCAGTATTGTTCTTGGGTTTGGTTGAAGTCAATTGTTGTTAGAGAGTATTTATTGATTGTTGCTTAGTTTATACTCTTTGTTGTTACTATTTGTGTATTTAAAATAATTATTTGTTGGAAATTATTTATATACATCTTGAAGCTATCTAGTAAATATTGTTGTTAACTTATGTTGTAAATTTGTACTTTTGTATGTACTAGTTGCTTGTTTGTACATTTGTGTAAATGGCACTGCCCGTTGATAAATAAATAAATAAATTGATTCTCGGTACGGACCCGGAACCAGTAAACAAATCAAAGACCTTGAGAGCTTGCATCTTAAATTAACTAAACACATTAATCATTTAACTTTCTTGCATAAATGTAAGGTTGAAGACCTTATGCCTATAGGGTTAACTCTAAAAACTCCTTTTCATAGTAGGAAAGCCAGTAAAATTTTGTCTTCTGCTTCTAAATCTTTACTTAAAGAAAGAATTGCATATCATCATCGTGAAAGATACCTCCTCCAAAATAGTATTGAGTGTAAAAAAACTGAAATTAAAAAACACTGATCGGTACAGAATTCAAACAACATTCTCGAAAGCATCCAAAATAGATGTATAAAAGTTTCTGAAACAGATAAGAAAAAGAAAATCTCCAAACTGGAAAAAATTAGGCCTAAAAAATGTGATTTGCCTAAGGATGGCAACGTGAATACGGATGCAAATAATAAAAATGTAATCAACCTCTCTTCAAAAATCCTGAATGAAGCGGAAATATCAGTCTTATCCAAGGGTTTAAACTTTTCTGTGGCACAAAAATCGGTAAAGGCACTGGATTTTTGTAACTGGAATCGAGTCGGCTGTTTCACAGTTACCTGAGGAACAGGGTGACCGGTTTCGTTGTGAGGCCAGTCTTTTACTCAGAAAAATTCCTCCCACAAAACCCAATTTGACAATAGAGGAGAAAAAGGCCAGGTCGATCCTTGGGAAAAGACGACACGGTCAAAATCTTACCTGCCGACAAAGGCAACGCTACCTGTGGTAACTTGACTACTTGGAGGTGTCCTAGTGGCAGTGGACAAGGACCTCTCCTCTCGTCAAATTGTTACTCCAACATATGGCCCTTTTGAAACACTATTTTTGTCTATTACGTTGAATGGTAACATGAAGCTTCTGTTGAACTGTGTATATATACCGCCAAGTAAACCCCTCGGTGTGTATAATGATTATTGTCTTGCAGTTGAGGATGTCATGTCTACTGAGTCTGTGAATTTCATGGAGTCATTCCTCATTGGGGACTTCAATATGCCTCGCATTGATTGGCATCTTGATGATCTGCTGGTCTTACTGCCTCTGCCAGGGCTATCAAGGATTTGGCAGGCATGTTTGGGCTATTGCAAAATAACCATGTATTGAACTCTAGGGGAGTTCTCCTTGATCTTGTATTTGCCTCCACCGAATTACATGTAAGAAAAGAGTCGCATCTCCATTGCTCCAGTTGATGTGCAGCATCCCGCCCTGAATATTGTCCTTCAGACTGATAATATTAATCCTAAACCTAGGTGTACCTATGTGCCCCCAGCTTTGGCAAATGTCGTCTTCATGAAAGTATATAATAGTCTGATAGCTGAGGAACTTATTCTACCAGATGAAACTCTTGATGTTAATATACTTTTTGAACATTTTTGTGATGTACTGAGGGAAATCGTTGCAAAACACACTCCACTCAAGAAAATTGGTGCTTCCAGGTTTCCATGTTGGTTCTCCACCGAACTTACAAACCTTACAATTGAAAGAAGAGACTACATCGGAAATACAAGGATTCTCTCGATGAACAATCATACGCTGAGTTTTCAAGAATCCGAACTCAATGTCGTAACTTGTCAAGAGTGTGCTACTACGACTACATTACGTATGTTCAAGGTTGCATTACCTCTGATCCGAAGGCTTTTTGGAACTTTGCTAGGAACAACAAACGTCTTGATATGTGCCCCTCTACTCTTAAGTATGGAGATCAATCGGAAACTGAGGCCAAGCAGATGTGTGATTTATTCGCAAGCTACTTTTCTTCTGTTTTCCCCTCGCCACCTTCACTCGTTAGCAACAGTTACAGATTCAACACTCCCTTCTGCCTTAGTGAGTTGTCCTTCACTACCTCGGAGGTTTTTGATGCCCTGGGTGAACTTGATGTTACCAAGGGATGCGGCCCTGATCTTATTCCATCGAGTGTCCTTCGATACTGTAGGGTACTGCTTTGTAACCCTCTGCAAGCTCTCTTCAATAAGTCACTCCATGATGGAATCTTTCCAGACGTCCTCAAGCTGAGCTATGTCGTACCAATACATAAAGGTGGATCTAAGGAAGATGCTACAAACTATCGTCCGATAGTAATCCAGTCAGCTGTTGTCAAGATTTTCGAAAAGCTCGTTGTGAAGAAACTCAACCCTCTCTTTCTTAATGTCATCTCACCAAAACAACATGGTTTCTGCAGAGGAAAATCTACAACTACTAATCTGATTGTATTGGAAACGAAAATTGTTGAGGCCTTTAGCAACCGCAAACAACTCGATGCCATCTATCTTGACTTTTCGAAGGCCTTCGACAGAGTTAATCATTCCCATCTTTTGGCCAAATTGGAAGCTTACGGTGTTGTCGGTTACCTTCTTGAATGGATTGGCAGTTATCTGTCTAATCGAAGACTTGTGGTAAAATCTTTAGGATCCCTTTCTTCTGAGTTCGTTGTTACATCTGGAGTACCTCAAGGCTCGCATTTGGGACCCCTTTTATTTAACATCTTCATCAATGACATTGTTGACATCATTGAGGTGGACTCTCTTCTTTTCGCCGACGACATTAAACTATACAGTTCTGTAGAAAGTGAAGTCGATTGCTTGAATCTTCAGTGTGGCCTGGATGCAGTCAAGAGTTTGGTGTCGTCAAAATGATATGACGCTTAATATAAATAAAAGCTCTTGTATCACATTTCATCGAACCAAGTTCTCCCATATATTTCAATTATACGCTTGACGGTGCCCCTATTATCAAGAAGCAACATTGTCCGAGATCTTGGCATAGTTCTGAGTGAAGACTTAACCCCCCCACGAACATATTAACAACATTTGTGCCAGAGCTGCTAAGGCACTTGGTTTCATAACTCGCTCTTCCAGAGACTTTCATGATCCTACTGTACTCGGGACGCTATACTGCACACTAGTTCGACCTCTACTTGAGTATAGTTGTGTCATGTGGTCTCCTCATCAAGTAACTTTGGTGCGCCAGATTCAATCTATACAAGACAAATTCATAACCGTTATTTGGTTGTAGGCTGGGATTCGCCTACAGAGACGTACCGCTGCGGCTTATCGAGGAAAAATTGGGACTTTGTTCCCTGGAAACCAGAAGGAGTATCCAAGGGGTTATGTTTTTTCTGCACAAACTTATCACTGGCGGCATTGTTTGTCCAGAGATCTTGAGAGGAGTTTTCTTTCGCTGTCCAATGGGTACGAGATCTTCAGAACTATTCGGCAGACGTCACGTTGGTTCGAACTATGAAGCCAATAGTACCCTCATACGTATCCAACGTCTTGGAAACATAGTATCTCCTCACGTGGACTTCTTCGCTGATAGTGTCATTGTGGTCAAGAAGAAAACTGTAAATGTCTTGGTATTATAGAAATTGCAAGCGTCATTTATGGTTATTGATTTTTGTTGGAATTATATATTATTAGCGACATTTGTTATAGATATTATTATTGTTATTATTATTTATTATCAATATGTGTGTGTGTGTGTGTGTGTGTGTGTGTGTGTGTGTGTGTGTGTGTGTGTGTGTGTGGTGTGTGTGTGTGTGTGTGTGTGTGTGTGTGTGTGTAAGCTATGTATATATGTAGATGCGCTGCTTTGATTCTTTGGAAATGTATTTATTAATTCGTTTTCTATAACTTCAGATTTTTATATAAATTGTTTATCCTTTCATAGATATTAATTCTGTTATCTTTTTTTTTCTTCTAAATATTTTATTTTTCATTTGTTGTTGACTGGTAACTTACGGATGTTTGTTTTAATATCAATTAATTATGTGCTTTGTTTGTAAGTAATACGTAGCTCCTAGTCATTCATTAGTTTTATGCATGTTAGCCACCACTTGTAAATTTTTCATTGTATATTTTTTGATGTATTGGGTTTCTCCCGTTGAAATAAATAAATAAATAAATAAGTAGCGTATAAAGAAAAGATTGCGGAAACTTTAAATACTGGCAAATATACAGTTTTTGAATAAAGACCCCGACTGATTCATTTGAACGCAAAGTAGCAAACACCTTAAGAAAAACATAAAGAATTTTTTTCAGATAAATTTAGATCTAAATTAACTCCTCACCACTCAAAAATCCCCCATATGTATGGCCTTCCCAAAATCCACAAACCTACCATCCCTCTTCTTCGGCCCATCATTAGTTCTCGTGATTCACCTTGCAGGGAATTGTCTAAAGTCCTCTTGGACATCTTAACGCCATTGGTAGGAAAAACTGACTCTTTCATCAAAAATTTCCAGGGATTTCGTAGAGAAGTCAAAATCCCTAAAGTTGACTGAAACCTGACAAACTGGTAAGTTTTGATGTCGAAAGTCTATTTACAAATGTACCAGTTCCAGAAACTCTCGGAATTATTAAATCACGTCTCAAAGAAGACCAAACATTAAAGGATAGAACTTAAACTTCCCGTGCCAGTAATTATGGAACTGTTAGAACTATGCACTCAATGCAATTATTTTGAGTTAGAGGGTAAAATTTACCGTCAAGATGAGGGGATGGCAATGGGTTCTCCACTGTCTCCTATTTTCGCCAATATCTTTATGGAGGAATTCGAGCGAAAAGCTTTGGCTTCAGCTCAGTTCAAACCGAAGATTTGGTGGAGGTATGTGGATAATACCTTTGTTATTTTTCTCATGGAGACATTGAATTAAATAATTTTTTGAATCACATTAATAGTATTTTCTCCTTCCATCCCGCCTCACAATGGAAGTGGAAGTCCAAAACAAGCTTCCCTTTTTGGATGTGTGTGTATTAAGAGATAGGGATGTCCTTAAGACAACTGTTTTTCGAAAGATAACACACACAGGAAAATATTTTAAATTATCAATCCAACCATCAAAAAATCTGTCAAAGAAGGAGTAGCCTACTCGTTGTTTGATAGAGCAAAGAGCTTGTGCTCAGGATAAAGATGGACTAAAAGAAGAATTTAAGAAAATTGAATCGGATCTCAGAAGCAATGGATACCCTCAATTAGTAATTATAAGTGCAAACGAACCAGAAGAATCATTCCTGAGTCAGAAAAACAGAATTGTGATAAATTTGCGTTTATGTCAATCCCTTATGTGCCGGATTATCGGAGAAAATTAGAAGAGTAGGTAGAAAAGTACAACATTAGAACCGCGTTTAAAAACACACAACACTCTTAGACAAAGTCTCGTAAAAACAAAACCAAAAAATGGCACACAGGATTCCAAAAACTGTGTTTACAGTATAAAATGTAGCTGCAATAGGGAATACATAGGCGAGACAAAAAGACCACTAAACGTAAGGATAAAAGAACACAAAGAAAACACGAGAAAGGGTTTCACAGAAAAGTCAAAAATTGCACACCATTGTTGGTCCGAAGACCATCATATGAATTGGGATGAAGCCCACATAATACATCGGGAACCACATTTCTTCAAAAGGAAATTAATTGAGGCAACATACATTAAATTGGCAGACCAACCAATCAGTCAACCATCAGTCGAGATTAGGCCGCTTTGGTTGCCAATTCTAAAAAATGAACTAAAGAGAAAACCAAAAGTATCAAACGGATCGGATATTAGTAATAAACCAATGCGGAGTCACAATATGGTTTTAAGAAGTTCATCTCGCATGAACCAATAATAACGAAAGGGCCCATTCCTGTTCCCCTTCCCTTGTATTTCCGCCATCTTGTTTTAGCCAGCCGTCACGATTGCCATTGGCTAGTCCCTCTGGTCAGTCGTAGGTGGTTAGTAGACGAGTGAAGACGTATTGTGACCTATATTCCGTAGTTTAGTTTTAATGATTAGTGTTTTGTATAGTTTTGTATTAAGTGCATGTCTTTAGTGTTAGCGAAGTTGACAACAACATGTAGGTTGTGATTCCTGACTTAGGCGTGCCACAACGCTTTAGTAAGATTTGTTTATTTTAACCTAGTTTGTAATTATGTATTAGGTTAGTTCTTTACCTGAAGAAGAGATCAGATTGCAGATCTCGAAACGTAGTGTTACTGTTTTCTTGTTTCACTGAACGATGGCAAATGTCCGGAAAAATCCTGTTTCCTTCACAATCCTTCCATCGTCAAAAATAACCTTTAAACAAAGGACTCGACTGATTTATAGAATATCTAAATTACACGATGAAAATGTTTCTAAATTTTACTAAAAACTCTCGATTTATTATATTTTGTTTGTAAATGTTTAGCATAACTAGGTAACCATTGTAGAATTTTTTTTCATATTCACAAGGCGTTTCGTTTTTTATAACTTTCGCTGAAAATTTTTTTAGCACAATCTTTGCAAAAAGCATCTTTTCTATCTTTTCTATACTGCCAGTTATTAAATTCAGAAATATTTTTAATTTCTTTACAAAAGTAACACTTTTTCTCTTCTAAAGTTAATTTGTCCATTTTATCATATATTTTATCACGATCGTTACAATAACAGTCTTTTCTATTCTTTTCCTTATAAAATTCTTGACACTTTGTACATTTCTTTTGAGACTCCATTTATATAGAAAAAATTATTACACGATGAAAATGTTACTAAATTTTATTAAAAACTCTTGACTTATGATATTTGGTTTGTAAATGTTTAGCATAACTAGGTAACCATTGAAGAACTCTTCCACATTCGCAATGAGTCGGTTTATTTTGACTTTCTCGGAAAATTCTTATAGCACAATCCTTAAAAAAGCTTGTTTTTTATCTTTACTATAATGCCAGTTGTGAAATTCTGAAATATTCTTAATTTCTTTACAAACGCAACATTTTTTCTCTTCTAACGTTAATTTTTCTATTTTTTCGTATAATTCTCTCTCATATTTACTACGACAATCCTTACACATAGACCCTAATCCTTCTTTTTTATTCTTATTTTTATAAAAAGCTTCAAAATCTTTAAATTCTTGACACTGTGTACATTTCTTTTGAGACTCCATTTATATAGAAAAAATTACAGCTTTGACTTTCTCAATTCATATTCATAAAACTTTCCAGTTATTTCTTCATTATTTAAATCTTTTATACTATAAGTTACAGGATCTGTGTTATTAATTTGATAAATCACAAAGATTTCTCTTGACCAATTGTTCTTATATTTGTTTGAAAATGTTTGTTTTTTACTAACAATTCTTACATGATCATTGACTTTAAATTTAGTTTTCGTGTGAATTTCTGGTGGAACATACTTAAAAACCGTCTCTAATAACTCCTTTTCAGCATCCTTATCCACGTCTTTGGGCTTCATTTTGATCGTGCTGTGAACTGTATCGTTATAATTGTTTACGATTTTTTGAAGAATATCGATCCATTTAAAGTTTTTATTAATCTCAAAAATTACTTTCATTCTCTCATTTTGAGTTCTGTTATATCTCTCTACAATACTTGATTTCTCTTCGTTTTCAGTATGATAAATCTTAATGTTGTATTTTCTCAAAACTTCGTTAAATTCTTTATTTTTAAACTCTAAACCCTTATCTGTATGAAGTAGGTTTGGAGGTTTGTGATTGATCCTTATGGCATCTTTTACTATATCTTCGAAAGCTTTTGAAACATCCTTGCCGTTTTTTCTTTTGATAGCTCTTGACCAAGCATATTTTGAGAAAGTATCAATAACATTTAACATATATTTGAAGCCATCATTTTGATCCGAATAGTTAGACATTATTACTAAATCTGCTGCCTATAAATCGTCAATTCCTAAAGTTATAATTTTTCTCTTTTTAAACTTTTTTCGTACTGGTGCATGAATTTCTCTAGCTTCAATCTCTATTTCTTCTTTATTCTTAGATTCTTTCTTTACTTGTTTTTCATAAGGATTCTTTATAAATTTACTCTTATTTGTCTTACATTTTGAACATTTTGCTGCAATTCTATACAATCCGTTTGAGTTTGAACAATCTTAGAATCTATATTTTTCGTTTTTTTCTTACATTTGTGGCAGTGAATTAAATCATCTTCCATTTATATATCAAAGTTTCCAACTTTGTTTAACTCTTCTAAAATATTAGATTTCGCTTCATAGCCATACGGTACTGTATCGATCTTATTTTCTAGGATAATTCTCTTATCATCTTTAGCGCTCAGTGCTAACTTGTTTATGGTAACTGTGTACAACTCATGTTTATAACTTCTAATGCAAGTCATCTCTCTAAATTCTTCTTTACCTTCGAACAAACATCTCTTCAAGTTTTCGATATTTATTGTTTTATTTACAACGCTTCTCTTAATTCCTTTGCATCTTACTGGATTTTTGTCTAGATATTTGTACGAGTACATTTTCGATCTCAAACCACAAAATTCTTCTAAAACTTCGCTATTTAACTCATCTTTGAATTTCCCTATTACCTTCTTATTTTTAGTAGTGAAACATTCGTGATCTTTTGGATAATCACTGGTATCAAAGTCATCTATATTTTCTTTAATAATTTTAAAAGGATCTCGTTTCAATTCTAGGAAATAACTGTCTGTATCCATGTAACACAGATTCAAATCTGGGTCAAACTTCTTTAATTTATCGTAATAAAACTCGTACATTAGCAATTTTGATAGGTCAAGAATTGAAAATCCTATGTAGATTGGCTTGTTAAATTTAACCTTTTGTTTGTACATGTGACTCGCTATACAGTTGTCGTCAAAGATATTAAAGCATTTGAAGTTTGTTTTCTTAGCTTGTTTCATTGAAAACTCTTCATTTCCTAGTTTGATATCACATCTATTTCGCACATTTTCCATAGATTTTCCAAAAACAGAGTTGTTCATGAGCTTGTAAAAATCTTTCTCAAAGTCACTTGTAGCTTTGGTTCTCATGTTTGTGTTAAAATCAATGTACTTTTTCATAAAAGGCTTCTGATCGAATGCAATAACCCTATTCACATGTTTCAAACACCATCCCTTGTTCGAGGTAAAATTTCAAATTTCTTGAATGAACAACGTATTCAGTTTTATCCAGTAAAGTTGTGCAAAGTTTGTTTTTATAATGTTCGGGAGCAAGAGGCAAATCCTTGTGATGTTCATGTAAATTTGTTGGATATCCTAGATCAACTTCGAGAATATAGCCATAATCTTCGTCGCCAGTGAGCTCCAAAATTGTTTCTTGCCACTCTTCTTTTGTATATGTTTTAGGATTCATCCACTTGATATCACTAAACGGCAGTTTTTGCATAAGACCATAACCATAAAGGTTGTTTGCATCGACATAAAGAAAATAGTTTTCGGGCTTTGTGTTATCGAAATCTTTCAAATATTTGTTATTTGCTTTCACATATCGCTTAATACATTGAGAAATACCTCCACGAATACCTTTTTCAATCATTAAATACATATTATAATCACTAATCAATTGTAATTCTATTTTCGTTAATTTTAACATAGCGTCCCATGCGAGACTTGGAGCAGTTAGATAATGAGCTGGATCAAGTTTGTAACAATTTAGACAAATGTTTCTGAAATTTTCAAATATATCAGCGAGCAATAGTACATCTTGGATATTGTACAAATCAGAGTAATTTCCAAGATCTTTTAATTTGTTCCAAACGCTCAAGTAGTATTGATAATCTTTCTCAGATATGCTCTCATCTGTCAAAAGTGAATAGAAATATTCAATTTTCAGCTGTTCTGTGTAATCAAGTTTTTCAATACTATCGATAAATTCGTAAGGAAATATGCCTGTTCCAGACAATATTTTAAAAATCTCGACTTCGTCATTTGGTTGTCTTTCTAGAATTGCGTTCAGACCATCTTGTATGAAATGATTTGTATGTTTGAAGTCTTCTTTCTTGAGGTTTTTAGCTAACTTTTCAATAGACGATGCCATGAATCTAAATGTGTCTACGAAAGAAAACTTGATAAATTTTCTAGGTTTATCATTATCAAACTCATACCCATATCCTGAATTTACTGAATAATTTATATAGCCTATTTTTCATTTGTGTTTGCGATCAAATCAACATTTCCATATTGTTTAGCCAATTCTTTTATGTACAAATGAGTATCGTAATTTGACATATTGTGACAGAAAACTGGAATATTTTGAGGAAATTTTAGATTCAAGTTACAAGATAAATGAGCTGAACCTCTAAATTTACCTGTTAAATGACAATGATCTCTTACTTTTAATCTTTTTTCATCATCAAAACCTTCTGTTTCACAGATATGACAAACTTTTGAGTTTTGATAGGAAATTTCTTCTTCTTCAGTTAATTTGATAGGCTTCATGTTCCTTGAATTATATTTTTTAGCTATGTATTTCGATAATTTATTAAGCTCTTCAAACAATTTTGCAGGAACATTAGGCAAATCGTCTTCATTTTTGGCTCGATAACATATCGGTTTATACATGCGATTGGTCACATTCGACACTAAATATAGAGTAAATCCATAAGGAATGTGCTTCTGAATCTTGGTTGTAGTCGATCTTTGTGGATTGTTCTTGCATGTTGGAATTTTTTCTAATATACTCTCAAAATCCATATAAATAACGTACGGATGGCTAAACTTCTTTTGAAAATTAGTAAATTTAGTTGTTTGACCTGAAAACGGCATAATTGGCTTACAAACTTCATGTTGCTTGCAAATTTCTAAATGATCTGTTAAATCTCCAGATTTGTAGAAATGGCTTAAACACCTTCTACATAGAAAACTTTTATGTCCATGTTTGGATGTTTGAGAACTCACTAACCTACTTAAATCGGTTATCAAAACAAAATGAGATTTGTCTTCTTGTTTTACATACAATAGATCAATATTTAATTCTGCATCATATTTTTCAGAAATTTGTAACGGAACAACCTTAATACTTTCATCAAAACTGTAGACATTGATAGACATTTTTGGATATTTGTACTTGGAATTGTAACTTCGTTTCTCAAATAATTGTATATCTTTCAAAGACATTGGATACTCAAAGCCCGAAAATATCTCGTCATTTACAAATTTTTCATATTGTTTTGCTCTGTTAACATGAGTCTCGGGTTTTTCAATAGCACATCGGATAGAATAAATAAAGCAATAATCATCTTTATTTTTGATATTTATACAAGCTTTTTTATCTTTGATTTTCTTTGGTAAATCGATATATGATCCAGCATTCATCATTTCGTGTTTGTTAAGGCTCAAAACTAGTTGTATGCAGCGTTTAAATGTCCATCCTGAACCCCTATTTGGATGATTTATCTGTTCTCGATGTGATAATTTATTAAATTGCTTAGTAATAAAGTCATTTACGTCAAAGATTTCATCTGCTTTTATAGTAAAGTACATTGGACACGTTTGTGTTTCACCGTTCACTAAATTTCTTTCGTATTCACATTCCAAAGAGAGATATCCTTTCATATTTTTAACATTTTCTTGAAATTTCTCGATTAAACTTTTAATTTCTGACCGCATAATTGAAAGATATTTGTAAATTGACATAAAATTTTCGCTCAAATTCGTTAAAATATATTGCTTGAAAAGACCTTGCATAGAGGATAAAACTTGAACATCTATGATATTTTCAGGTTTTTCGTTAAGAGTTTTATCAATGTTTTCAATGATTTCAGACTTGGTTTTATCGTTAGTACCGATAGCCAACTTTTCAGCTATTGAATGAATTTTTTCATCATTAAATAGATTGAGATCTTTCTTTTCCTTTTTAAAATGTCTCTTCAACTCTCGTAATTTCTCAATATTATACATGTTTACGTGATCGGCAATTTGATTTTCTCTAGCCCATTGTCTTAAATAATTTAGTTCATTATCGTAAATTTGCTTGTTTCTTTCGTGACATTTAGAATTATAATGGCGATCATAGTTTTTTCTTAAAATTTCTTTTTTGCAGAACGGACATAATATTTTATCGCGCTCCATTTATATAGAAAAAATTTATTTATCTAAATGGTGATTGTAAACCAACGATTGTGCCTCTCACGGCGTGATATCACTAACGGATATGACGCGGGCGAAGCGATTATCGTGATGGTCGGTCT
This sequence comes from Homalodisca vitripennis, assembly GCF_021130785.1. Taxonomy (NCBI): domain Eukaryota; kingdom Metazoa; phylum Arthropoda; class Insecta; order Hemiptera; family Cicadellidae; genus Homalodisca; species Homalodisca vitripennis. Next base: position 137,425,908 of record NC_060207.1, read on the forward strand.
GTAGTGACTGTCATTGATACTGCGCATTCTTTCGGAACTAAAATGTCGGTAATGCAGATTGCTTTAAAGAATAAAAATTGTGTTTCCGTTAACTATTATAACATTTTCTTTTTTTAAATGTCAGATAATTTTACCTATTTTAAATATGCGTAAATTTTGTTACTTGTAATTTTCAAATTATATTTTTAAATTATTTTCTTAAATTTTACTTCTCGATTGGATGTTGTAGTTTCTTGCTCAGTATATATGACCGCGAATTCGGTTTGGCCGATTAGGAAGTTTACTTCTGAACTGTTTCAATGCGAGTGGCCATAGCGGAGAAACACCAAGTTCAGAAGTATTCAGTACGTATTCCGGAACCATTTCTCTATCCGTATCTCGCTCTTCTCTCTCTCTCTAGCCTGAATAAAGATCCTAGCCTATAAACGGCAGAAGTGATCGAGTCATAGGCATAAAAAGAGAGGGAGAGAGAAAGAGAAAGAGGGAGGAGAAAAGGTCGACCGAGAAATGGTTTTGCACTTTTTGACTTTGAATTTTTTCTATCTGCGAAGATTATCATTAGTTCCCCAATTCATAGTACTCTTTTGATAACCATAGTTGGTGTCTCTCTTCATCAGAATCACATGGAATATTATCTATAGTAATACCTTTTGTTTCACGCAAAATATAGTGATATTTTATAAGAAAAATCTGATAGTGCTCTCTAATGAAGTTTGTTGATAAATCTTGATTCTCACAAAAAATCCTAAGGAATTCAACAAGTAAGTCTTGATTATATTCGAAAAAACGTATAATATTTAAAAAATTCCATAAAATATCGATGAAAACTCTCTGTTTGTTTCTTTTTTAATTTCTTTTCAATATCTTTCGTAATTAAGTTAAATAAACAATCCAATACATTTCGTGCTTTATGATGAAAAAAAACAGCCCTCCATTATTCGTTCTTTCTGCAAAAGAATTTACAAGTTCAATGAATTCTGTATCGGAAAGTGTCGAAGACGGTATCAACTGTTCTATAAAATGTTTTGGTAATTCGTTGAATTCATCTTTGTTGCACTGTTTAAACGCTAGAAATTTTAGAGAGCTTGGTGAGTTCATGTTTGCTATTTAGTAGAAAAGTTTTTTTATTAAAGTATGTTTTTAGTAAAAAACTTTTAAATTGATTAAATTGTATTAAGATTTCGAAGATTTTTCGTTTATTCGTAGCATATTTGACAACATTTCCAATATATTTCACATTAAAACAGCTTAAGAAAGTAGAAGCAAACAGCTATAGATTCGGTAATTTTTCATTCGTGGTTTACAGATTCGTTTATTGTCCTTTAAACAGTATTTTCCATTGATTTTCTGTTGGCTCCAAAAGTGGTCTAGAATCGGCATATTCTTACCTACTCATGTACTATACTATATCATGTACTATTTGTTTATTTTATTTTTTATCTATTCAAATATTCATTTATGTTGTAAAGAGCTTCCTTCAAAAGAAAATCCTTCCCAAAACGGTTAACAACATGATTAAATGCTTGGCTACGTCTGCAGTAAATTAAAAATATTTTAAAACCATTATTACTTCTGTATTTGATTAAGAAATCATAAAAACCTAAATAAATATATATTCTCTTAATTTTGTGTGAAATGTAGTTTCATTGTCTCTGCTAACTCATCCGCCTCTAAACTACTCGAAACCCTTGTTCGCTGTGGGTATATGTCCACTCTGAACATTGATGAAAACGGCCATGACTGTTGATACCTTAAAACGCAGTTAGAACTGCTATTAAAACTGTATTAAATGTATGTTTTTTGTGTATGAAAGCAGTTAGTATATAATTCAGAACTGAATAGAATACCTTAAATAAAATTTACGAATCAGTAACTTTACAATTAATTACTTTAATTTTCAAACATTTTGTTCTATTGATATATACGTTCTGGGTATCTCCAACAGCGGATTTCGTTAGTTTTTGTTTAATGATCCATGGTCTGTAAATAAATAAATATAATAAAACATTGAACAAAAAATGTATAGTATGAATTTAACCAACCATAACCTTATGTCTGACGAGGATAATCTACAACGTACAACGAGTACGCTAAACTTATTTATTTTGTCAACACAACGTAAACTATTATTTAAGAAAAAAATGAAAGTTAGAACTCTTCAGTGTTAGGTCAAATATGAAGTATCTAATAAACAATACAAATTACTACCAGACACGGTTGATTTTAAGGCATTTACAATCCGCCTCGTTGTATAATTTACCGTGGGAAACTAATTATTACATAGTTTCAAAACAAATATTTATTATAACTGTTATATGTAATAAGTTTCCCAAGGAAGTATTAAAAAAAACTTTTTCGTAACTATAAAATGAGTTACACTTTATGGAGTCGTACGAAGAGATTAACAGCACTGAATATACTCTAGTCTGTTATCAGTAGCGAAGATATTTATGCTAGGGCTATGACTCCCTGATCGTTTCGCAAATATTTTCCAGAGCAGACGCAGAAAATCTTTTAAAAGCGTTTGGAATCCTTTCTAGCTCCCTCCAGTTCAGTGGAGTGTCAAACACTATGTTGCAAAACTAAATGGCGTTTAAATGTTTGTATAAAATAAAAGTAAAACTAAATAATCTACTTTTGAAAGATTTAAAATCTGTTTAAGATACGTATTCACACGTAAATTTTATAGTAATCTGATTTGTTTTAATTTTATGCCCTAATTTTGGTTGGGTTGTCCTTTAAGAGTCATGAGTAAAAGGAGCAACAAGTTTTCTACAAAGAGTGTTTAAAAATTAATTATAATATAGGACAATAAATTTAAAAAATCACAAAAGGTTTGACGGGCATTTTGTACTGAAATGATTATTCCTCTTCTCATACATAGTCAGCAAGCTGTATATAACTTGTAAAAATAAGTTAACCTACTAAGTTAAGATTCTTACAACATATTTTATATTATTTTATGTCATTGTAAAATTCAAAACTAGATTTGGTCGAGAAGTAGATTTGATTCGTCAGCGAGGGATATCATAAGGACTTAGTAAAATATTATCTCATTACGTGCATACTTCGAATAAGTGATATAGAATATATTTTAAGGTAGTGGAATCGGTATTTGATGAGTTTATTTTTAATTTCAAAGTGATAGCCTTTAAGGCATCTTCACTTAAAACACGAAACATATTAAAACATCTTTGAAAATTATATGCAATCAAAATAAAAATTTTAACAATTATTCAACTATGCCAGAGGGAAAACGGCGAAGGATATAAGTTTTTAAAGGCTGTGTATGAATTAGGAACAGTATTAAGAGAATGCCATATTTTCAATATAATACATCTTACAAAAATTACATGATTTGTATGTCACTTTCTCTTGACATATATTATGTACTGTACTTAATATAAAAAACTATACCCTTCAGCTGTTTCACAAATCTGATTACAAGAAGGGCCAATTGATATTATTACTTTAAATGCCTACAATTCCACTAGTGGTATAAACTAAATAAAATTATTTTCTGCTTCAAAGAAAGTTCCTCGGGTTCAGAAATACAAAAATTACACAACCAAAAATTGCATAATCTTACCGTAACGTTAAGAAATAAGGTTTGAATAACAATTCCAAAAATTTGAATCAGTATGTACGTATTTTATTTTTTATAGTTTTGGTTCTAGCAGTATCACTTTATAGTCAGTTTTTAAATTTATAATCATAACTAAGAATAACAAACATTTTTTGAGTGCATAGTATAAAACAGCAAAATTGCCACTCGAATATTTCAAAATTTCTTTAAGTTATAACTTGTTTTTCAGAATACTAATATCTAATTATAGATAAATTGAAACATTGAATGCACGCACATTCGATCATTATTAAGTATGATATTGATATTCCATGCTTAAAAATTAACCAAATTTCAATTCGTACATTAACAATTAATTTTGCTTAATGTTTGAGTTTTAAAGTTTTAGTTTCAATTAAAATACTTTAATACATTTGTAACTAAACTGTGGCTTACAACTTAATTCATATGCGCTTACCACTCTCTATTTGTTAGGCGCTTTCTAATTTCCAGAATGTTATTGATATGTCAGATCGTCTGATAGATACTGAATTTATGTAGCCTATATGTACATGTACACTATACAATCAGTTTAACTTGTACCTGTTCTCCACTCTATTTATGGGATACCAGATAATATTCCCAGTGTTACTGATATGTCTGGTAGGTATTGGCCGTATATGTACATGTACACTATACAATCAGTTTAACTTGTACCTGTTCTCCACTTACCTGTTATGGGATACCAGATAATATTCCCAGTGTTACTGATATGTCTGGTAGGTATTGGCCGTATATGTACATGTACACTATACAATCAGTTTAACTTGTACCTGTTCTCCACTCTATTTATGGGATACCAGATAATATTCCCAGTGTTACTGATATGTCTGGTAGGTATTGGCCGTATATGTACATGTACACTATACAATCAGTTTAACTTGTACCTGTTCTCCACTCTATTTATGGGATACCAGATAATATTCCCAGTGTTACTGATATGTCTGGTAGGTATTGGCCGTATATGTACATGTACACTATACAATCAGTTTAACTTGTACCTGTTCTCCACTCTATTTATGGGATACCAGATAATATTCCCAGTGTTACTGATATGTCTGGTAGGTATTGGCCGTATATGTACATGTACACTATACAATCAGTTTAACTTGTACCTGTTCTCCACTCTATTTATGGGATACCAGATAATATTCCCAGTGTTACTGATATGTCTGGTAGGTATTGGCCGTATATGTACATGTACACTATACAATCAGTTTAACTTGTACCTGTTCTCCACTTACCTGTTATGGGATACCAGATAATATTCCCAGTGTTACTGATATGTCTGGTAGGTATTGGCCGTATATGTACATGTACACTATACAATCAGTTTAACTTGTACCTGTTCTCCACTCTATTTATGGGATACCAGATAATATTCCCAGTGTTACTGATATGTCTGGTAGGTATTGGCCGTATATGGGTACTAATATATTGCACTCGGTTTAACTCATATGCGCTCACGGCTCTATTTATGGGATACCAGATAATATTCCCAGTGTTACTGATATGTCTGGTAGGTATTGGCCGTATATGGGTACTAATATATTGCACTCGGTTTAACTCATATGCGCTCACGGCTCTATTTATGGGATACCAGATAATATTCCCAGTGTTACTGATATGTCTGGTAGGTATTGGCCGTATATGGGTACTAATATATTGCACTCGGTTTAACTCATATGCGCTCACGGCTCTATTTATGGGATACCAGATAATATTCCCAGTGTTACTGATATGTCTGGTAGGTATTGGCCGTATATGGGTACTAATATATTGCACTCGGTTTTAACTCATATGCGCTCACGGCTCTATTTATGGGATACCAGATAATATTCCCAGTGTTACTGATATGTCTGGTAGGTATTGGCCGTATATGGGTACTAATATATTGCACTCGGTTTAACTCATATGCGCTCACGGCTCTATTTATGGGATACCAGATAATATTCCCAGTGTTACTGATATGTCTGGTAGGTATTGGCCGTATATGGGTACTAATATATTGCACTCGGTTTAACCCATATGCGCTCACGGCTCTATTTATGGGATACCAGATAATATTCCCAGTGTTACTGATATGTCTGGTAGGTATTGGCCGTATATGGGTACTAATATATTGCACTCGGTTTAACCCATATGCGCTCACGGCTCTATTTATGGGATACCAGATAATATTCCCAGTGTTACTGATATGTCTGGTAGGTATTGGCCGTATATGGGTACTAATATATTGCACTCGGTTTAACTCATATGCGCTCACGGCTCTATTTATTGGGTGCCATATTATCCCCAGGGTGTTACCGATGTATCCTGTAATTTGGTAGATTTTGAGGCGTATGGATTTAGATCGAATGTCTAAATAAGCATTATAATTATAAATACATTTATTTATAAACAATACTACAGCAAAATTTATATACAGGGTGAGCCTACTTACTTTTTCTTTAACGAAAATCCCTATATTTTGACCCCAAAGATCAGGGAAAATAATTTTTAAGGCCCCATAATATCTCAAAATAGCACTTTTGGGTGAGAGCAAGGGTTAATTTTGAAAGGTTTCAAATATAAATGTAGGTCGAGCCATACACCAATTTAAAGGCTCTATTTATTGGTCATTTTAGAACAATTTTTTATTTATTTTCCTTCTTGAAACAAGTCACCTATTGGAAGTTGGTTCATAATGTCAAAGTTGTAAGGTTTAAGTTTTTTTTACTGTTACCTCGTTAAAGATTTGAGCAACCAAAGAAGTACTCTTTCTAAAAATATGTCACTTGTCACTTTTCAGTACGTTTCCAATTTTAAAAATAGTTCAAATTTAGTATATTTCAATTTTTCTCAAGATATCTTGCCACATTCAAATTTTTGTTCATAATATTGGAGTTCATACCAGTGTTTAAACAATAAAAGTCTGCACGCTGTCTTTACTGTATGCTACACACCAGGTCACCAAAATATGTTGTATGTGTTAGGTTAGTATAACGACTTGGATTGTATATATTAATATTCAGACATCCAAGACGATATAAAATATTTTTTGATTAGTAAGCTCCGAGTGGATATTCAGTAACATTTATTACTAGATTTTTAATAATTAAATGTTATCTGGTTTGTCTTAAATAAAAATCACAGTTCTAAATAAAAATAATTGATTTATTTTAAACTGCTAAATTAAAAAGTTCAATGTTTCAGAATTTTCATCACTCTATTATCCACAAATAATTGACAAACCGGTTATTAATATTAGAAAGGTCCTTTGGCAAAAAATAAAAATTTCAGTCACATATATTAAACTAAACATCAGAACTCTCTTCTGAAATAAAATAATAAGGTTTTCAAATAAAAATCAAATACCACTTGGAAATTCTAAGTTCACTCAACATTCAAAAATAAAAATCAAACTTCTATTTCCACTAGTTGTACCTTAACTTTCAAGTCTTTGCAATTCAGATACGGCTCTCTCAAACAATTATTAAAGTTCAATTAATTTCCAATTAACAATTCACAATAAAAAAAGTTCAAATTAAATATTAATAAATTACTAAATTTCCATAATTTAATCAAAGTTATTAACAAAGTTCAATTTTAATTGTTTGTTCTTGCAAGTTTGAACCAAATGTAACTTGTTTGATTCTACTGTGCTTAATTGTTCATCAAGAATCAGTTATGCAGATTGCTCTGTAGTTTCTATAAATTTAATTTTTCTTATAAAAAATACAACCAAATTAATTTAATATCAGATCTGGAAGACTATTTCAATATAACGTACAATAAATTTGGTGCTTACCTCAAAATCCGTCGCGGAAAAAAATTTAGAAACACGGCGCACTGTAATCAACTTAATTCACGATAATAACCAAAAGTAGGGCGAAAATTATGAGCTGGCGGTTTTTATAGTCCCCCTTCTCCCCCTTTTGACGGACATCCGCGGTGTTCTCTCATTGGCCCAGCCGTATCCAACTTGAGAACAATAGCCATGTCAGATCTGACGTAATTGCAGTACAAGACAAGTTCTGATCAATTGAAGGCAGTGAACCGCCTTCCTAATAATTTAAAGTTACCAGAACTAACTTGCAAAAGGATTACATATTCGTTTTTATCCTAACTTCTCACAATCTAATTAAAATTAAGTCCCAATATTTCTTTCCCAAAATTTTCATTTAATTTGTTTTAATAAAAAAACCAACCAATGTAGCTTTTAAAACGCTACAGTTAGTAGGTTACATATGGTAAGGCTGTGGTTTCCTAGACGCGTAATAGATGCGTTGCGGCTTGTACCTCGGTCAAAAACGCAGCCGCCGCGCCGTCCAGTGGTTTCGTAGACTGCGTAGAATACATACGGTTGTGCGTAACATGACTTCACGTAAAAAGAAATTGCTGGCGGCTGCACTAATGCTATACAGTAATTTAGATCATGACATGGATATTGTGGCATTATAAGCTCCAAAAAACGTAAACAGTGCAGTGAGATGTTCTAAAGAAGAGACAGTGATGGTGCTTACAGCTTATTAGTGACTAAAAATTTAATAGACAATGAAATTGAGTTTATTTAAATCAATTGGAAGAAAAAGGCCCAAGAGTTCTGGGATCGTTGGCAGTTTCCAAACTGTGTAGCAGGTATCGTTGGGAAACATGTCCGAATTTTATCTCCTGACAAGACTGGAAGTCTTTTTCATAATTTTAAAGGATTTTTCTCAATCGTTCTATTTACTATGGCTGATGCTAACTGCAAATTTCTCCTAATTGATGTTGGATCCTATGAAAAGGAAGGAGATGCAGGAATCTGACAAAGTGTCAAACGGGGAATATTTCCCTCCACCTAAAAATTTGCCAGCATCAGACATCAAACATCCTTATGTTATTGTCGGTGATGAAGCATTCAGACTGGATAAACATGTGATGAAACCTTTCACCCAGAAACAAGCTGTGGCAGACTCCTCTAAGAGGAACTACAATTACGCCCTGTGCAGAGCCCGAAAGTAACGGCAAGTGCATTTGGAATCATGTGTGTTGTGTTTAGAATCTTCTTTGCCCCAATTAATTTGAAACCTGAGACAGTAGATTTGGTGATATTTGTGTGTTGTTGCCTCTACAACATGTAAATGAACGAGTTCATTGCTAACAATCCCCAAACTCCGACACATGTCGTTGTGGATAAGGTCCCAACCAAGAACATGATACAATTGGCTGGAACCAGCGGATTTGCCAAATCTGAAGATTTTTAAGTGAGGAATATGTTCATGGAGTATTTCAACAGTATGTATTACAAAAAACATTTCTCGGCGACATTTCCCTCCTATTCTAATTTTGATATTGCACAAGACATGTCTGTTACGCAGCGTATCTCGGAGTTGACTGCTCTGAAAGCAGTAAGCCAAATGATGCGCGCGCACTGGATACGTTGCCTGGGAAACCGAGTATACGAAACCCCATAAGACAAGTGTGCTGCATCTTAGATACGCATACGTAGTGCATCTATTACGCATCTAGGAAACCACAGCCTAATAAATTAATAAATTTAAATTAATAAATTAACAAATTAATAAATTCATCCGAAGACCATCATATGAATTGGGATGAAGCCAACATAATACGTCGGGAACCACATTTCTTCAAAAGGAAATCAATTGAGGCAACATACATTAAATTGGCAGACTAACCAATCAGTCAACCATCAGTCGAGATTAGGCCGCTTTGGTTGCCAATTCTAAAAAAAGGAACTAAAGAGAAAACCAAAAGAATCAAACGGATCAGATATTTGTAATAAACCAATGCGGAGTCACAATATGGTTTTAAGAAGTTCATCTCGCATGAACCAATAATAACGAAAGGGCCCATTCCTGTCCTGCTTCCCTTTTATTTCCGCCATCTTGTTTTAGCCAGCCGTGACGATTACCATTGGCTAGTCCCTCTGGTCAGTCGTAGGTGGTTAGTAGACGAGTGAAGACGTATTGTGACCTGTATTCCGTAGTTCTGTTTTAATGATTAGGGTTTTTTATAGTTGTTTATTAAGTGCATGTTTATAGAGTTAGTGAATTTTACAAACAACATGTAGGTTGTGATTCCTGACTTAGGCGTGCCACAACGCTTTGGTAAGATTTGTTTATTTTAACCTAGTTTATAAATATGTATTAGGTTAGTTCTTTACCTGAAGAAGAGATCAGATTGCAGATCTCGAAACGTAAGTGTTACTGATTTCTTGTTTCACTGAACGATGGCAAATGTCAAGGAAAAAATCCTGTTTCCTTCATAATAAATTACATGAAAAAATCTCATATGCTTATATTCAATTCGTTTACAAATTTATTATTCTGCTCTTTTCGTTAAAACTCAGTTAATAACATATATAACATCTTGAAATAAAATATTATAGGAATAGATTTTTTAATGCAAGACATAACATTCCATCCAGTCATATTTTTTACTGTATAAGATTTACATACTTATCTTCAATAATTGTCGTTTAGCCCTGATTATAAGATACCCATAAATTATACTCTAATATCTAAAACTGCTCAAAAATAATTTAAAAAGTTTTATATTTCTCTGTCTCAAAAAATACATCGTAAGGGCACTGACTATAAGCTTAAAAATGAATAAAAGGTCTAAACCAAACACAGATGGAGACATCTTACAGATCTACAAATTTTTAGACAAACATTATGAAATATAACGCAAAGTTTCAAACTAGGTGTACCAGGAAGTTATCAATACACCGAGAGCTGTTTCATCAGAACGAATCGTTGTCTCTTGACAATAGTATAACTGCACTGCATCGCATGTTTTATTTATCGTCTTAAAACACCGGGGCAAAGGAAGTAAATCTTAACACTTCATAAATTCCATCAAATAAATCTGAAAGAACAATTTATTTTTTTCCAATAATGAAATGCAGTTTTAAATGGTATCGTCTCGTTAAAATTGGCACTAAGAGATCGTTTCCACAAAGCTTGAGCAAACGCTTTTAAACGCTCTTATAGTCTGGGAGCTGAGAGCCAATTTGCATTTTACATGACCATTTAACCTAGGTTTTACTGCAATCGATAGAGAAACTTCTCTTGACAATAAAAATTGACTGTCAGCCGTGTTAGTGTTTGAGGGGGTTTACATGGCCTAGTACAGAAACGGGTGAACATATTAATTGATGAATGTTTTCCTAGACAATTTGCTTCTTAGTGACACCCAATCATCAGGTAGTCGTCTAACATCAGCTTCAGTCAACGAGATAAAGAGACTGAAAATAACCAAATCTACCCAAATGTGTGTAATCAAACTTGTTGGTTTGTAGTGTACTAAACTGAAACTATGATCTGTAAGATAACTTATCCCAGTATTTTTAATACTTTAAAATCTTTTGATATGTTTTTATTTCGTCACTCATCAGAAGTAACGTGATTGACGATAGATTTCTTTTTTAGTGAAAATGCCTCTATACATTTCACGAAAACTAGGTTGTGTTCTTTACAATGCAAATTTGTCATCGGCCCTCAGACTATTACTTTAATTCTGAATATTTATTTAACTTATTAAGCCATTCAAAATGGTAAAATATTATTAAAAAATAGTATTGTTAAATTAAATAGAAAACAAACAACAATATTTCGACTCATAAAAGGAAGGATTCGTGGTTATCGTCACAAGACCAGGGCATACATTACGCAGAGACATCTCACTTTAGTGTTTCTCGTTTAATTAGTCTTAAATTCAAATTCAAATTCAAATTCAAATTCTTTATTCAGCATGTTGACAGAGTTAACAATGTATATGCTAAGTCAACAAATCATAACAAAATATAATAATGTCTCTCAATAAAATAATTTTACTTTTTCAAGTTTACACTATCTTATCAGCTAAAAAGTCCTTAACAGAATAGTAAGCCTTCTCGATCAACAACCATTTCAATTTTTTTCTAAAAAACTGTGTAATCTTGGACTAATCTTAAGCTTAATGGAAGACTGTTAAAAAGAATTACTGCTGAATATTTTAAATGATTTTCAAAAAATGAGGTGGAGTGTGGCGGGATATTCATAATGCATCTGGGTTTACTTCTTGTTCCATACATGTGAGTCGGAAAAAAATCTATTAAAAAGGTGAAAGTTTTTATGAAGAAATGATAAGGTTTCCAGAATATAAATGGAAGGAAAAGTTAAAAGTTTGTTGGAGGAAAAAAGGTTAGCACATGAGGTTCTGGATGGGACATGATAAATTATTCTTAAAGCTTTCTTTTGAAGCCTAAACACAGACTTAGTTTTGGTGCTTTCAGAACCCCAAATGGAAACCCCGTAAGATATGAATGGATAGATGATGCCATAATAAGTAGCAGTAAGAATTTCAGTTGATGCGAAACGAGCCAGATTTCTGAGCACAAAAATACCCTGACTCAGCTTCCTACATACATGCTCTATGTGGAGATGGAAAGACAAATTGCAGTCAATAATAAGGCCAAGAAATTTTACGGAGCATTCTGAGAAAACAGCTTCATCACCCAAATGAATACTGAGCAAACTTTTGCTTGAATGGCTGTTAATTGAAAATTCAATGAGTGTACAGAGGGAACATCATATTCCATACTTTATAAACCACGGAGAAACAAAAAATTTGAATGATTGGCATACAAACAATTAATTAATCTTTTCTATCTGCCTTTAATTACGAGGAGAGTATTGCACATTAATCTTACTTACCGACCAAAATAAAATATTTGCATAATTATTAATTAATTATATTTACAAACAAACAGTACCATGTTTTTGCTAAATACGTTGATTTATATTACGAATTTACAACTGGAGAAATATCATGTTTGAAGCCACCATCAAACTATTTATATCTATTTGAACTATTCAAAGCAATTTTGTTGTTTTACAATAAAATAGTTAAGCTATTAACTTATTCCGCCTGAAAAACCAGTAAAAAAACTGTTAAAACTGTATTAAAATTATTCAACAATTGTTTTACAAATAAGAGAATTCGCCTTCCAACTGTCATTCTCTTATTTTTCTTACAATAATAAGGTCGTATACATTTGGTAATATGGAAGAAAAGCTCTAGTATTAAATTATAAAAATCTTAATACGTGTTACAACCACAAAATTATAATTTCAAATAAGCTTATGAAACAATATCGTCACCTAATTTTATGTCTACATATTGTATTTTAAAGTGGATTGATTACAAGTAGATTAAATTTAACTTATAATATTTCAAACTAGGGAAAAACTAAAGTATAAAGAATGGTTAAACATCTATATTAATTTAAATGAAACACTTTAGTTAAAAGGTATAGATTTGTAATAAATATACTTCATAACTAAACTAAGCTCATAGTGCATTTATTCGATTGTTTTTATATTTCCTTAACCATTGTCCATTTAAATTAGATTAGATTAGTACGCTATTATAAAGTACATATTAGCTGTAGTGGTGCTGTTAAGTATTCTCATTTTTAATACAGTCAGGTTCTGGAGTTATAGACCTACTGCATCATTTATATCCTCAAATCAAATACAAATTCTTTCTATACACATTTAATGTTCTGCAATGTCTTTGTAAATGAAGCATTTACAAGTTATTATAAAAAAACAGATTTATTTTCTTATTCTGTAGTGTGCTGGTTGTGGCTGGATCATTACCTTTTTTAAAAGGAGCCTGGATCATTAGGCTTTTTTTTTTTGGTCTTTGGATAGCAGTTTGAATCTAACGTATTTTACTGGTGCAATTTATTTGACTGTATATACTTTGTTATTGGTGCTCAGGTGTATTTAGACTATATTTGTATCATCAATTGAACCAGAGTGAGTGCATCTACCTATTAGTTTCTTAAATTCTGTCGTTTTAATCTTTGCATAATTCAATTAATTTTTCAACCCTAATTCACTCACCGTTGATAGTACTAACGATCTCCAGCTGTCATCATCACTCAGCAAGTCACAGACACTTAAATTCAATCAACTGAACCCCAAATAGCTTGGCATGTTATTTATGCATGTAGCCTGTATATTTTAATTCGCTTCGCTTGGATTGGTATGGTTGTGTTGACGAGTGTATTAATCTCGTTTCTTGTTGCTCCTCGCTACTTTAGTACATAGTCCGTGAGTTGTCAGTCAACGTGACAAACATCAACTTATTTTTGCATTTATGATTTAGTCAAAAATCTGATAACCATGATTGTTTGACTTACTCCATACGATAGCAGTACTGATAATAGTGGTCTTATAAGTATGTTTTGAAAATGTAATGTTGAATTGCTCGTATTATGTTTGGCTGCAGCTCTAAAATAGTAAATATCCTATTCTAGTACGTATAGTAAACAATCTGATTAACCTGACTAATATCAGCTGCAGTATAATAAGCGGCCACTTCAGGATTGAATCAATCATATTGTAACGGAGTTTCAATACTATCTGTAACTGCTAGCAAGTCGAAATAGGCTCGGATCATCTAGTTCTTCATTAGGAGAAGCCGTTTCATAGTGAAAAGCTTTTGAATACAAAAGACTCAGCTTATTACAATGCCACCAAAGAAGAGTCCTGAAGTTGTGGGATGTCCAGTCTGTATCAAGGCTGTTATGGATGAAGATGACGCAATTCAATGCGACTTTACCTGTCAACGTTGGTTCCATATTAAATGTATCGGAATGCCTAAAGCTGAATACAGCAAATACAGTAGCAACAATAATATGAAGTGGCCGTGCTCCAGGTTGGATTGCTCCGCCCTAGCTAAACAACTCTCCTAGTGATGTATGGGATAAATGAAACACCATGATAGGAAAAATTGATGCTCTCAATAACACAGGTAGAGTCCCTTCTTGATCTCCCGGTCAAGATAGATGATATTGAGAGAGAAAATTGATAGTGTCAAGGTAAAGCTGGATGGTTTGGAGGCTAGGATTGAAAGTAGTGAAAAGTCGCATTGATAGCCTTGAAAAAGAGTTGATTCTTTGGCATCTGAACCGGCACCTTCAACCACTGAGAATATAATTGCAGAAATTAATGACCGCGCCAAGCGCGCATTCAACGCCATGATATTCAACATTCTTGTTCCTGATCTCAGACGCTGCGATCTCCCAGCTGTATTCAACTATATAGCCAGTTTGTCTTACCCATTGGTTGATACTACTAATGCGGAAACGCTTTTCAGTCACTTCTGTGATGAACTCAGGAATGCCTATTCTAATGAATTGTCCATACAAGAAAATAGGCACAACCTCATTTCCTCATTGGTTTTCCACTGATTTGAAAAAACTGATTATTCAGAAGAAGCTATCTCACAAACGTTTCAAGGAAACCTCTGATCCTACTCACTACGCGATATTTCAGCGCCTTAGAGCCCAATGTACTGTTCTTGTTTCTCAGTGTCGTCGTAAGCTCCTGGATCGTATCAATGATTCAGTGGTCGAACAACCCTAAAAGTTTTTTGGAGCTATGTCAGTCAACAGAGGAAAAACATCGAACATACCCAGGACGATTCGTCATGAGGAATCGGTAGCGGAAGATCCTGAAGAAATTTGCCGTGTTTTTTGCCAGCTACTTCGCTACTATTTTTAGTAAAACTCACGAAGATCCTCCTGTCTACCATCCTCGAGAGTTCAAAGTCCTAACAACCTGGTGCCTTTCAGTTGAGGCCATTAGAGAGAGTTAAAGCCCCTTTAGCCAGCTAGATCCAAACAAAGGGGGCAGGTTCCTGATGATTCCATTCCTCCATCGGTGCTTTAAATATTGCAGTGTGGTGATTTTTAAATATTTTTTTATTTTTTGGTTTTTAGTTGTTTGGGGGGTTTTTAATTAAAATTTGGAAAGTTTGGGTACCCCCCCCCCCCCCCACCCCCCCCCCCCCCCACCCCCCCCCCCCCCCACCCCCCCCCCCCCCCACCCCCCCCCCCCCCCACCCCCCCCCCCCCCCACCATATCATAAAAACAAACTACGCCCTGACACACGACAAACATCTTTGCTTTTAATATTAATTTCGTGTCTGTTATGTTTGCTAAATTCAACTTATTTGGTGAAGAAGGTTCGTTATTATTAATAACTTTGTAGGATTTATTGTTTGAGACTAGAACTCGGTAACTTTTTATTCCCCACTGAAAAAGAGACAGAACCGTGAGAGCACTGTGGAAGTAAAACTAAGTGGTTTGTCATGACCACTTAATATTATTGAGGTCTAAAGCGTTAACTTGTGAGTAAGTTAGGCTAGAGGGACTCTGAACTAATATAGCTAATGGACAATCACGTCATCTGTTTGTGTACCGCATATCACTGTATAGCAATGTTTTACTGTTTGTGTTGAGTAGAGGCTTACACTATCTCGTTTTACAACAACCATCATGCTATATTTAAAAGTGTATCAATCTACAAAACATTATCCTCTGAATATATTGTTTTCTATTTGTAAAATAAATTTTCAGATCCTTGTCAAGAGATTAAAATCAACAATATAAAACCAACGGAAATAGTGCATGTTTCAACGACCCATTTTAAACCCTTGCTCTCTTATACAACTGTAAATGACTATCAAATTAGGTAGTATCAAAGATGATAATTTTGTAATAAATTCCATCATAATTTTAACATATAGGATATTAAAAATTAATAAAAATATTATTGAAAGTTTTTTAGTTTTTTTCAACATTTTATAAATTCTTCAAAAGATTAACAATGAAAAAGTTACCAAACAATATTTTATGTGAAAGAATATAATAAATATAAAGGTTAATGTTGTGAGTTGAAACGTAAACATTAAATTCATCTTCACAGTGTACCTAACTCAAGTTTGTTGTTGAGAGTCACTAAAAATTTACAAGTATTTTTAAGCAGACGCTTAATCAAAAGCAGTTCATGTTTTAACTTAGAAACTTCGATAATCCGATTTACATCTCAATGAACTTTGTATTTCCAATAAATATTGTAAGATCAAAGAGGTGTTTCAGGGATCAAGGCTGAAAGTGTGAAGAAGTTGCTTTTCCCTATAAGCTCCTTGCGGGTACTAACAGCAGGAGGAAATTAAGGATCTGGTGATATACACAGGCAAGGATTACAAGAGCAAGTCAGATTTGCTCCTACTAAATTGGACATCGGGGACCAGGTTTATGGTTCTGTAGACCTGATTTCCTAGATTTGCTGGAGGCTTCCAGAAAACAATGGGCGTCCCAGAGGTCATGTGTTCTTTAAGGTTATTTAAGGACCTAATTACCAGTAACAGGTACAGACTAACTCATACCATTGACTGAGAGTTATTATAAAATAGATATTTTGTAGATAGCATCGATATTTTTACGATTTGAGAACTCAGATAGATCCGAAGGCTCTCAGAGGTTGAGATTTTCAAACTGCCATGTATTTTTGAGAGGCTTGTAAAGGTTCCAGGACGAATGTTCAAACATCAGAAGTATAAGGATTTAAGAAAAAGAGGTATACCATAGAAGCGATCAATTACGTGTTACCGTGGTAACTGAGAGATAAAGCTTCCAGATATTAACTTATTTTAATGTAGGAAGGCATGATACTGACTTGTATAAATATTCCTGCATCCTGATGGCTACCAGAAACCACGAGCTAGCAGCAATATAATGTGTGGCGGTTGGGATTTTGCTTGTAAAGTATACCTATACACATGTAATCCAGGTAAGCGCAAACCACCTGAAGCTCCAAAAGTTTGAAAGACTAAAGACTCATTGAGCCTGAACCAATCAGTTTGGCTCCCAAAGGCTTACTATGAAGAGAAGTACGTTTATTTTTTATTGGCCAGACATGCCAATGCAATAGTCCTTTTAAATAAATGTTTTCTGGAGGATAGATGTTCTTAGGTGCTCTTAGCTATTAGGCAACTTTGATTTTACGTTTAACTTATTTGTTGTTATCATTATACTATATTTCGGTTGTTCCTTCATGCTCAGGATGTTGATCCTTACGATCATTGTGTTTATTTAGCAGTCTCGCAATATAACACTTGCCCCACTAAGTCCTTCAGACTTCACCTGTAATATTAGCTTTCTCTCTGGTAAATAGTAATGAGTTCAAACCAAACTGTCAGAGTATAAATGTGTTTAAAATATGGAGCTAAACCATTTTAACTCGCGCTTATCTAGGATATTTACTATTTTCTTACGGATCTATTTCGTGGACCACAAAGAGTTATGTGGCAACTTACATTCAATGATTGGCAGTTTTTAATTATGTTCCTAGATTGATTCCAAAGGGACATAGAGCAAGGTTAGAACTAGCAGCTATTTAACCGAGGAGTAAGCTTGGCTCATAAGTGAAGTTTGATGGACTTAATGACAAGTGAACATAAACACCACTAAGGAGTGAACATAAAGTCCTCGCATAGGTTAAACTTAACGAGCTAAGGATCGATGCTTGGGCATAAAGGGAAAACAAAGCGATACTATATCAATAACCTGAATATAAAATCAAGGTGATTTACCAGCCAAGACACCAAAGGACATATAAAAAAATAATCCTGCTGAAAAAAACTCCAAAATAAGTTGGTCTAGTAAGAACTGGCCAGTTAACAAACTATCATACTTATGGGGAACGGTAAACTTGAAGGAACTGAATTGATAAATTATTTTCATTATATTATTGACATCCAAAATTCCCAAGGATATAGCCCTGTGTACTGTCGAGCATGTATGATGTATGGATGAATAAACGCTGAGTCCAGCAGAAACAGGATTCTGTAGTGAAAGCTTGTGCGTATAGCGTAAATATATTCTGTTAAAGCTAAATTCTAAAAGCTTTAGTTAATTAATTATGTTTATTCCTGTAGGTCTACAGATTTAATTTCGCTCTCCAATGTGCGTGAGAATATCCCGGTGAATACAAACGAGCGACAGCCGGACTATTGGGAAGGTGCCACATACTGAGCAACAATTATTCACCGATAAAACAACTGTTCAACTTGTAGACCACTTATAGTGGGGCTTTGAACGTGCATGTGTGTTTGTTTACACAGAGGCAGAGAGACTGACAGCGACAGCCGGACTATTGGGAAGGTGCCACATACTGAGCAACATTTATTCACCGATAAAACAACTGTTCAACTTGTAAGACCACTTATAGTGGGGCTTTGAACGTGCATGTGTGTTTGTTTACACAGAGGCAGAGCGACTGACAGCGGCAGCCGGTCTGTTGGCAAGGTGCCACATAGTGAGCAACATTTAGTCACCGATAAAACAACTGTTCAACTTGTAGACCACTTATAGTGGGGCTTTGAACGTGCATGTGTGTTTGTTTACACAGAGGCAGAGAGACTGACAGCGGCAGCCGGTCTGTTGGCAAGGTTGCCACATAGTGAGCAACAATTTAGTCATCGATAAAAACAACTGTTTCAACTTGTAGACCACTTATAGTGGGGCTTTGAACGTTGCATGTGTGTTTGTTTACACAGAGGCAAGAGAGACTGACAGCGGCAGCCGGACTATTGGGAAGGTGCCACATAGTGAGCAACATTTAGTCACCGATAAAACAACTGTTCAACATGTAGGACCACTTTATAGTGGGGCTTTGTACGATCATGTGTGTTTGCCTTACACTGGGGCAGAGTGACTGACAGCGGCAGCCGGTCTGTTGGCAAGGTGCCACATAGTAAGCAACATTTAGTCACCGATAAAACAACTGTTCAACTTGTAGACCACTTATAGTGGAGCTTTGTACGTGCATGTGTGTTTGTTTACACAGAGGCCAGAGAGACTGACAGCGGCAGCCCGGACTATTGGGAAGGTGCCACATAGTGAGCAACATTTAGTCACCGATAAAACAACTGTTCAACATGTAGACCACTTATAGTGGAGCTTTGTACGTGCATGTGTGTTTTGCTTACACAGAGGCAGAGAGACTGACAGCGGCAGCCGGTCTGTTGGCAAGGTGCCACATAGTGAGCAACATTTAGTCACCGATAAAACAACTGTTTTAACATGTAGGCCACTTATAGTGAGGCTTTGGTACGTGCATGTGTGTTTTGTTTACACAGAAGCAGAGAGACTGACAGCGGCAGCCGGTCTGTTGGCAAGGTGCCCACATAGTGAGCAACATTTAGTCACCGATAAAACAACTGTTCAACATGTAGACCACTTATAGTGGAGCTTTGTACGTGCATGTGTGTTTGTTTACACAGAGGCAGAGAGACTGACAGCGGCCAGCCGGACTATTGGGAAGGTGCCACATAGTGAGCAACATTTAGTCACCGATAAAACAACTGTTCAACATGTAGACCACTTATAGTGGAGCTTTGTACGTGCATGTGTGTTTGTTTACACAGAGGCAGAGAGACTGACAAGCGGCAGCCGGTCTGTTGGCAAGGTGCCACATAGTGAGCAACATTTAGTCACCGATAAAACAACTGTTTAACATGTAGGCCACTTATAGTGGGGCTTTGTACCTTGATGTGTATTTGGCTAACCACTTCAGTGAAGCGTTTGATTGGGTTTTTCGTTTTGAAATAACATTTTTAATTTAGTGACATTTACAAAGTTTCGTAAACACTTTTTAAACAATTTTTATTTCTTCTATTCTATTTTTGCAGGTTTATATCACCTATAATATGAAATTAGTCCACAAAGGGATTATGTATGTAAGGTGACGTATGTTACTTAATAGGTTACGTATGTCAGCACGATATAAAACATTTTAAGGAAAATGTACGTAATTAATGATTTTTAAATCATGTAATGTTTGAATAAGGCCTTAGGCGATCGTTCATCTACCAAATTTTCTAAATTAGTTGTATCAGTTAGAGCCAACGATGCTATGAGTGTAAATAAGGATATGTTGCATTATAAGTATTAAATTGATATCACTAGAATCCACACTCCAGGCACCCAAATCTCATTAAAATATCTCTTTTTGAAGAATTCTCCACATTCGCATGTTTTACGTCTAGCTGATACTCGTCCTCACGGTTAGAAATGTATATAGAAATTTATATTACTTCAACAAAATAAAATCTTTTTTATTTAATACTCATGAATTAATATTGTTTCTTACAAATATTCACTAGATTAGTATTGTACATATCCTATACAGTTATTTGGAGATCATTCATATTTAAGATTCAAAGTATAAATGCAGCATTAACATTGTAAACGTGATCGGCTGAATGACGTTCTCTAACGTTTGGAATTGAATCTGCTTAAAAAAAAAAACAATAAAATTACAAAATGTTAAATTTATAAATTTTTAATAAAAATAAACTACTAATTCATTAATCTAATGGTTGTGTGGTCACGAAGATTATATGCCCTGGGTAGACACTCTGTTTCTCTCTCTTTAACACATGCAAATCCTAATAATATAGTTAGGTGTGAAAGTCAATAAGAACCATCAATGTTGCAAATGTTTGAAAAAGTTATAGAAAGTGAATAGTGGTCCATAAAAAGTACGTTTTCATAATAATTCTTAAAATTTGTAAATAATAGTTATTAGGGTATTTGTATGTGTTAATTGTAAAACTCTAAGAAAATAACTGCGTGACTATCACTATTTTTTTGAATATGATTATATGCATTTAATAAAATAAGGAATGGAAGGTTTGTGCAACACATTTGTGTATTGTAATGTGTGAAGGACGATTACATATGCAATTGCAATTACGCGTTAGTATGTGTGAACGTCATTAACTGAATGAAGTGTTAATCATGTGTGTTGCGGTATATCAGTGCTTCTGCTGCAGCCACCCCGCATGAGCCACTACCCACTCACACTTCCACTCACAACCTGTGGCAATATACTTGGCCAATTCTTATTCATTATGCGTGTGAGTAAAGTGATTGTGTTAATTACTTTGTTTCTAAATAGTTTTTGTGGTTGTTCTTTTAAGCTTGTCGTGAAATACGAGTATCTGCAATTAGAAACAAAATATCTGTAGTGGATTAAATTTTGGTTGTAGAAAGAAAAACTGGCATGCCAGAATACATAAAAACAATAAATTGTTGTTAATGAGTTCTGCAAAATCTGAAGGTTCTCTTATTTCTTCATAGTCATTTTGTTTACACCATACACACCACAGATTCAAATGCAAACTTTTAATTGAGCCACAAAACGTTACATATTATAGCGGTGCTATAAAACAGGTGATATTGTCTACTATTGTAAATATTACTAATTATGCAAGTAGTATTCGTAGATATAATATAATTGAAATGCTAGTTTAAAATGATCTATTATTACTATAAAATTCAGGCATGTCATTTGATGCATCGGAAAATCAAGAGCGCCCTTAGATGCAGTAAAGAAATTCGTCTACTGAACCCAGTGAGAATCTCGTGGAGCCTCTTCCTGAAGGTTGGTTTTGTTGATTAACATCCCAGGTGGGTGTTTATTTCGTAGAAGATGTGTCGGAAGAAAGGGTCATTACCTTAGATGTCTTTGTAAGTTAGGGTGAGTGAGTGTGAAAATTTAGGGGAAAAATCTGCGGAGGGTTCTGTTTTACAAATTAGAGTGTATATAGATGCATGGAAGTGGAGGAATGTTAAATTAAAAAAAAATAGGTTTGCAATGAATATATTTTCTGGGGGATTAGCAATTACCCGAACTATATATATAGTTATGATATATAAGTAGATATGAATATGCCGATTCTAGACCACTTTTTGGGACAGACAGAAAATCAAGGGGAAAAATACTGTTTAAAGGACAATAAACGAATCTGTAAAATCAAACAGTATGGCGGTTCTGGACCACCCTTGGGACAGCCCAAAAATCAATACAAATACTGTTCAATACACCATAAATATGTTAAAAACAAGATAATAATATGGCGGTTCTGGACCACTTTTGGGACAGCCCAAAAATCAATACAAATACTGTTCAATACACCATAAATATGTAAAAACAATTCACAATACAATTTACTTAAATAAACTATGGTAAACTGTATTCAAGCAATTTTTTTCATGACAGTATGACAACATAAATTGTGTAATTTATAATACTCGAATGTTGAATTTAGAATATGTTGGCATTACCGTTGAGCGAGAAATGTTGGTAGCACTGCGCGGCACACAGGAGAACTTAGTTAAAAGATTTTTCTATAATAAATAGAACAATCTGAAAACATTTGACCAGAAATTGTGCTGATTTGTGTCAAGTTGTCACAAAAATCACCACTTCTCAAAATTTTAGTTTACAAATTTTTTGCTCTTTAAATATGGAGCGGAAAAAGATAGAGTGCCCATACTGCAAAAAAGATGTTTTTGAACATCACTATACTCGGCATTATAATTCAAAGAATCATCTGAAAAATAAAGATATTTATGAAAAAGAATTAAATTATTTGAGGAATTGGGCTAAAGAGAATCAAATCGATGGTCACGAAAAGATGTACAATATAGAAAAAATTGCGTGAATTAAAGAAAGCTTTAAGGAAGATAAAAAAGATCTCAATCTATTTAATGATGAAAAAATTCAATCAATCGCTGAAAAATTGTCCATAGAAACAAACGATAAAACTAAGTCTGAAATGATCGAAGAAATTGATAAAACTCTTAACGAAAAACCTGAGAATATCATAGATGTAGAAGTTTTATCCTCAATACACGGTCTTTTCAAGCAATACATTTTAACAAACTTGAACGACAATTCCATGTCAATTTACAAATATCTATCAATTATGAGGCCAGAAATTAAAAGTTTAATAGAAAAATTTCAAGAGAATGTTAAAAATATGAAGGGTTATCTCTCGTTGGAATGTGAATATGAAAGAACTTTAGTGAAACGGTGTGAAACACAAACGTGTCCAATGTACTTTACTATAAAAGCAGATGAAATCTTCGATGTAAATGATTTTATCACCAAACAATTTAATAAATTAACACATCGTGAACAAACAAATCATCCAAATAAGGGTTCTGGATGGACATTTAAAAGCTGCAAACAACTAGTTTTGAGCATTAATAAACACGAAATGATGAACGCAGGATCATATATCGATTTACCAAAGAAAATCAAAGATAAAAAAGCTTGTATAAATATCAAAAATAAAGATGATTTCTGTTTTATTTATTCTATCCGATGTGCTATTGAAAAAACCAGAAAAACTCATGTAGACAGAGCAAAACAATATGAAAAATTTGTAAATGACGAGATATTTTCAGGTTTCGAGTATCCAATGTCCTTAAAAGATATACAATCATTTGAAAAACGAAGTTACAATTCCAAGTATAAGTATCCTAAAATGTCTATCAATGTCTACAGTTTTGATGAAAATAATTAAGGTTGTTCCGTTACAAATTTCTGAAAAATATGATGCCGAGTTAGAAATCGATTTATTGTATGTTAAACAAGAAGACAAATCTCATTATGTTTTGATCACGGATTTAAGTAGGTTAGTGAGTTCTCAAACATCCAAACATGGACATAAAAATTTTCTATGTAGAAGATGTTTAAGCCATTTCTACAAATCTGGAGATTTAGCAGATCATTTAGAAAGAAATTTGCAAGCAACATGAAGTATGCAAACCTATTATGCCATTTCCAGGTCAAAACAACTAAATTTACTAATTATCAAAAGAAGTTTAGCCATCCGTACCTTATTTATATGGATTTTGAGAGCATATTAGAAAAAATTCCGACATGCAAGAACAATCCACAAAGATCGACTACAACCAAGATTCAGAAGCACATTCCTTATGGTTTTACTCTATATTTAGTGTCAAATGTGACCAATCGTATGTACAAGCCGATATGTTATCGAGCAAAAAATGAAGAAGATTTGCCAAATGTTCCTGCAAAATTGTTTGAAGAACTCAATAAAATATCAAAATACATAGCTACAAAATATAATTCTAAGAACAAAAAACCTATGAAATTGACTGAAGAAGAAGAAAATTTCATACCAAAATGCAAACGTTTGTCATATTTGCGAATGGTCTGCTTATGATGTTGGGTCAATTCAGTATGGTTTTACTCCTGATATTTGGAAAGATAAGAGTTATAATAAAGTGAGAGATCATTGTCATTTAACCGGCAAGTTTCGAGGCGCAGCTCATTCATGTTGTAATCTGAATTTGAAATTTCCCCAGAACATCCCAGTTTTCTGTCATAATATGTCAAATTACGATACTCATTTGTACATAAAAGAGATGGCTAAACAATATGGAAATGTTGATTTGATCGCAAAACACAGATGAAAAATATATAAATTATTCAGTAAATTCAGGATATGGATATGAATTCGAAGGTGATAAGCCAAGAAAAATTCATCAAGTTTTCGTTCGTAGACACGTTCAGATTCATGGCCTCGTCTATTGAAAAGTTAGCTAAAAATCTAAAGAGAGAAGACTTCAAACATACAAATCAT
This sequence comes from Homalodisca vitripennis, assembly GCF_021130785.1. Taxonomy (NCBI): domain Eukaryota; kingdom Metazoa; phylum Arthropoda; class Insecta; order Hemiptera; family Cicadellidae; genus Homalodisca; species Homalodisca vitripennis. The sequence goes on from NC_060207.1 coordinate 137,450,831, forward strand.
TTTATACAAGATGGAAGAATATTGAATGAGATAATAGAAAGACAGCCAAATGACGACGACGAGATTTTTAAAATTCTATCTGGAAAAGGAATATTTCCCTATGAATTTATCGACAGTATTGAAAAACTTGATTACACAGAAGAATTGAGAATTCAAGATTTCTATTCACTTTTGACAGATGAGAGCATATCTGAGAAAGATTTTCAACACTACTTAAATGTTTGGAACAAATTAAAAGAGAAAAATCTAGGAAATTACTCTGATCTCTATAACATTCAAGATGTTCTATTGCTCGCTGATATCTTTGAAAATTTTAGGAATATTTGTTTGAATTGCTATAAGCTTGATCCAGCACACTATCTAACAGCTCCCAGTCTTGCATGGGATGCTATGTTAAAATTAACGAAGATAGAATTACAATTAATTAGTGATTATAATATGTATTTGATGATCGAAAAAGGTATTCGCGGAGGCATTTCTCAGTGTATTAAACGATATGTGAAAGCAAATAACAAATATTTAAAAGATTTTGATAAGACAAAGCCCGAAAACTATTTGTTGTACGTCGATGCAAACAACCTTTATGGGTATGGCCTCATGCAAAATTTACCATATAACGAAATCAAGTGGATGGATCCTAAAACTTACACAACAGCAGAATGGCAAGAAACAATTTTGGAACTCACTGGCGACGAAGATTATGGCTATATTCTTGAAGTCGATCTAGAATATCCAACAAATTTACACGAACATCACAAGGATTTACCTCTTGCTCCAGAACATTTTAAAAACAAACTTTGCACAACTCTACTGGATAAAACTGAATACGTTGTTCATTCGAGAAATTTGAAGTTCTATTTGGAACAAGGTATGATTTTAAAACATGTGAATAGAGTTATTGCATTTGATCAGAAGCCTTTTATGAAAAAGTACATTGATTTTAACACAAACATGAGAACCAAAGCTACAAGTGACTTTGAAAAGGACTTTTATAAGCTGATGAACAACTCAGTTTTTGGAAAATCTATGGAAAATGTGAGAAACAGATGTGATATTAGACTAGGAAATGAAGAATTTTCAATGAAACAAGCTAAGAAAACAAATTTCAAATGCTTTAACATCTTTGACGACAACTGTATAGCGAGTCACATGTACAAACAAAAGGTTAAATTTAACAAACCGATTTACATAGGATTTTCAGTTCTCGACCTCTCAAAATTGCTAATGTACGAGTTTTATTACGATAAATTAAAGAAGTTTGATCCAGATTTGAATCTGTGTTACATGGATACAGACAGTTATTTTCTAGAATTGAAACGAGATCCTTTTAAAATTATTAAAGAAAATATAGATGACTTTGATACAAGTGATTATCCAAAAGATCATGAATGTTTCACTACTAAAAATAAGAAGGTAATAGGGAAATTCAAAGATGAGTTAAATAGCGAAGTTTTAGAAGAATTTTGTGGTTTAAGGTCTAAGATGTACTCGTACAAATATCTAGATAAAAACCCAGTTAGGTGTAAAGGAATTAAGAGAAGCGTTGTAAATAAAACAATAAATATCGAAAACTTGAAGAAATGTTTGTTCGAAGATAAAGAAGAATTTAGGGAGATGACAGTCATCAAAAGTTATAAACATGAGTTGTACACTGTTACCATAAACAAGCTGGCACTGAACGCTAAAGATGATAAGAGAATTGTCCTAGAAAATAAGATCGATACAGTACCGTATGGCTATAAAAATAAAGCAAAATCTGATATATTAGACGAATTAAATAAACTTGGAAACTTTGATATGTAAATGGAAGATGATTTAATTCACTGCCACAAATGTAAGAAAAAAACGAAAAATATAGATTCAAAAATCGTTCAAACTCAAAATGGATTGTATAGAATTGCTGCAAAATGTTCAAAATGTAAGACAAACAAGAGTAAGTTTATAAAGAATCCAAATCCAAAACCTGTAAAGCAAGAATTGAAGACTAAAGATGAAATAGAGATTGAAGCTAGAGAAATTCATGCACCAGTACGAAAAAAGTTTAAAAAGAGAAAAATTATAACATTAGGAATTGACGATTTATGGGCTGCAGATTTAGTTATAATGTCTAACTATTCAGATCAAAATGATGGATTTAAGTATATGTTAAATGTTATTGATACTTTCTCAAAATATGCTTGGTCAAGAGCTATCAAAAGAAAAAACGGCAAGGATATTTCAAAAGCTTTCGAAGATATAGTAAAAGATGCCATAAAGGATCAATCACAAACCTCCTAAATCTACTTCATACAGATAAGGGTTTAGAGTTTAAAAATAAAGAATTTAACGATGTTTTGAGGAAATACAACATTAAGATTTATCATACTGAAAACGAAGAGAAATCAAGTATTGTAGAGAGATATAACAGAACTCAAAATGAAAGAATGAAAGTTCTTTTTGAGATTAATAAAAACTTTAAATGGATCGATATTCTTCAAGAAATCGTAAAGAAATATAACGATACAGTTCACAGCACAATCAAAATGAAGCCTAAAGACGTAGATAAAGATGCAGAAAAAGAGTTATTAGAGACCGTTTTCAAGTATGTTCCACCTGAAATTCACACGAAAACTAAATTTAAAGTCAATGATCATGTAAGAATTGTTAGTAAAAAACAAACATTTTCGAACAAATATAAGAACAATTGGTCAAGAGAAATCTTTGTGATTTATCAAATTAATAACACAGATCCTGTAACTTATAGTATAAAAGATTTAAATAATGAATAAAATAACCGGAAAGTTTTATGAATATGAATTGAAGAAGTCAAAACTGTAATATAAATTTTCTATATATAAATGGCGCATCAAAAGAAATGTACAAAGTGCAAAGAATTTAAAGATTTAAATGAATTTTTATAAAGATAAAAATAGGAAAGATGGAATGCATTATAATTGCAAAGATTGTGAAAGGGAATATCATAAAGAATTATATGATAAAATAGAAAAATTAACTTTGGAAGATAAAGAATGTCTTAAATGTAAAGAAACTAAAAAAATTTCAGAGTTTAATAGTGATCACTATAGTAGAGATAAGAAAGACTCATATTGTAAAGATTGTGTAAAGAAGAATCACCATAGATTATATTATGAAGATACTCAATGTGAATGTGGAAGAACTATAAAATGGTTAAATAATTATCAAAAACATTTACAAACAAAATATCATAATTCAAGAGTTTAACATTTTCATCGTGTAATAATTTTTTCTATATAAATGGAGTCTCAAAAGAAATGTACAAAGTGTCAAGAAGAGAATAGAAAAGACTGTTATTGTAAGGAATTATACGATAAAATGAACAAATTAACTTTAGAAGAGAAAAAGTGTTACTTTTGTAAAGAAATTAAAAATATTTCTGAATTTAATAACTGGCAGTATAGTAAAGATAGAAAAGATGCTTTTTGCAAAGATTGTGCTAAAAAAATTTTCAGCGAAAGTTATAAAAACGAAATGCCTTGTGAATATGAAAAAAGAATTCTACAATGGTTACCTAGTTATGCTAAACATTTACAAACAAAATATAATAAATCGAGAGTTTTTAGTAAAATTTAGAAACATTTTCATCGTGTAATTTAGATATTCTATAAATCAGTCGAGATTCTGCCATATTTGTAGTAAAATGATTTCCGTTGTATAAAATATTCAAAGATTCTTTCATTTGGTTGTAGAGATTTATACTATTTGGATCTCCTTGTCTTAATAAAATTTCTAATTCTGGGTAATCAATTTCAAGTTCTTTCAATCTTTTCGGTATTTCTCTCTTTTGAGCTCTGATAACGTAATAAGGATATTCCCACATGTGATTCTTCTTAATTAATACAAAAACATGGTGTTTTTTCTTAGCAAAATCTTTACAAACAAGGTCTGGTTTCATTAAGTCAATTTTTTACACTTTGTTTTGCGATTATTTCCGTTTTTATTTCATCTTTAATTTGCAAGTGTTTAACTTCGTCCTCTAAATATTTAATCTTGTTTTCAAGTTTGTACTCACCAAATTTACGAATACTTGGCAAAACTTCTTTTGTAACCCAATTTTTGAAGATTTTTGCCTCTTTTTTATGTGATCTCAAAATTTAAAGAATAAAGTCCAGATTCATTGATAAAAACAGTGTCAGGATGAAGATTGTTAAGGGGCCATTCGAATAGCCCCTTGTAATTTTTAAGTAAAAATATTGAATTTTGTCATCATCATCAACATTTAATTTATGATTGCGTGTTTTGTTTTTTCATAACCTAATATTTCACAAACATCTTTAGCCTTAAACCAGATTACATTGATTTCGTCTACAATCGTTACAATGTCTTTATTATTGAATTTAAGTTGATTATTTATTGGATCTACAACTGACTCCATTTAGATAGAAAAGAAATTTAACTAGTAATTTTTATTTTGAGAATAAAGCCCAGATTCATTAATGAAAACAGTGTTTTTTTGAAAGTTTGAAGGCGGGGGCGAATCACCCCTACCTTCAGAATGTATGTTTTCGAAGCTTTTTTTATATTTTGGGGGTCCATTTTAATCCTTTTTCAATCTTAAATATATTGTTGTTTTACTCTCATTATTTAATAAATTTCCCTCAGAGTCTTGTATAGTTAGAACGATTTTTTGAATTCTTTTAATATTTTTTCTAATTGGAATATAATCGATTTCATTCGGTTTTTCACTGATTTTTGATCTATAAGCAACATTTGGGAAAAATGTGTACAAAATTTCAGATTCTTTGTGTAAATGTTCGGTATGATTTTCAAAACTAGGTTCAACGAGATTGCAGTGCACTTCAATTACATCGAACGGTCTAAATTTTGGCGTTTTATTTCCTAAATATACCTGATTTGGCTCAATAGTTTCTTGAACAAACCCTAATAAATCTACAATAATTGCTGAAAACATTATTCTTACTGGTGATTTTATTTGAATTTTATTAGAGAGATAATTTTTTTGCATTTCAAACTTGTTTTCGTCAAAGTTTAAAGATTTATCTGATTGTTTGAATGTTTTCAGATAATTTTTAAGGGAATTTTTTATTTGATCGAAAGTATAATATCCTTTGTTTAAACCATAATATTTTGTTATGTTCTTCTCACTAAATCCTATACAATAAGGAGAACTTTCACTAATATTTATTACAAAATTGTCAGAATAAAAAACCGCTTAAAACCGATAAAATAATTTGATTCTTCCTCTAAGTGTATAGGATGTTCCAAGTTTAAAAATAATTGAGAGCTTTCTGAAGTCAACTTGAACAGCTTCATTTTCGCAAGCGTTGCTTCAAGATGAAAATCTTCTATTTAAATGGAGAAATTTTTAAAGCAAAAAGATCAGATAAAACTTCAAACGTTTGAAGAAAATAAGAAAGATCAACCAATCAGATTGTTAATTGTTGGTTCAAGTGGATGTGGAAAAACAACTTTATTATTGAATTTTATCTACAATAGGTTGATTCCTTATTCCAATTTGTATGTTTTTAGTAAATCTTTAGAACAAGACGCCTATAAAAAATTACAAGAAAGATTTGAAAATATTGAGAAAAACTTAAGCAAAAAAATATCACATTTTTATAATGCTTCTGAGGACATAGTTCCGTTAAGCGAATGTAAACCCAATTCGTTAATCGTTTTTGATGATTGTATTTTGGAAAATCAAGACGTTATTAAGGAATATTTCGTAATGTCTCGTCACAAAAACATATCTTGTATCTATCTTTCCCAATGCTTTTCAAAGGTTGATAAACAAGTTATTAGAAATAATTTGAATATGTTGTGTGTTTTTAAGCAAGATGATCACTATTCGAGAAAAATTTACAACAATTATGTGGGATCTGATATGAGTTTTAACCACTTTAATTAATTATGTGATAAAATTTGGAAAGAAGACTATGGATTTTTAACTATTAATCTAACTTTGAAGCCTAAAAATGGTAAATATCTGAATAAATTTTCTAATATAAATGCTGCTCAGTGGTCTGACAAATCTACTTGATAAAATATTTGTTACAATTATTTTTATATTATCTTTAATTTTTATTTACATTATGAAAATAACAGAAAAACGGTAAAATCTGTTCACGTTCCACGTTCACGTTCCACGTTCACGTTCCACGTTCACGTTTACGTTCCACGTTCACGTTTACGTTCCACGTTCACGTTCATGTTTCACGTTCGTGTTTACGTTTCACGTTCATGTTTCACGTTCGTGTTTCACGTTTCCACGTTCACGTTTTACGTTCCGTGTTCACGTTTTACGTTCCACGTTCACGTTTTTACGTTCCACGTTCACGTTTTTACGTTCCACGTTCACGTTTTTACGTTCCACGTTTCAAAATTTTCCTAAATAAATGGCGAACGTAACTTCAGAAGAAGCGAAAAAAACTTGATCAAATAGAAAAGAAATTAATCAAAGAATTTAAAGAACAGATTCGAATTGATGAAAAAGAACAAGAATTTATTCAAAAAATTAATCAACCTGTAACATCTGCAATAAAAAATGTTGAGGGCAAAATTGAAAATGTTTTAAGCGATAATCAAAATTTAATGAATTTGGTTCCAGTTGTACGACAATTTGCTGATATTTCGATTCCAGAATCTGAGTTTGAATTGCCAAAATTACCATCTTCAACACCATTTAGACCTCGAATCATTGAAGACTCTACCATAGTTGAACCAATAAGTCCTGGAACAACGGATATAATAATTGGTGAAATTGGTAAAAAATTTCTTCCTAGAGCAAAGGATGATAAATTTGGTTTGTATTGGGACAGAAAAAAGAAAAGTTTTATGATTGGAAATTTGCCCGTGAATTTTGAGCATAATGATATCATTATTAATGAAAAAACATATGAAGGAACTCAAGGTTTATGGAGATTATTAACAGGCACTGATGTTCCAAAAGATGGTTTATATTCTGAAGAAGACTTGAAAAAGTATACTGAAAATTTTATGGAAATCTGATTCAATTTACAAAAATAATGATCCATCAACTAAGAAAACCAAAGTCAAGTAAAGGTAAAAAATATCTCAATTTGATTAAACCAATTTGGGAAAAAAGAATCGAAGGATCAGGTGTGAGAAAATACAGTGATAATAAGATTGAATACAGATATATCGACGATTTGACAAAACTCGATGGAATTATTAATTATATTTATGCTCAAGAAAAGGCTGGAAACAACAATTTTTTGAACGAAAAGAAAGCGATTAAAGATTTTATTTCGAACAAACTTGATGAAATGATTGAAAAACCTGATGGAATTAAATATTTAAAACGAGTTTTGCCGGCAATAAGTTCATCTATGATTGAGGGTAGTGGACTTTTGAATGATTTTATCAACAATTTACCTTTTGAATTACACGTACCAACTTATCAGTATCTGGGGCCTGGCACAAAACTCGAAAAAAGACTAAAAAGAGGAGATCCTGATATAAATAAATTAGATCAAGCTGCTATGGAACACGATATTTTTTATGCAAAACATAGAGACACAAATTCCAGACATATCGCAGATAAAGTTTTGCAAGATAAAGCAATGGATAGATTTTTATCAAAAGATGCTAGTTTAGGTGAAAGATTTGTTGCACTTCCAACAGTTGGAGCAATGTTTTTGAAGAGAAAACTAGGAATGGGAATTGAAGAGAACTTGAAATTTTAACTATATAAATGGAGGTGAACGTAAATTTCAGCAAAAATCAGAAAGAAAAAATAAAATCCGCTTTTAAGAAGAAAATACCCGTTAGTATTCAATTTAAAATAGATCAACTAAAAAATGGCGAAGATAAGATATTTTTAACAAATAGACAATACAATAAACTCGAAAAAACATAAGAAAAACAATAAAGGAACCAGAATAGAATTTTCTTATAATCAGTTTGAAAGAACTTAAAAATGGTGGACTTTTGAAAGATTTATTAGATTTTGGAGAAAATATTCCAGTTGTTAAAAATGTTGTTCCTTATGTTCGTAAAGCTGCTCCAATCGTTAAAAAGGATGTGATTCCTATTGTTCGAAACATTTTAAATTGGTTAGATAAAGAGTTGGAAGATGTTACAGGATCTGGATTAGATGAAAAAACTTTGAATTACGTGAAATCAAACATTGAAAAAAAAAATTTAAACCTTTAACATTCGGGGAATTGGAAGAAATCTGCAAAAATATTAAACATTTTAGAGGAATCTTCATGAGAGATACATTACCTGAAAAAGTTAAGAAATTTGAATGTGGAATTGTGAATTTAGACTCGATTATGGGAAGTGGAACGCATTGGATTTGTTATTATAAAAATGATAAGAATGCATGTTATTTTGATTCGTATGGAAGAATTGAGGACAAACCACCTATAGAATTGATTAAATATTTGAAAAAATCAAGCGTCTACTACAATGATTCTCAGATTCAAGACTATAAAGATCCCCCAATTTGTGGTCATTTATGTGTTTTTGTGTTGAATGAACTGAGTAATGGTAAAGATTTTAAAGAAGTTGTTAACAAATTATTGCTTAATAAATATGGATTCACAAAATATTTTTGACGTATTTGGAACACAAATTATTCAAAATGTAGATAATAGTTTGAATTTTGATAGTTTGAGAAATGAGTTTGATAACAAGTTAGAAAATTTATTACAAAACCTTCCAGATTCAGATATGTTTGCTGTCGAGATTGAAGATTTTAAAGCAGAATATGATAACAAACTTGCAAATTTCATGAGTTCAAATGAAGTTGCTGATAAAATAAAAACATTGGGAAAAAGAAGTTGATGATGGTGTAAAAAAATTATTTACCAATTTAAAGTCTCATATCGAAAAAGCTGATAAAATTACTGAAGCGATCAAAGTTGAAAAGAATTATGTTAGTTTGGCTAATAAAAAAAGAATTGTCGGTGTTCGACCTGGTATTGACAAACATGATGTTGTTGTTAAAGAACAAATTTTAAAACCTCTAAAATTATCAGAAAAACATCGATATTGTTGATTTACATGATCCGAATGTTAAAAATGCCTTAGATTTTAAAGGAAAAAGAATTAGCGGTGTTAGTAAAGGAATTAATCCATTTGATGTTGTTGTAATGATTCAATTAGAAGATCCTATTAAAATGTTTAATGAACTAAAACAAAATTATGAGAATCATAAACAGCATGTTAAAGATTTTACAACAGAAGTCTATGAAAACTTGATGAAAGAAGTAAAAGATCAGTAGACGAAGTTGGTGAATTACTTGATAAAGTAAATAAACTAGAAGAAAACTTTAATACATATAAAAATGATGTTGATGTATTAGTTGGTGAAGTAATTAACAAAATTCTGGAAGATTTTGATACACATTTCAATGAGAAAGTAAACTTTTTTGAAAATTTTGGTACACGTTTCAATGAGAAAGTAACACATAATAATGAATTACTTAAAAGAATAGATGATCGATACTCTTTATATCTCGATAAAGTAAATAAACTAGAAGAAAACTTTAATAAATTTAAAGAAGATGTTAATAAAACTTTTGAAAACATCGACAACAGATTTAATGGAGTAGGCGGCTATGATGACTAATTTTCCTTATATAAATGGCGCTCATATATTGTGTGAGATGTAAAGAGAAAACTGCAACAAATGATATAAAATATTATGCAAACATCAATGGACTTAAAAGAGTTTCTGGAAAATGTGCTGAATGTAACGCTAAAAAGAGCAAATTTATAAAAACTTGATTTTGAAATTTTTTCTTAATAAATAGAGATGGCGGGACATTACAGTGCTTTCGATCTTTTTATAATGCAACACGAAAGAGATTTGAAAAAAGAACATTGGGATGATATTTCTCAAAAATATGAATTATCCGAAGATATGATGAGATTATACGTAAACAAATTGAATTGGTATAACATTGCTAAATATCAAACTTTATCATCAGAGTTTCATTCAAGAAAATATACATTATCAATTAAAAGATCATATGTCCTGTTCTTTGTCTCTATCAACACTTGAGTATAAAGTTTTTGGATGAAAATAAAGATACAGTTGATTGGAACAATATTATAGATAGCGGTTACTATCCTGTGCAGATTTTATTGAAATATGTGACCGAGATCGCAAAATTTAAGGAAGAGAATCCTGAATATGACGAAGTAGATCATTAAAAATGACTCTAATCTTTTTAATTATTTTACTAAAATTTATATCTTTTCTTATAAAAACGTACATTAGATCGATGAAAAAATGATACACGATGTTTAAAATTTCTAAATTTTCTCTTATTAAATGGCGGACTACAGAAAATATGCTAGTGATATTGAAAGGGCGGAGTTTAAAAATTTCTATCCAATTAGTAAACAACATTTGAATGAACCGAATAAAAGAACTGAGTTTAATATTGATTTTGGAGATAACTTTTGCTCGTCTAACTTCCAGTTTTATATTTCTGGAACTTTAACAAAACAAGATGGTCAAGCATATCTTGGAACTGATAATGTTAGATTAATCGATAATTTTATACCGTTTTTATTTTCTAAGATTGAAGTAAGAAAACACAATAAATTGATAGAAGAAGTCGAAAACTGTGGCCAATTAAGCACAATTAAAGGAACTATTTCGTATTCGAAAAGTGATGTTATTTCTCAAACTTCTAATGGCTTTGAATCAGATTTTAAATTTGGTGTTTTTGAAGCAGCTGGAAATTTATCTCATTTTGGATTAGGATTTTTTGAAAATGTTACTATTCCGATCTATAAAGGAGGATTTTATCTAAGTTTTACAAGAGCAGAAGACGATGATGTGATTCTGAAGACTGCAACTGGAAATGTTATGACTGTTGATGGAAAAATAACAATTACAGATTTTTTTTATTAGAGTTCCAATGATTGATTATAAAATCACGAGTAAAATAAGGTTGATTGATGAAATTACAAAAAGTCAAAACATTATGTTTAATTTTCTAGATTGGCAATGTATTGAACAAAAAGGTATTTCCGGAACAACTTATTCGTTCGATATTACAAATATTTATAGAAATATCTTCAATCCCAAGTTCGTTATCATAGGTTTTCAAACAGATAGACAGAATAATCAAGAAAAAAATCCTTCAAAGTTTGATAGTTTGGATGTAAAAAATATCAGAGTAAAATTGAACGGTTCTTATTATCCAGATGAATTACAAAATTTAAACATTTCCGGAGGTCTTTTCAGAATCATGTATCAGATGTATCAAGATTTTAAGAAAGTTTACTGTAATAATAAGGAAATGTATTACAATCCTAAAGAATTTTTAGCGAATAGACCTATTTATGTCATTGATACAACAAAGAGTATGACAAATATTTCTGGTTCAAAGAACGATATAATTATCAACATGGATTTTCAAAAAGCTGTTACAAACGCGATTTGTTATGTGGTTGTGGTTTCTGAGAAATTTTTAGCCTATGATGTGATTAAGAACGATATTAGAGAAATTCAGTAGTTAATGATGTTCATATTATTCTCTTTCATTCCCTCTAATACTTCAAAAATATACTCTTTCGCCACTGAAAAATCTCGATTTCTTCCGTAATAATCTTTGTAATCATAGACAAAATATCCTAAATAGTTGTACAATAGAATGAAATTATTTCTATTTATCTCTGTTGTAGAAATGTAAACATAAACATTTGTGCTGAAAAATTTATATCTCGGTAGACTTAGTTCCATAATCTCCATTTATAAAAAAATCTTTTTTTGTTTAAATGGAAGAGTATAATGCCAACTGTTACAAGTGTTATAATAGAGGAGAAATTATTGATAAAAAATATTTAGTTTGTAGAGATTGTAATTTAATTTTGTATGAAAGACCTAAACCTAAGAAATTTCGAAATAAACTAACACATTTGAATAATCTGCTTATGAAATTACAATACGGAGGTGAGAAACAAACAAAATTTGTTACAGAATTTAGAAAACAGAATAAAAATTTTTACTTATCTCTTGGAACCATTGACAAAATTATTTTCCTTTTCAAAGAATACATTAGGTTTGTAGGTATCGATACACACGTTTATTATGAAAAGATATTACCTGTATTTTTTCATTATCTGGATGTTGAATTTGTCTACGATTTTAAGCCAGAAATCCTCGATGATTTTATAGTACATTTGGAGAAAGTAAATGAAGAACCTCGTCAAACAATGAAGATATTGGCAATTCCCTCGACTTCTCGAGTGATTGTTAGCAAATTTCATTTTTTCCGTCTTTGAATTTTTTCTATTTAAATGGAGTTCTTGAAAGAGTTAAATGATATTGGAGAATGTAAGTTTAAAGAGTATAAGAAGTTAAATGAATTGGAAGAAAATAAGAAATACAAAATTTTGAATTTGGAGAAAATGAAAGATAAATTCGGGTTTACAATAATTGCCGAGTTGGAAGATTATAAAGTACACTTACCGAACAGATTTTTGACTGTTTTGGATGAAAAAAAGATTAAAGAATTAAACAAAAATGAAAAATTACACTTGATTGTTACTGGAAAGAAGACTATAAAAGATAAAGAAATTATAACAATTAACTTTGTAGAATAGTCTTAACTCTAAAACTTGCAGTCCCTCCCCACGTCATAGTACTGTTTTGATAACCATAGTTGGTGTCTTTCTTCATAGGAATCACATGGAATATTATCTACAGTAATACCTTTTGTTTCACACAAAATGTGGCTATATTCTATAAGAAAAATTCTATAATGCTCTTTAATGAATTGTGTTGATAAATCTTGATACTCACAAAAATTCCTAAGAAATTCATCAATTAAGTCTTGATTATCTTGAAAGAACGTATAATATGGGAAAAATGTCATAAAAAAACGATGAAAACTCTCTGTTTGTTTATTTTTTACTTTCTTTTCAATATCTTTCGTAATTATATTAAATATGTAATCCCTTACTTTTTTAGTTTTTTGCCGATAGTAAAACACTCCATTAGACGTTTTTTCTGCAAAAGACTTTACAAGTTCTTTGAATTCTGTATCATTTAAGGAAAGTATCAACTGTTCTTTAAAATGTTTTGGTAATTCGTTGAACTCGTTAAAATTGTCTTTCTTTGTAAGTTTTTGAAATGCTAGAAACTGAAGAGAGCTTGGTGAGTTCATGTTGTTTATTTAGTAGAAAAGTTTTTTATTAAAGTACAGTATGTTTTTAGTAAAAATGTTTTAAATTGATTAAATTTTATTAAGATTTCGAAGATTTTTCCTTTATTCGTAGCAGATTTGACAACATTTTACAAAGCACAGCTTAAGAAAGTAGAAGCAAACAGCTGTAGATTTGGTTAATTTTTCATTCCACAGAGTAGATAGTAATGTACCGATCGCTTTTGGAGACGAACGACTGTAGATTCGGTTAATTTTTCATTGAGATTTGCTGTGTTATTTCTCAGCTTCCTTTATGGTACATTGAACAGTATTTTACATTGCTTTTCGGTCGGCTCCGAAAGTGCGCCAGGAACCCCATATTACTATCTACTTTTGTATATATATATAATTAAATATTTTAGTATTTATTGGCCATTAATTTTATTGCACTATAGAGGGGGCCCTATAGATTGAAACTTTCAAAGAGCTTTCCGCATTCCAAGGTACAGTAATGTATAAAAGGAGTGATTTCTCAAAATGAAAAGAAAATTTGTTATAAAATCGTAAAACTCCGTCAATCACCTGACTATGGTAAGTACAAATGTAAATAAAGGGTGTAGACTATTTAATGTAAATAACATCTATACATATAGATACATATACCAACGAGTTAACACTTTCCGCTGTCAACATAAACCACCTTAAAGTGTAAATACCACCTCTTCTATGAAAGTAATCAAACCGCAATCTGTGAGGCACAGGACAAACTGGTAAGTCAACTAGCGGCAGCAACAAAGTTCAAAGCAAGGAGAATAATATTTATCACGCTCTGGCGGAGCACAGAAACACATCGTTGGAGCATATTCATGCAGTAATATCTGTCACAAACTTTGCTAACAGTAGTTCTGATGTTAATTCACAACCACAAATCTAACATTTGCTTGCTTGCTCTAAAACCATTACCAAGATAAACGCAAAAAAGTCTTATAAATGCAAATTAAATATGTAGTAATACTTTATAATGTACTTGTACTATTTGTGATGGTTAAATGTGTTAAATGACTTCTGCAATACTTAAACACTCAAGACAATATTGCAATTAACACTTTTTTAACATCGTGTTAAAAAAGTTACACCTGATCTGAAGGTGGCTTCTATAACTACGGAAAGTAAAACAATGTAGAATTAGTAATTTACTTAATAACTAATTGGTCAGTTATTACAGAAGTGAATATTCGTATCAGAACCAAATTACCAAAACCGTACAACAATTCCAGTAACACGTGTTACTTACAAATAAATGTATAAGCGTGTGTGAGTGTGTATTCTTTAACTATCATAACGGGTTTTATTACTGACAAAATCGTTTGACCAACAACCCCACATCATATTCAGTAAAAGAATTACTGTATAAATTTCAAAAAGAAGAAGAAAGTGGAAAAAGGAAGAAGAGAAACAGACAGATAAAACGACAAAAAAATAAAGAACATTAGTATCACAAGGCAAAATGAAAGTGCTATAATGAGTATTTGAATGGAAAAAAGAAAATTCTCTCCACATTTATTATATTTTTTTATCTTAAAATGGATTGCTTATCAGGTTTGCCGAATCATGACAACATTTATTTACAATACATAACAAAATGGATTAAAGTATAATATTTAAAGCCAGAAGAGTACTCAGATTCTGGTTGAAATTTGCATTTATGTCTACCGTATTATATAAATGGAAATATAATTTGCTGGAAATGAGCTAAATGGTAATGGGTAATGTAAATGAGGATCTAAATATCACAGTCCGAATAATTTGAGGAGAAGATCGCAGGATCAATGACATTTTTATAACATCGAAGTCTATTTATGAGCTTTTTTGAAATAAAAACGTTGATTCTGAAGAATTTCATGACTGAGAACTGCAATATTTCATCTGATAACATTTTTCATATACAAATAAATTATGCCCTAATTATTTGAAAAATTACATAAAAAACCTAATTAACCACATTTTTTGAACAACTATTGCTTTTACACATTTATTCTTTATTTTATTTTTAATACTTAAGTTCTCATTAAAATACTACAACAAAGCACTTATGCACTTACTTATGAAAAGTTATTAATTGTATTTAAATCGTGAATTATGAATAATTATTGTGGTTATAAGCTCAATAAAATACATGAAGTACTAAAATAAATTAATATCCATCAAAACACAATTAGTAAGTTCTGGTTACAATTAAGTTTATGGTTTGTTGTTCTGTATTTATATTCAGATGGGGTATATTGCTTTGTGCACAATCAAAATGAATCACAAGAATATCTGTCTGTATTCTAGGAATAAAAAATAAAACCTCGTCAGTTTGTTGCTGCGCTCAATTGCCAATAAACTGACGAGGAAAAATGAAAGTTATGGCTACAGCAAGTGTGTGTTAAACAACGCATGTGGAGCTCAAAAGATCTGCTGCCCGTGTTAAACAATCCCGGCTTTGTGTGCAGCTCCGCGGCTCTATCCTGAATAACGAGGTTGTTATTGCTTCATTATTCATACCCGGAATACATGTTCGTACGACATAAGTCACATGAAAAACGTATCGGTACACATCGTATTCGTGAAAATATTTACTGAGCATAAACAAACTTCCTCATACAGGTTGTCGTAAAGGATGACTCCTGTTTATTCTTTTGTTTGTTTGTTTCAGTGCCTACATGATTTTAGTGTATTCAAACTTTATAAGCTGCAGCTCGGTGATTATGTTTTAGGATGGGAAAATAAGCAATTGTTCAAACCGTGACTACAGTGACGCTGATTTCTCAGCTAACAAGGAAGACTGTAGCGACAAGTAACTGCTAAAGAAACCAAGTTAATTTATTGAGCTTTGTTTAAAATGATGAAGGTAATACTACAAAATATTGAGATTTTCATTACTCTATAATTACTCTCAGATTATCAATACTCTACAATTGCATTTAAAAAACAATGACACCAGACCAGTTATTCGTATTATAAAATTAGCATTCTACAAACTCCAAATATGTTTCAATAATATTTTTAATTTTATGAAAAAAATATTATAGAAACATATTATTCTTAAAGCAATGTTGAAGGGATATGCTATGTTGTATGGAGAGCACCTAACCGGAGTGTACGGCAAAAATCAATTTCAAGCGTTCGTTAATTGATTACCGCACAGGTGGAGCCAATGATAAGGCTTGTACAAAAGATAAAGTCAATGTTTTCCTCTTTTATTTTACTGTAAAAAATGTGACGACTAATTCATTTGTAACTCTATTACTTTTACGTATAAGAAAAGTTATCACCACGCGCATGTTTAGGCTGAAATACATTTTTGGACAAAGTTCTATCAAGTGAGGCATTACAGTATAATATACTTATTTTAATTGCCATTTCAATCTATCAAACTTTAGTTTTAAAAGTTGGAAATTCTAACAGTTTTCAGGGTTTTATCCTTGTAATTATTGCACTATTACAGATAGCTTGTGACTAGTAAGAGTTTTTCTTCCTGTTTTTTTTTATAACGGTAATGACATTTCTTTTCGATTCACCAAATAACCATCAAACGTATTTTTTAAATGACTAAAAATGATGAGTTTGCTTAATTCAACCTGTTTCTATAACTACACTTATCTATCGTAAGTCTAGCTATAGAAACAGTAACTTTTACAAAGTTACTAAAGCGATATTGATAAATCTTTTAACGAAAGAGGACTGCCCCAGATTGGTCCCACTCTAATTTTTTTAGAATTGGACGATAATATGACCAGGAAATTAATTAAAAAGTTTAAATATAAAACCATATAGAAAAACCAGATAAAGTAATTTGCCTTTTTTTAGAATTACCACCAGTTACCTCAGAATTGCCACTTTCCGAATTTTTATTCAGAATGGAGCAACGGTGTTACGTTTATTTGAAGTTTCCTAATCACTATAAATTACCTAAAAGTTGCTATGGATGCAGTTTGAAAACAGAACGTGGTTAAGTAGAACAAGTAAAAAAATATAGCTCAAATGGAGAGCACTGAGTCTCCCAGTTACAATGGAGCATGTAAAAATCCAAACGTAATGATTTCTTCCAATAACTTTGGCTGATTACAGGTAATGTCGAAGTCATCACGGTATTAAGGTAAGTATTTCTAATAAAATGTGATGAAGATCTAGAAGTTTTATGAATTTTCTACAGATAAGGAATTCGTCCTAATCAGGTACCAGTGCCTTTTTCTACTGAACAGACATCCCATCGACATCGCCTGTAATTATTTCCCGGCGTGCTTAGTTAGGTCTCTGTTATAGTCACAAACTTCTTGGTAAGGATTTGCGGTGGTAAAGTTATGTAATAAGAATAAATAAAGTCCAAAATGCTATTGGGATTTAAATTAAAATAACAGTGTTGCCAAAAGCTAATCCCATCGACGGAGATTCCAACCCTGAAGCAAAAAATACCTACTAGACGGATTTTGGGTAGATAGCGATTAGTCCCAATAATTCATACTTTAATTAATCAAAGGATACTAAGACACATATTGCAGTCTGAGATAGATTTTATCATTAGAGGTCTCTTTTAGAGGTTAAACACTCCCAAGCATTTTCTTTTACAGCTTATCAGCATTGCGTTTTGATTAAAGGATTTTCTTTAATTAAATTCACCAGGTACCCTCGGAGATGTTTGCGGATATATTGCAACATAAGATAGAACCACATGGGATAGTTTCCAACTATTCCCTGATAGAAGCTGCAGTTTGTTAAAGGAATAGGAAACAACGGGATGCAGAGGTGTAATTTGTCCTAATAATTCCGCATATACATTAAAAATCCTTTACATAACAGCTGGCAAGCCAGTTTCATTTTTTAACGATGATGCCGCTGGTGGATACAAGCTTGTCGATCTTATAAACGGAAAGTATTACAGTAGTGTGGGTTTATTGATATATTCTTCGTAACTTTAGGAACGTCTTAGGAGATCTCTAAGTCTAAGTTAGGGTTCTTGATAATACCCTGCTTCGGAAGTCACAAAGTCTAATATATATATTTTACCAATGGAGGCAATATTTAATCCATGAACCTTACTGCGAGGTTATGACGGTAATAAAATAAATAACCAAAATAAATGGTTCACTCACTTGTAATATATAAAAAAGATGGAGTTGATAAAATTCTTTAAAGTTACTCAGAACCGATAACATCCAACTTCTGAATATGGACTTTAATACGATTATAGTACTTGTTATAATCGTAACAAAATGTTGTGATATATATTATTATTCCATACCATGCTTACTTATTGAACAATAAAAAAAACTATTCATTCTGTGTAAACACGGTAAGTAGAACGGGCGCCACTTTGGCCGTAACATGGGCTCTTATGGAGTTATTCTGGACCAATGAGAAAGCAGCAATGGCGGCTAGGCCACGCCCCCTGCCCCCCTCCCCTCCCCCCTCCCACACCCCCCGCCCCCTCCTAGACCCCCTGCGACGACCCCCCAGCCAATGGGAGAGCAGCAAGCCCCCCACCTTACGAGAGCGATGGCGGACGAGCGATGGCGGACGGTGTCATGGCGGATGAACAAAAATTTGTGTCTCCGGCGGCCGGTATCCGAACCCGGACCCCTACGAATGCGAGACTGTCGCGCTGACCACTGGACCACGGAGACGAGTTGTGCGTGGCGGCGCGATATGGCTGTACGTGCGGCGCGGGGCGCCCGGCGTTATCGGCGATCAGCTGTAGTTTCTTAGCTTTGCGACTGCGGTGCTGCTATCTGGTAGAGACGGCTCACAACATACTGGTAGCGGCAAGTGAGGACGTAAAAAAAAAGTATGCCTACTGTAACACTATTGTTCTTAGCGTACGTGTGCGACTGCGGTGCTGCTATCTGGTAGAGACGGCTTACAACATAATGGTAACGGCAAGTGAGGCCGCAAAAAAAAAGTATGCCAAGCCATCCAGGATTTGAACCCTGGTCCCGCGGAACGTAAGACGAGCGCTTAGACCACTCGGTTGGCATACCTTAAGAGCTCTCTCGTGTAGGCGAGCATAACCTCGTTACAGCACATGGTGACAGAGCGGATACAGCTGTGCATTCCAATGACTACAACTACGCATGTGTGTACCAGACCATCTTACTCTGTAACATTGTGACAAAGCGAATGAAGCTACACAACACACATGTAGACACTTACGTAAATCCCACCCCGGACAGGGTTTGGGACTGTCCGGGTGCGTACACCCCCAGGTTAAGGCATCATATGGTGCACAAAGTCGGTCCAGAGATACTGGTTGTTACACTGCGTACCACATAATGCCTCCCTCCCTTTTTAGGTGGGATTCACTTACCTGTATTAACGTCCATCGTCTGCTTGTATATGGCGAGCCACTGTAGACAGAAAGAACAAAAACACATTGCCGACCGCGATGTAAAAATAGCCGGGAGGCGGGGGCGTTGCAGAAATAACACACGTGTTGACGACCGTACTACATTTATTAAAAGCGTTCTGATTACATACATTTCCAAATCTTAACATCTACCAAAAGTCCGTTAACACCCGTACATCTAACTTTATACCTTTTAGACGACGTCATTTCTTGTAGATCACTGTCATCTAAAGTCTTTTCAAATCTCACTGGTAGAAATGTGACGGCTGTTTTGGTGCTGTCCACTTCTACGAGTAACATCACTGCCTTCCGGTCAAATTTAGTGTCCACCTTCTTTGCCTCCAGGATCCTGTAGCCAGCTTTCCGTGTCAACTCTTTTATCGCCATCTTTGGTGTGGGTTCACCATGCTTCTCCAGGGACGAAAGCTTTGTAGAAAGTTCCATTTTTCAATCTGTAAAGGAAAACCGACAATCTGTATAGCGAATAATCTTAACAACGAGTTCATCGTAAAACTGTTAACTTGGCTAGCGGATTGAGAATAACTATGCGTGAGCAACACACCGCAAATAGAGAGCGCAGTCGAATATCTTAAAGAAAACAGTTAAATGTGTAGTGTAGTCACTTACCTGTAACGAGAGCGTCGACACGTAGACGAAGAGTGACTGTGACGATCACCTTGCCACAGGTAGTATATACACCTTGGAATGAAAGTGGAGGTAGTCGCGGCTGTGGTCGTGGCAAACTGCCAAGCTGAATATAGACAGGAATGCAGCGTAGTTGACCCACGTTTCCATCACCACGGTAGGCTTTGAGCCAGGCCGTAGGGGTCTCGGCGCGTTTTTTATTATAGTGAGTTTCCCCAGGAGGCCTAATCTCACTTAACAAAGAAACACTGAACACGTTCAAGTTCTCAACTCAATGCCGAACCTCTCCGTGTCACCTCTCTTTGCGAGTGGGCCCCAACCATCGCCCACTCTGTCGTGATGGCCACTCCATAACAAATTTGCCACCTCCGAAAAAGTAAACTTTTTTTTTTTGGTGTCCTTGCGAGACCGTTTAGCGAGTCCGTTAAAGTTCTCAACTAAATGCCGAACCTTTCCGTCTCACTGTCAAGTACTCGCAAAAACTTTTATATTTTGCAAGTGTTTTTTCTGCCCCACGTGAGCTTTGAAGTTTTCAACTTAATGCCAAACTCCTTAGCTCTCGCAAAGACATTTTTTCCAGGAGTAGTTCTCAACTCAATGCCGAACTCCTCCTCCTCCTTCCGAGAAGGACATTTTTGTACTAATCTACATTATACTACTAGGCGGACGCGACAAGTCACTTTACTTGGTGAAGCCTTTCAATATGACTTGTCTCATCCAGGTGAAGCTGAAGCATCTCTCAGTCGGTTTCATACAAGCCACTTTACTTGGAGAAGCCTTTCAATGTGACTCGTTGTAACTTACAGAGGATGAGCGAGATCCGATTCTCAGCAAGATTCCTACAAGTCACTTTACTCAGAGAGGCCTTTCAATGTGACTCGTGAAACACAAGCAGAGAATCGGTTGTTGACCACTTTACTCGGTGAAGCCTTTCAATGTGGTCTATCGTAAAACTGGAGTTTTTCTACGGGACACATTACGCTTCATCACTATAATAATTACAATGGTCCTGAAGAAACTTTCCACTAAGGTTTTGGTACAATAGTATGTAATCCCAGTCCAGCTGTTCAGCAAAATCGTGTATAAACTGCTCCGATAGAACCTGGTGACGACTTATTACTATCCAACAGTAAGTGTCAAAGTTCGGCATCATTTCACGTAAAATGAATTCAGGAAGGCGAGCATTTTCCAAAATCGTGGTCCAAATTACTTTATGCTGAAATATTCTCAACATGTCAAACGAAAAAGTATAATTTGCCGATAAAAGCTTCCAATTCAGAAAGCGACTAAATTTCAAAATGAACGCATCAGTGAGCACACCGACAGGCACTTTGGGCTCTCGAGAAATGAGGTCCCATACAGCAGCGGTAGCAGCAGCAGCTGTACTCGCCATGCTGACACGATGTAATCTCAACAGTGACCGTGAACAGAATGACTACTAAGCGGACTGGTGAGTCTGTTTATTCAGGATTTCAAAACGACATCTAGCAGCGTGCATTGCACACCGTACATCTTCATCACGGCCGCTGTGTTGCGGTAGGGAGCAGGAAAACCGATGCGATCCTTTACAACTGCATAATGTACTACTGTCATAACATGCCAGGTTGTCTAGCTCACAAACGTTAGAGTGAAACCGTCTTAAAAATTTCGCTTTCTCATGACCACGTGTATAAATTATGGTAAACGGCTTGCACAGGTTGCGAATGACACTTCCACTGTAAGGGAAATCGCCTTCTTCCCACAAGATCTTGTGATAGTTCTTCTCTAACCACAGAGCTGTTGTACGCATTTTCTTGTTTAATCTCTCCCTAGGAAACGGAGGTTTGAAAACAATTTGACATTGAAATGAATTAGCCACAATGGCAAACTCTTTGATTATAAACGGTTTTTTGTTACCTTGAAAAGCTTGAAATTCAACTACTGCCACATTCATCGCCGCTGGAATGTGGCCAACGTTTGTAGCACTGGACGTCATCAAAAAGTCTGTCGCAAAGGTGACGTGGTAAAGCCTCAGGCGGATCAACGTAACCCTCGTCCGGACTTCCGTTGTTAGGCAATGCTAACACATCACCGACGTAAGATCTCAATAGATCCTCCGTTAAAAACAACTCGTTGATTTGACGTGTTACGCAGGGCAGACAGTTGGTGAACTGAGTCCACTCGTCTACGGACAGAGTTAATGTATTCTTTCCGTCGTACAGTACAACGTACTGCTGACCAAATACTCTACGTACCACCATATTCTCTCCACTTTCGCTTTTAGAACTACTGAATCTATGCACGCCTGTCGATTCCAAGAGTCCGGTGATTTGGTTCGCGCACCCTAATAGAATGTTGAACATTTCAGGTTTCCAAAACGCAAACGTTCCCCTTTTACCTTTCATCAAGATACCGACACCGTTGTCGTGATCAACAAACAATCCTACAATCAAGTATTTGGAACAATCAGGATTCAAAAAGTAAAGAGACTTTAGAAACACACCGGTAACTAGATTCGGGAGATTTCGTTTTGAGCTTTTACGGACTGATTTAACCTTGTCTATTTCCATTGGTTGACTCACCAGCTGGTCCTCCTCCTCCTCCTCCTTGAACACAGCATCAGCGACAGTAGCCAGTATGTCTTCACTCTTTCGCTCCATGATCACGAATGACTCTGTACACCTTGAGCAAACCATTAAGTACCTGACGTATTAGTCACTGGCTTATACAATTACATACCTCCTCCTCCTCCTCCTCCTCCTCCCCTTCTTCCATAGAGGATAGCGTATAGTCACTATCATCTTCTATGACATCGTCGTCGTCGTTTTGCACAGTGTTATCGTAAATTTCATTTAACAGTCTGAATATTTCATCTTTCCGCCTGTCAATCATTACACATACACAAGTGTCTGGTACATCTTGACAATCCGGTGCGGTATACGCACATTCGCAATAATGCATGTAGCCATCACTCGTCCGTTTCATTGTTGTTAACTGGTGATTGCGGATTAGTCTACGGATTTCACCGACCAAATCAAGGACAATATTTATCTTCCGTGAACCTTCCATCGTGGCGTCCAATTTGAAACTGAAAGATTCTGTCATTTGCATCGTGTTTTATTCACGTTACATCATCTTCTTTACCGTGCCCTTGAGCATTGTGTAAACGAAATACGAGTCATGAAGCAGTAGACAGTAGGCTGTGGTGTTGGTCTTGAACGCTTCCGTAGCCTCAAATTCTAGCCGCACATCGACAGGTCCAGACTTGACCGAATCATTTTGGCGTGAACAATCAATCACATACAGAGGTGTTTTATTTTTAAACGTGTCCAGACTGACGTCAGGCCACCGACGACCACCTAAATCGCCATAATAGGAGTTTTGAAATCTTACAAACATTTCGTAGAATATAGCGGTGTCTCCGTGAATGTTGTCATAAGGGAAATATTGTGTATTTAAATACAGGCGGATGTTCGATAACTTACAACTGTCAAAACATGACATGTCTTTCTTTAAGTTGTTTTTCCTTTCTGTCTGGAAAGCTACAATCACGTATCATGGTTTCTCCAATTGAGAAGAAGTTTTTATAGTCCATGATTGACGTTCAGTTTGCGGCAGTACAGGGTATTCGTGCAACTCCCACGATCTAAACGGTATATGTATTGGAGTATCTTTTTCAACTAGACGTAGGATTTTAGCACGAAACAAGTCGGATACAGAGATGTGAGGCACCCGCCAGTACAGATTGGTGATCTTCAACGTGTGGGTCGCTGCGTCATCGCTAATAATAGCGTTGGCATCTGTCGCCGACCGCAGCAGTATCAACTCTTGTTTTACATTCACAATTATTCGCTTGTAATCCTCTGCGAATCCCAACAACAACCTTAAAGGCACAGAAAATGAGAATTTGTTCATTTCTTTCTTTCCACCGGGGCCGAACCAGCATGCATTTTCCAGATTATTTTCGTCTTCCGCACGAGCTGATAATATATTTTTTAACGAACTGGCTATACCTACATTCTTTGTGCGATCAATTTCCACACCGCCAATCTCGTATCGGATATCATCAAAGAGAAAAGCGATCGCGTTGTTAACCAGAGACACTTTAGCATCTGTTGTACCGTCAGCTTTCTTACCGCTTACTGTACCCACAACGTGTAGTGTGCTTTCAAAAGGAGCTGTTATTAAATCCTGATAACCGATTGGTATCCTTATTTCATCGTTATTATTAAACGTGGTTGAAGCATACGGATTATGTGTGTGATATTCCAGTCCGGTAATGATTTCATTGTACTCAGCGGGACTCTCTATATCGAGCATTTTCACGAATTGCGCCGGTGTTAACTTTAAAGCCAAGAGAGCGCAAGAAATTTGCGTTAGCAGAAGTTACCACTATCAGGCGCGACGGTCTAATGACCTGAATTATGTTCACACCCTCCTTAAATACTAGACCCATGAGCACCCACTTTCTTTATATGCAACCTCAAAGATAACGTTTCACCTCTGAGATTCACAGGATTGTTGTCTTGATCTTTAAGCTCGACAGTTATGGTGTGCACCTTCTGAACGTTGAGCGGTAAATAAATCACTGTACCAGGTGTCTCGACTATTTTATACCCCGGCTCTACTTGTGGAAAGAACTCGTGAATAACGTGACTCTCTACACCGTTATCAAACGAGCCGCGAACAACGTTGCACTCAACTCTTATGCTGTTCACCTTGAGAATATTCACAGGCAGGTCTGAAGTGTGTACTTTATTAGCTTGCAGCACCTTTTTGCTGAAGCCCAATATCGATGCAATTGTGCCTTTCTTGCTGAAATCAATCTGCACGTTGCTTTTAATCTCGGTCTTAAGAGTATTGTTATTTGCATTCAAGCGGACTGTGATCCCCTCCGGTAGTCTCCCCTGTATATAATTCGCAATATCTTCTACTTCGTAAGAACCTTCCTCAAACGTTATCACTTCATCATGGTTTCCGTAATAAAATTTATCGTTTACATTCTTTTCAATATTGGGAATAGAATTGAACGTGCTCAGATCTATCAATCCAATTACGTAATCGCCATCACTGGTGTCGTATGGAGGAAATACGTCACAAGTTATTCTTGAACCTTTCCCGCTCAGGCAAAACATTCTTTCCGCTGAGAAACTCTAAGCACAGATGTCCACATACAACTGAATCAAACCCCTGACGACTTTGATAATTATACTGTATGTCAGCGGTGGGTCCGAAATAGTATATGAGTTCCCAAGGAGGGCGAAGATTTCCGAAACTGTCAAAATAGCTTACATTATGCCGGCGTTTTCTGTAGCAAACCCAATGAGTACCGTCACCGTAACTTGAGTCCAGATTAACTATAGCTGACTCGTATTTTCTGGGCCCTGTTTGAGGTAACGTGTCACGCATAAACACCCCTCTAAAATTGGGAATGCTTAGTTGTTTAGCGTAGTGGATCAACTCGAAATTTGTCAACGGTCTTATCGGGATCGAGATTTTTTTTTACAACAACTCCTCTTCTTCTTTCTAACACCAGCTCCCCTCTTTGGATAAGGTTTTAGGTAAAGGCCCCTACCTTTCGTCTTTCCGCTCTTCTTCTTAACAACTTTCCTTCGTCTCTTCCCACCACCACCACCACCGAAAGCCGTTTTAGCTTTCATCGCACCAGTTACCGCTAAAGCAGCTGCTCTTTCACCTAAAGTCGCGTCTGACGCTTTTACTCTATCCCAAGCCCGCTTTGCCAACTCTTTGTCTGCTTGATTGCGATGCTCCGAGTCACTGTATTTATCGTAAGCTATATCGTGAATACGGCAGGCTTCATCCAATAAATTCACCCCCTTCTCACCCCTAGCGATTCTTTTTTTCAAAAATGTGCCAGGTCCGCAGAAAGAATAGCCGGGGATGTGTGCTTCAAAAGGTAGAAGGTCAATCGCCTTGTTAATAACACTAGAGATAATACCTCCTGCTCCTCCGATGGTTCGCTTTCGTCTGACGGACGACCCTTTGCGCTTTGCCATTTTATCCGCGCCGTGGCCAAAACCAGACTGCAGTGTATGGCTTGCAATCACAGTTTATATAATTAGTCTTCCGATCTCATTATTTTCGTTTTGGCGTTTAAGAAAAACGGATCAACAACGTTTGAACGAATCCACTGGTCTTTAGCGACCGATCTAACACTATCACCAGGAGGAGCGAGACGTATATAGAAACTGTAAAACACTTCACTTAAGACACGAACGAGATAGTTCATTGTCACAGCATCCTGCATTTCGGTAGGGTCTGCAACTAACCCTAACTTTTTGTTTGCAAACTCCCAACCGTCTTGCTTCTTTGTAACTGTGTTTGCGTTGAAATAGTTGAGCGTCACAGCGTCACGAAGCTCGACAGGATCGGCCACTAGCTTTAGCCTTTTGTTTCCAAGCTCCCAACCATCCTGCCTTTTTTTGATAGTGTTATTTTTGAAGTAACCGAGTGTTAACGCGTCATCGTTTTGTTTAGGCTCCCCAATTTGATGTAATCTAAAGCGCTGGAACTTGTAAGATTTATCCTTTAAATCTTTTGACGGTATGTGTTCGGCCAGTTGAGCGAGTGGTAGAGCATCGTATGGTCTTGTAGCTTTACTTATATTGCTCAATCTCTGTTTCCGACAGTCAATTCCATCTTTCCCGATTATCACCGATTTACTGGTCAGCGTTTGTAGATTTACGGCGTCGAGATCATCTTCTGGACTTTTTACATGTCTTAGACGCTTCCCGTTAATGTCGTAGTCACCTTCGGCCGTCAGCTTGAATCCATCTCCTTTCGGTCCCCTTAACCCGCCTTTTCCAAACTGCCTGGATCGCCGTCCAAACTTGTCAACACTCATTGTGCAAGTGATGGCGAGTCACGAACTTTACTCTTTATAAATATCTTATCCCAGTCGATATATGTATGTGCATCAACGTTAAAGTGTGCTTGAAACCTACCAACAGCTACGGTACTGTGTACTCTATTGATCCAATGGAACAATTGAACCGCTAAAAGCTTCATAGAATTTTCTTGTGAATCTTTCAAGCTGTTTAACTTGTCGGTTAAAGTAATCATTTCGGTCTGCAGATCTCCTAACTTACTGATCAACGTCTGTAGATTAACAGCGTCTAGTTCATCTTCAGGGTTCCCTAGATTTCTCAGACGTTTTCTCTGCACGTCATAGTCACCTTCGGCAGTCACATTGAATCCCTCGCCTTTCGGACCTTGTTTAGCCTTTGTACGCTTGAAGCGTCGTCCAAACTTGTCCACACTCATTTTACAAGTGATGAAGACTCCTCCTGTACATTGCTCTTTATAAATATCTTATCCCAGTCAATATATGAGTTTTCATCAGCATCTAAGACGGCGTGGAAGCGAGCTGGAGGTACGGTAGTGTGTATCTTGTTGATCCAGTGAAATAGTTGAACTGCTAGACGTCTTATAGCTTCTTCATTTGTATTTTGTAAGCTGTTTATTTGATCCTGCTGAATAAGCGCTTGATTCTGAAGGATTGCAATTTGAGAGTACAATCTTCTTACATCTTTCTTTAGCTTTTTGTTTACAGTATTCATAACTCTCTGGATGTCTTGCTTCTTCAGAGATTGTGGCCTCTGACCAAACTTATTGACGGTCATCTCATCAATGATCTGAATCTCGCGTTACCATCACCTGATATAGTCTTTGATTCTTTCAATTCTTCAATGATATTTATAATCTCGTTCTTGTGGTTCGTGTTTCCAGCTTCAGCGGATGCCACCAACAGCCTAAGACGGTCGCACAACTCATTTGGATCGTTCCAGTAAACCGTATCGGGATCTGATAGTGATTTAGTCACACTATGAGCTTTCCTGTCAGCTCCAGAACCCTTAACTACTTTTGGAAATAAGTCTGAAATTACATACTTATACTTGAGCGACGTGTTGCGATTGATAACTCCATTTGGGTTATAGTTTCTTTTATGAGCGCTAGTTTTCTTCAGTATATCTTTGTAAGCGATTTTGTCTTCGTCATTGTAGATTTCATCATCCGGTATTCGCTTGAAAATCAACTCGTACAGACCCTCTTGTGGCTTATACGCCACATCATCTATTCGAATACTACCGTCCTCATCAAACTGCAATTCCTTATTGCCAACCATTAAAGTATTTTTTTCGTAACGAGGACCGTAAAGATGGTCAATTTTAGATGAACGCCCACCCAAATCCTTCATAAGCTCTTGCATGTACTTTCTGGTCAACGGATGAGCAAAGCTGTCGGCGATATATTGGGACGCCGTCTGTAGACCCGTAGGTGTTGAGAGCATTTTTGTAATTTCGCTGTTTCCACCATCACCTTGGTCGTCTGTCTCAAACACTTCTTCTGCTCCAGAATCAAGTCTAGTGGAGACCGATGGTTTTAAATGGGGAAGATTCGGCGAAGAAAATACATTTGGTAGAAACTCTGAGTTTTCATCATCGTCATCATCTGCATCATCTTCCTCTTTCTTGATTTCCTTCTTGACATCGGTGTGTAAAGTGCGGGTCTCCTTGGTGTCACGCAATTCCTTGATCAACGGCTGGTATTGCTTTTCAAACATCTCCTCGGACTCCAATTCACCCCGCTTAAACCGATTATACTTTTGTTTTATAGCTTTCTTTAATTTTGATATCTCCGTCATAAGCTGCTTCTTGTTTCGCGCCATGATTGACACTGAACCCACAGCCTGCTATCTGTTTATTTATATAGGATTTCCTCATCTGTTCGAAAAATGATGAAGTATCGAATAATCTGCACTCGTCATACCGCGAAACTAGCCTTACCTCCACTCTATCGTCAAACCTTACCCTCTTCATGGCAGTTCTACTTGTCTAAAAAACAATGCCCGCTTCTTGTGTTTTCTAATGTAACGAATCACTTCTTTAAGTGAAACACCAGAGGTCAATGGTAGGCCGTAGTAATATCTGTCTGTCTCAGGATTGAATCTGGGTATGCGTTCTCGTAGCGTCATATCTCTAAAAATAAATGTTCTTTTAATACCGTGCCGCCACTGAGGGATCTCAGCGACCGTATACTGATCGTTTGACACTGTTCTGTCCATATATTCCTTCAAACGTTGAATAGGTCGATCAACGTTAGTGTTGTGCAACAGATATGAGTTTAGAAGAAGAAACTCATCCGAGTTTGCGCCGGTAAATTCATGCCAGCTTCTAAACAGGTTTGGTTGTGTTATTTTATACTCACCGGTTTTCGTTACCAAAGAGATGCCGAATTTTTCGCACTGCAGTGGTACTGTGGGTAATGCAAGTTTCAAGAAATCTGCTGTGTACAGTCCTTGACATATGTTGTTCACTGCAGCAAACGGTTTACCCCGCCTTCCCATTACACTACTAGGCATTGGGCCGTAACTTACATTGTAACTTATGTTTAAGTAACACCGCGACCGCAGTGCACGTCTATAGAGTGTAACGGGGGATCTAACTGGTATACTGCGCTCAGTCAACACTATACACTTAGTGGCATAAGGTATATCACAAGCATACTTCAACATCCTTAAGTATATCTGAGTAAAGTTCAAACTACCGTGACTGTTACTGAGTTTCAATATCGGCTTGCCAAAGAGGTCGGGGAACGGTCTAAACCGAGACAGTAGGTTCATGGGTTCACGCACAGTACCGTTTAGCATGTCCTCATGGTAAATTACCAATTCAATAGGTACATTCTTCTCCTGACACTCGGCTATAAACGCTATCCACCTATCTCTGTTGTATATACGCTGGCTAGATGAAATCATCAACAGCACTATTGGCGGTAAGCTCCTGCTGTAGCAACCTGGTCTTCTATGACGCCAACAAAGTCTATTATACGCATGACCGTGTGCACCACGTCTACTGCAATAGTTACCGCAAAACCTTTTCTTATCTGCGTAATACCACGTGCAAAGATTAGAGCTTACCTTTGTAAGTCTCTTGATACCACCGCAACCGGCATCTGCATACCTTCTAACGTCGTTGTAGTAATAGATCCGCGTACTCATAGTGACTCAAGGAAAGTGTCAACCCCAACGCGGTATCTGCCCTTATAAAGGTCGCGATCCTTGTCTATGACAAGAAATCCATGCTTGTCATTCCACGCTAGAGTGCATAGTTTTTTCAAAGAGTCATACGGCATGTCTGTATTGATGTGATCAGCGTACACGTGTTTAAGATTCATGTCATCCTGTTTAAAGAGTATTAAAAAATTTGCATTGTCTCGTATCAGTTGTTTGGGGATCCTGCTGTACGTTTGGCCAAGATAGAAAACATCGATATTGTTGTGACGGCCCATAGTGAAATAAGCGCGGATGTTGTCATGCTTTTCACACGCTATGTCGTCGAAAACCATAATGGAATGCGGTTTGGCTTCGCTAGGACTTATAACGGTGTTATTGTCATCTGAAGGAAAGTAACCAATCTCTTTAGGCAATACCTTTGCAAGAAATTGGTATTTGGGTTGATAAAGTGATTTAGAAAAAACGTACACGTTCTCGTAAACAAGGCCGTTTGGATCAAACAAGAGGTTGAACAGCACGTTGGTTTTACCGCAATTAGAAGGCCCTGCAATAATACAGCGTATAGAGTTTGGTAGGAGAAGACCGTGCTTGCTTTTTTCCAAATCTCCCCCTCCACCCACATACCGGTCAAAATTAGACACGGGTAGCTCCAGAGACTGCTTCACGACACGCATTCCAGCTGTTACTGACTGCGCATCGTAAATATCTATGTTTAAATATAGCTTGCACCAGCAGTCGCTCTCTCTCTCTCTTGGACGGAACATTAAGTCCTCAGATAATATGCTTCTTGTCTATCCACGTATCACTTGTTTTATCGAAACCTGTCCATCTAACAAGTACTTTATCTTTTTTTCTTTTTAATACTTTTTCAATTAGATAAACGTCACCAGTTTTTGCTTTGGCTAGTTCCTCTTTGTAAAAACCACCTTTTAACACAGTCCCGCTAGAGTCCATCAGAATGTATGTCTTTGGATTGCTCGGTTTCACGGCGAACACTGTGAATATTTCATTCGTCCAGTTCGGCATGTAACCTTTTTTAAAAACACGCTTGTACTTGCTAATTCTTACTTTATCGTTCACGTTGAACTTTGACTCGATCTGTTTTTTCCCTTTATTTCTTCTCGATTTTTCGATACGCGTCAGAATAAGCTTTACGTGTTTTTCCCTCACATCCTTCGGTTTCATACCGATGCTCCTGTGAACGGACGCGTTGTACTCCTTAACTATTCTCGGTAACATGGAGAGCCACTCGTAATTACCTCTAGCAGTAAACAGTTTCCACATTTTTTCTTTTAGCGTCCGATTGAGCCGTTCTACTATACTTGCTTTAAGCTCTGAGTAAGTGTTATAGTGATTTATTTCGTACGCCGTCATCAGTTTGTTAACATGAATGTTGAACCATTCTTTACCCTGATCGGTCTGAAAGTTCTTCATCTTATGCTTCTTCAAAATTGGTTCTAACGCTCTCGCTACCTCTAATCCGGTTTTACTCTTTAGCGGTACAGCAAAAGCAAACTTTGTTAAGCAATTTATCATCGTAAGTATGTATTTCATACCTTTGTTTTCACCAGCGTACGGTAGCATCTCTACAAGATCCGCTTGGTACAAATCGTCTTTACCTTTCAAGGTGACGCCACGCCTCTTGAAATTGCGACGAGCCGGTCTGTGTAGCTCGTTAGCTATTGCTTGACGCTTGTCCATTACGCAAATGATGAATATCTAAGTAATCTTTTATATTTAACCCCCTAAATTCTACAGCCCCTCCACCGCTGTAGACCGTGGCATGCTCCAAAAGACGCTAGTTCATGCCTCCGTTATCCCCCTGGCATTACCGATGGTTGTCAACACTCTGATCGACTGTCAACACGCCGACCGGGAATACCCATACAGCCCCAACCAACGCTGTATGCTGTGATGGGACAACGAGTTCCCACCTCCCTTCCTTGTCCGTTGAACAAGGGTATTCTCTCGAGCAGCGATAAAGACCGAGAGTATGATACTATATTCCCTTTAGTAGTGGTAGTAGGATTGTGGAAAGAGTTTATATAATCTAGAGTCTGCAGAGGCATAAATCGGATTAGTGGCTGAAATTAGCCTTATTGCATACTTCATATCATTATACACCTGCTGACGTAAACACGGGTTTCCGAGCGCTTTAACAGGGTGGTGGACGCTAGAGGTGCCCGTCCAGTGAAGGTTTCACCCATCTACATGCGTGAGTCCTCGCACCTTACATGGTCACACCTCGTAACGACCGAAGGAAAAGTTTGTTTCTACGGTGTTTAGACCAACCTCCTCGTCACCCCGGCTCTGGAACCGCGAATACAACAGCGCAGGAAGTGCGTCACAACATGTGTTGACCACATGTGCTAGTAGAGGCGCCGTTCTACCACGTATCCCGCTCTCAGTACTGAGTTCGGCTCCGTGCAGAGTGCTACCAATTATTCTTGGTGCGTATCACCTATACTCGTTTCTCGTTGATACGTTTTTAATAATACCACTATCACGATCATCCTCTGCGTCATCCGTGGTCTCCAGTGCTAGTGATTAGTAGTTTTTTGCGGAATTCGCAATCAGGATATTCGGGTGAGGAAGATGAAGAACCAGAATATTTCCGGTGTCGTGGTGATGGTGGATGGAGTACGACTAAAGGGAATACAGTACAGAGGTAAATTTATTCATTATTTTCTCATTTTCGCTCCAAACTCAATTCGACTGTGACAATAGACTCATTACTTGTTAACATAATTCTGTATTGTCAGCATAAGGTACCATCTAACTGGTTTTTGACATTTTACAATAACCATAAGGCAGGGTTCCATACTCACCTTCGCGTCTGCGTTTTGGACCTGTAATTTTGAAAACCTTTGTCTCTTTGACAGTAACTATTTGCCTGGACTTTGTTCTCCTAATTCTGTTTTCTTCAATATCGAGTGTTACCCAGGTTTCACTAAGAACCATTTCTTTAAGTTTTTCAAAATTTAGATTTTTTGAAGTTTTTAGGTTAAGAGTGAGACCCTTGATTTTGCAGACAGATACAAAATCGTTTTTGTTTGTGGAAAAAACGCGATAAGCATACGTCTTTGGACCACCGGAAACAAATTCTACAATATGAGATCCGGGACCGTAGTCTTTAGCCAGCTCGTCTGTCATCTGCCCTAGGTAGTCGCCGGTATTTACTCTGTACAAGCCATTTTTGTATACGTACACAACACTGTCTGTATCGTAGTACAATACTTGTTTACCCAGTGCCTCCAGATGATCATAAAGCTTTAAACGGGCTTGACTTGTAGTGTAGGCAGCTAGGACAACGTTTACAGTGGCTAATGACTCGCCCACTTCTTCTAAATGTTGCCAGCTTACCAGATAGCAGCACCGCAGTCGCACACGTACGCTAAGAAAAATAGTGTTACAGTAGGCATACTTTTTGCGTCCTCACTTGCCGCTACCAGCATGTTGTAAGCCGTCTCTACCAGATAGCAGCACCGCAGTCGCAAAGCTAAGAAACTACAGCTGATATGGAAAAAACCCGTTGATCGCCGGGCGCCCCGCGCCGCACGTACAGCCATATCGCGCCGCCACGCACAACTCGTCTCCGTGGTCCAGTGGTCAGCGCGACAGTCTCGCATTCGTAGGGGCCCGGGTTCGGATACCGGCCGCCGGAGACACAAATTTTTGTTCATCCGCCATGACACCGTCCGCCATCGCTCGTCCGCCATCGCTCTCGTAAGGTGGGGGGCTTGCTGCTCTCCCATTGGCTGGGGGGTCGTCGCAGGGGGTCTAGGAGGGGGCGGGGGGTGTGGGAGGGGGGAGGGGAGGGGGGCAGGGGGCGTGGCCTAGCCGCCATTGCTGCTTTCTCATTGGTCCAGAATAACTCCATAAGAGCCCATGTTACGGCCAAAGTGGCGCCCGTTCTACTACGGTACGCTACATCACGAGCCGCGGAACAGGCTTTGCTGTGGTTGAATGTAAAATGTAAAGTTTATAGCTCATTTCATTCTTGAGATGTCCTGCGGGCAGAGTAACAGACAGATAATCATGAAGAAAAGATATTTTTACATATCTCCGACAGACAAAAGAGAAATTATGCCACTGAGTGACTTCAATGACGCTCAGCTGAATACCATAGACGGACATGCAATATAAAAAAATAATAATTTTCTTTATACGAGATTCGTTAAAAATTAAAGTTTGCGGATGAAATCTCATAAGATACTTTGCGAATAGTTATCATGTGTTATAATGTCACGTATTAAAATTTAATATGTTTACGCTCGTTACCATAATGGCTACCCATAAGTGTAACGTGTCTATAGTAGGGTTATCTTCTATAAACCAATTTCAACTATTTTTGTTTTAGTATAAGAGCGATCAATTTGTGTTCTGAACTAATAACCCTTTATTCTAAGAATGCACAAGTTCCAATGGAATTCAATAATTAAACTCGGTATAAAATTAACTGTAATTTTAATAAAAATATGAAATCAATAATACAGCAACGCCAAGCTATCTTTCTTTTACTTTGAATTTATTCTCAATTAAATCTTATTTATAACCCATCAAAAGTTCACAAGTCCAGTCTTAAAATTAACAATCAATCAATCATTCAATAATTGTGTCCTTCAAGTTCTCAGTGCTAATTTTTTCAACACAAACTCAAAATAAAAATCTTCATTAAACTTCAAAATAAAATAATCTTATTCAAATATAAAATGAAACAAATAATAAAATAATACTTCTTCTCAAAATAAAAATCAAACAAATTAAGATAATATTAATATTTAATATATGAACAAAGACAATGTCCAACCAGTTAAACTCAAAATTGTATCAATTTCAAACTACTTATTTTCTCTAAATTTCCAATTTGCAAATTATTGAATTATCCAGAATTATCCGCTTGGCTTTGAAGGTTAAGTTTAGGAACTTGTTAAAATACATATAGAATCTCAGAACATTAAATGAATTTTCTTTTTTTAGTAGGCTATTCCTGATTAAACCAAATTGAACAGGAAAATATCATCAAGTAATTTTCTATTTCAATATTAAATTCTAACTTTCACAGTACCTCACACATCTGCTGAAGACTTCACCAAGTAACAAAAATGACTATTATAGATTAATTAATTTAAACTTGAGACTTTAAATTTTGAAAAGAAATTTTAATCTTAAACTCAACCTTCTTCCCGAAAAATCAATACGGCAAGAGTAGGCTATCACTTCTCCACGTACTTCTCTCTCTGAGCACACAGCAAAGAATCTCCTGAAAACGTGGTTGAATCCACCGGAAGGATCTAGAAATCCCTCCCACCATCTAATCAAACCTAAAATTGGCCAATCAAATTTGAGCAAACACAATGTCTGATTTGGATGGTACCTATCCAACCCAGACCTGTAACCTATGCTCAATACCTAGATACAAAAGGAAGCTTCTAGCATTCCTCGAACCCGAATTGACAAGAAATTCAGCACTGCTGGAAGGCTCACAATCTTACAATTCACTTATTATATTAATTTACAATTCTCTTAACAAAAATATAAAGATTCCTATAAATAATTAAATAAATATAGGAAGCATCCTATAATAAGACAAATGAAAAAATTATCACTAACACTCAACCAAATTTATGGAATGAAATGCACATATTATCAAACTCGATACCTATATCGAAATAAACCTTCATCAAAACAGTTTATGTTCTTGGGATATTGTGCAGTCAGTGATAACACTCAGTCAACTAAAAAATTTCATTCCATTGAAGGTCATAATGTTTACATTTAATAAAATATTTGGTATAGGTGCACAACTAGCTAACAAAAACACTTGAACTTGACAACAAAGTATATGAAACTAAAATATCCATTCCACAAAATAGATTGGAGTATTTCTGGTACAGTTACATAACGTGCAATTATTACATTTATGTAACGCTATTACAATTTGCCAAGACAATGAGACACGTGTTATAAATGGCGGGCCGCTCGCAACTGCGGCATCCTGGCGTGGACACGGTTTAATCCCTCTCCGAGTGGAGGACGGTTTCTACGGTTACGTGGCCTAACAACAACCAAGTATTCAGAACTGACACATATCACCATCTCACTCTAAAACGAAGAACTAAGTCTAACTTTGTCTGTCATGATATAAATTATGTTGTGCACTGAGTTATCAAGAAATGTTGTAGTCTATACAAAAAAGTAACAGGTCAGCGGTTTTCACCGAACAATGAGCAGATTACCAATTAGATCTCAATAACTAATATACATGGTTTAAAGCATCTACAGTGTGAAAGAAATGGGAGACAAAAAATATACGTGAAAAGAAGTTTCATTAGTTAATTGCAATACGAGTATGATTTAAAAAATATACTTTTACACGTATTACAAACTTGTATAACGTATACTTGTACATAACGTATGGTATGAATTTGGTCAATTATAATATTAATTAGGGTGCTACTAAGGTATGTGATGGTTTATTGTAAATATAGCCTACTGTAGGTCTATCTATAAGTTTAGAGTATTATATATTTTGCCACATATATCTGTATTATATATTTGAATTTTGAAGATTTAAACTAATTTTATTTTGTTAACATATTATAGTATAAAATGTAACTCTTTAATTAACTGTTACGCATGTTTTAGTTTTAAAATGATTTTATTACGAGTACAATCATATGTATTTGGTATATAAGATAAAGCTGAAACTAAATATATGCCAGAAAAAATTAACAGTTAATTTAAAAATTATTAGAAAGATCTTGTTCGATTAATTTTGACTGTTTAGAACTGTATTCATTCAAACTGCCAACCTAAATATTGACGAGACCTAAGTTGAAAATTTACTTATCAGATAAATGACGTCATCTCAGCCTAGGCTGATACGGACACCATTGTGAAACATCTATCATCATAATAATCTCGCTCTTTTACATTTCTCTCGAACCATTAATGTTTATTGCCCTCCTTTTACTATGCTGATAGCTATTTTATATAACCTTGATATCTTCAGGCACAATAGGCTAAAGAACAATACAAGTAAAGCTATAAATGTCTGTAGTAATATCCAGTAATACAAACTATTTATAATCGGTTGTCAAAATCAATCTACTGAAAGTACAGGAGTTGATGATAGAATAACGATAATATCATTATATTATACTATGATATACTTCAGCCATAATCGGTTGTAAAAACCAATTTGCTGAAAGTAGAGCAATTAGTGATAAAATAATAAAAGTACTAATATTACAATATTATAATACAATAGTATTATTGTTTTATATTAATCCAGTATTAGACTCCATTATCAGATTGTGTGCTCAGTTTTTATTTACGTGTGATAATTGTTTTAAATGAATTAATATTACTATTTAACCTTTTGACAAACACAAGGAAATTAAAAACGATATAAATCAAAGGGCAGAGTATAGATATGTATCAAGTTTAAAATAAAACCAATACAGTGATATTATAAAAGTAAATAAAAGAATAATAAATAATAAACTAGTTTGAAAAATATGGTCAAGGAAAGTTTTGCAGAATATATAAGAAATTAACATAATTGCATAATCTGCGCTACATGTAGATTAGGGTGAACAGTTCCCTAACAAACAGAAAATATGGAGCAAACTACTGAACTTATTATTTCTATATCTTACGTTTCATCCTTTAACCCACTAATTTAAAGCTAAATCACGTAGAATGTTAATGTAAATAGTCATTCCGACTCAGTCGGAAAAAAGTATCCAGATTTTGTGTTAAGTGAAATGTGATTAATTTATTCTCATAGGATTTAAATGTACTCTATATCTCGAAATCCGTTCGGGAAAAATGTTGTAAGTATTACAAGACAGTTTTAGTTTTTTTTTGCCCATACATAATGTAGTTATGGAGTTTTTAAAGTTTACCGCTATAACGGAAAAATGGCGTAACAAGCTGGACAGTAAATTTAGTCGAGGTATATAAGAGATCAATCTTTGTACCAAGTTTGAATTTGTTTCAGCATTCCTCTAGCCAGTAAAGGTGATAGAAAAGTTTTTATAAGATTTACATGGAATTAATATCTGTAAAACATTTGAGATACCAAAACATGTTTGTATCAAGTTTAACTTGTTTGGGCTTTTTTGGACTGTTATCTTTTTACAAGCTGCTTTATAAGACACGCACGCACACACGCCCGCGCTCTCTCTCTCTCACACACACACACACACACACACACACACACACACACACACACACACACACACACACACACACACACACACACACACACACACACACACACACACACACACACACACACACACACACACACACACACACACACACACACACACACACACACACACACACACACACACACACACACACACACACACACACACACACACACACACACACACACACACACACACACACACACAGTCACGTAATAATTACCAAAACTTTACCAAGATTAAAAAAAAGTGAAAACAAACACATTTCATCCTATTTGCTTAGTTTTTGTCTGTCTGGCTGTATGTGTTTTAACAAAATAATCTGGACCTAACTTTTTCTTAGATCTACACTAATAAGGTGATTAAA
Organism: Homalodisca vitripennis; assembly: GCF_021130785.1. NCBI lineage: Eukaryota > Metazoa > Arthropoda > Insecta > Hemiptera > Cicadellidae > Homalodisca > Homalodisca vitripennis. The sequence goes on from NC_060207.1 coordinate 137,489,577, forward strand.
ATTACAAAGTTATTTTCTAAAATCACATCAAGTCAGACACAGACAATTATCTATGCAAGATATGACTATAACAATATGACGAAATTTATTTTTTCCCCTGAATTATACATTGGTAAAGTTTAGGTCATTAATTGAGGGAAAACCTCTATACTACGCTATGACTTTGTACAACCAAAAATAACCTAAATTAAGTCCAATAAATGTTGAATAACAAAGAACTTATGCTCTGCCGGGACTCAAACCCGGATTTACCACTTTACCAACCGAGCGATCTACCACTACAACACTGAGGCTTTACATTTTACGTACCTATCACTTATTTGTATTTGCGTTACTGTCACATATGTTTAATAACAAAACTAACATATTATGAACGTAAGACAAAATACTGGTCAAATGACTTTTAACATTCAGTAAATCTTTATAAACGGTAATAGTCCAATTTAATTAGAATATAGATGGTTTGTGTAAGGGAATATTATAACGGGGTGGTTTGGGGCTCTGGGGGGTCATATTCGGTAAAGTTATGCAGAAATTTTCCTTCAATCCTATCCTGAGGGGGATTGCAATAGGCTCATTTTATATACAAAATCTATTTAAAAATCAAGTAGTTTTCAATCCAGACAATCACGAACATTTAAAACTTTATACAAGAGATCAAACCTTTTGTTTCATTCTTTGACGGCTGACTACGATACTGAATTGCAAAGGAAGTACCATAGCGTATCACAGTATCGTAGTATCTGGAGGTACAAGGATTCAATGCTATTTTTAAATGCATACATAACAAGAAACTTTAGAGGAAATAAACAGTCTTTCCTATTGGCAATACTAAGAAAATAACACGCAGTTGGCACATTTAATATATATTTGAATGTGATTCTAAAAATATTCATGCAGTACTCTGATAGTGATGTTTATGTAATATACATGTCGTAAAATGGAAAATATCAGATAATATCCGACAAATATCCGATAAATATCCGACAAATCGGTACTTTCTCACAAGGGAATTATTATTTCAGACAATATTCGTTATTGATTTTAATCGTCAACACTTTACATGTTGATTATTCATTCCATCATAATTAATAGGGGCGTAGATTTAGAACCTTTTTATTGTTTGTGTGCACACAATTAAGTGTTTCATGTGTGTTAAAAAGCTGTGGCGTCAGGTATAAATATCGAAACGATGCCTTGTTATGGCGGTGCGTCGAGGTGTCACAGAAGCAGATATTTAAATTTCACGTTCATTTTAATCTGATGATGCAATTAAAACAAAATCTAATATGTTCTATGTACACAAGTATAGTCTTTTAATTAGCAAACATGGCAAGGTAACTTTAATTTTACATCCGTTCCAATAGCAACATAGATCATTCACACCATTGTACTTCCTTCTTTGAGAGACGGTTGATTTGCAACGGGGTCCGATAGTAACATTTTCTACCTGATAACAGAAATTGGAAAAAGCATCTAATAATTCCTTAAAATGCTTAACAGAATCGTTATTGCGGAACATTCCATTGAACTGAATGACACTTATGATATTAGTTATTAGTGCACAAATAGCCTTATAAAATTATAGTGGTTTTTGATTAAGTAAATTCATATGTTAGAAAATAATTTTCAAAGAAAAAAACATATTTTTAATGAAAAGATAAATTTTGGTTGATATTTCTTAAAATAATATTCATGCGGCTTGATATAAGCAGCCAGCGATGCAGACCTAAAGAATCCTTCTCTTTTATTCACTAAACTGGAAGAGACATTAAACATAACTCATCCATCAAGTAAACAAATATTGTCCTGTTTGTTGCAAAGAATGACACAATTTCAATTCATTTCAGTGTTCTGTTTCAACAAACCACAGTCCTGCAACTAAATTATGATGTTAATCTTTACCAAACACTTTATATGAATTACACAACATATATTTCTTTTCTGTTTTCTTAATCTTTAAAACCAAGCTGCACTTTAATATGAATAAAATTGTATATACGTTACTAAGATACATCACAATACAAGCACGTGACAGTAGCAAGTCTCTACATCATGATGCATTTTAGTATTGAGTTATGTGGAATTTTAAGATTACCTGCTGGTATTCACTAATATGATTTTAATCGGTTAGTTATTTAAGGTGTGGTTAGCTATTTTTAATGATTTAATATAATGTACATCTCATTACAGTATATACTCTACGTTTTTAGAGTTAGTGAAGATGGAACATCACATTCTTTTTAGTACTATTATGAACCGAGGAGAACGTTGGAAAAACAATTCATTCCATTTCATGTGAGTAATTTCCAAACAAATATTAAAACCTTGAATATTTTTGTTTAAAACGAAATTGCAAATATATATTTTTAGTGAAAAGCTAATGCAAGACGTTGTCCTAATACAAGACAACGATTGTCGTTCTCACAAACATTACTTAGCTAAAGAAAGTGATGTACATCTTCAAGTTGATAGTGTAGATCGTGCTGTTTCACTTCGGACAAAGCCAGGAGTACTCAAGAGGCAGCCGTAAACTGTGCCCTTGGCCTGGTCACTTAAGCCAATTACCCAGAATATCTTTTCCAGTTTTTCCAACAATAAACTTGGTGTGGAGTAGGATGATTTTGTACGTCATTCATATGTCTCGAACACTCTAAAACAAGTGGTTTTATTCGTTAAGTTTTTCATTTCTTGAAATAGTATTGGCTTCATCATTTGATTTCATTAATTCCATTTATTTATAACATTTCTGATTTGTATATGTTCAATGAATTCGGTAAGTTTCATAACCCTGTTTGTAAAATTTTCCGTAATTTACAAAAAGTATTTATTAATTAACTATTACACCTTTATAACACATCTTTTTATTACTTTCTTAAAACAGACATTTCTAAATTTTGTTCTTAAACTTCATAAAAATACGTAATAAAATTAGAACTTCAAAAACTTAAAATAGAATTAACTCGCCTTACCACAATTTATATTTTTAAATTGGACGGATATCTACGAAAATGCAATATTAATCTCTTGTACTACAGTCGCATTATGTTGGCTTATAACAGCCTTATATACCAATGACACAAATACCCATGGGAAATAAAAATACTGATACGTTATTATCTTATAGGTTATACATTTGTAACTAAAAATAAATAAATAATGCCCATCGTTTAAGTAGTTTTGATGTAAAATTGTCTGAAACAGAATTAACAGTGATGACTGCGGTGAATGTAGAATATAGGTTCCCTAAAATTCAAAAAAGTTAATATATTTTTTTTATCAGGTTAAAATTATTAATTAAAACATACTTTTATTGTGTAAATAATTGCGTAATCTTATGTAAATTGACACAATTTCTCGACCGAAATTCCTTTCGAGGTCTTATAATAATAATAATGAAAAACTTCTGATTGAAACTCATGCAATAGTCATACTACCTCATATCCAGAATTTTTCGTGAATCCTAGCGGCTCCTCACGAACTCAGTAGGTGAATAAAACACTATATACACTAAAGGCGTTTAGTACGAATTTTAAGCTGACATTGTTTGTCGAAAACTCTTCAACTTTCAGGGAGCCTGTTGGTTGGTACGATACCATCGTCTTGCGGCAGATTTTGTGAAAGTCTGTGATACTGAGTTCGGAAGTTGTCCCTACGTCTTGTTTCTTGATGATTCCTTCCGCGAAACAAATTACATCTATATCAACAGTAAAAGTAAACACCAAAAATATAGAGGTAGTGCAGAGACAGCAACCCCAGATCCCTGAACGTTTCTCTGCACGGCTCTGTATTGTTGCAACATGCCAATGATTCTCACATACCTTTTATTACATGCAAGCCTGAAAAACACTCTATTCTGCTATTGGCACAAATTCACCAAAGCCTCACACCATACGCTATTTGTGGATGTATTATATTATAGTAGGTCATGTTAAGAGTTTTGAGTAACATCATTTTGCTTGGTGACAAAGGGCATAGGTACATTCCGGAGGAAATTCTTGCACATACGTTATCAATAAGATAATTCAAGTTAGTCATTCCAGCCCTTCCCATTTCGTAGGAACATACAAAGAAAACATTATGGAGTCTGTTACTTCTAGTAGGACATCATCCACAAATACAGCCACATAGCATATGCGGTTGAAGGCAGACATTTATGGCATACAATTACAACTTATTTGTTTTCAGATTTATTTCAGGCATGAACTCAAACCCATGAAATATGAGATTTCAAGATTTTACGTTTACTTGCTTTTAAAACAGTTGTGACATCCTCATATTGAATTAATTTTCTATGGCGGATAACTGAATTTAGTCTACATACATAAATAAAAAAGGAGATCCTAAAATAGAATCCTGTGGTCCACAATGAAACATTATAATAAAAATATTCAACATTTCCATACACATCACATTGATAGTGAAAATCCAAAATGTAAATTAAAATTAAACAAACTTACGTTTTTCGTTTTCACCTTTTATATTCAAGCTCCATAAAATTGGAATTATAATTTTAAAGTCGTCAAAATTATTTGGAACTTATCAATATTTTTTAGTTTTAGCAATCAGTTAGAAAAGTAAAAAATGCGTTCTTTTATTTTAGCAATAAGTTAGGCAGTAATAGGAAAACCATCTATTTGGCACGTAGTCACTTAAACCGTAAGTCAGATAAAACTGTTATTTTAAACATATACAGGTTGACTCATGGAAGTAGGGACCGAAGAATCCATATTCATATTTAAAATGTGTTTTTTCTAACCCAAGGAATAATTCTGCAAAAGGTTCCTTGGCATTTCTGTGGAATGTATGTTTTATAAAATAATTAAAATTGTATCTTGATAAGTACATTATGTGCTTAAGTTCTCCCAATAGAAACAGTAACCGCGCTGAGAACAGTTTGTCAAGCTACAGCCAAGAAGCCATAAATCATCCCCAGTTACAGCGGCTGGCGAAGAGACCGTAATTGAAAAATCTTATATCGACAAGGGCTTTACAATAATGTATTACACTTGGGTGACTGGACACTACTCAAAGGTTCCTAAGAAATATGCCAACGAAACCATTCCAGAAACGTGCATTGTATATTATCCTGTTATACTCGTATAACTCACTAAAAACTACCTCTTGGGACACTTGATTTAAGTGCATTTCTTATGAACACAATATAATTAAGTCTTATGTTATGTACTTATAGCATGAAGCAATCCGTTATATTCTTAAGCGTGACACGATTACGACATTGTCAAACGCACACTCAAGTATATAAAAACAAAGTAGCACTACACACACGAACACATAACACAAAAGTAAATTAATTGAAAGTTATACTAGGTGGGTGGCCAATGATAAAACAGTAAAAAAAAACATGTAGAGAAAACATCACTGTATGGCCCAATTGGCGTTATGTGAGTATATTATAATATAATATTTATATTACCAATCCCAGAGCCAGATCTAAAGTAAACAATATCATTAATTAATTAAGGTTAAATAATTAATTAACCTTTTGGATAAATATTCTAGTTTTTACACAGAAATACGTAATATCTTTATAGTTTTAAGTGTAATAGATACACAATATTGAACTAGAGCCCACGTTAAGTTATGCCTTTTAGTTCAAAAAGTATTAAACAATTACTTATAAAAATAATGAATGGGAAATAAACAACGCATATATTATTTAATTTTTTGAACATATTCGTTTTTACCCTAATTTCTCACAATCTAATTTAAAATTAAATCCCAATATTTCGTTCCCAAAAATTCATTTAATTTAAGTTTTAATTAAAAAAATAAACCAATGTAGCTTTAAAAACTCTACATTACAAAACTAGCTTTATATTTTTGTAACATAAAACATAGCTAATGCCTGAAATTATATCAACCTTTCATAAGAGAAATTCATTATTTCAATAGTTAGTATAGAAACCTTAAAGTTTATTCCAAGATCGGTGGTTAGATTGGAGTCTTGAACACGTACCCATATCGTCTCTTAGTGCGTCTCACTGACGTTCAATGTATATTTTCAACTTACTTCAATATTTTATAACATATCAGATGTTTTTTAAACATATAAGTGGTAAAATCTTAATAAGAGCCAACTCAATATTTCAAAATGATCATTGTGAGAAAAGCATATATTTTTAAAAAACTTTAGTGGTATTTAGGATGTACTACTAGTATCTGATATTTTAGTAATTTATATTAGCACTTCATTCATAGATCAGTAGAGTGGATAACTAAATTGAAGGGTGAAACAGTTTCTTAGTGAATGTTGCAATAGTTTTGTAAATTGCATGGATAGATGGTTTGCTAAGTTTAACCACGAGTTGATAAAACCAATCTCATTTTAGTTACAAAACGAATACGTTTTACAAATTAAAATGCAAACTTTTTGTACGCTGAGAAAAGCAAACACGTTGCGAATTAGCAGTAAAAGTGTTTGGAAACAAAACAAACTTTAGTAAATGAGAAAACTAAACTTAAACTTACACTTTACTTTACAGCGATACCGAAAAACCTTTGTTGTACCGACTTCTAAGCGCTAAACTACGCTTTGCAGCACTGCTACCAGTATTTGACATGTATTCAAGAAATAATCCAACACATCAGATGGATCATTTTTATGAACCACAAATCGGAAATGCTGTTACTACTAATGGATCAAAATGACGTTAAATCATGATGTTTTCTACCTGACAATATTGACACCAACCTTCAGCGGCTGTGACGTGGATTGACAGTGTGACGGCTACCTTCGCGTCAGAGACTGAACAGACAATGTCAAGCTATTTATAATAAATGTCTAAGAATCAGAAACAGGTACCTATACTCAAAATCAGGACGGGAAAATAAAACTGTTTCAATATAAGACATTAAACCTTTGAATATATTTGTATATCATGCATTACTAAAATATTCAAGATTTACTTCCGTTATTAAACAACATGTAATGCGTTGATAGGACTTAGGATGTCGTGTGGGATGTCCGTTTTAGAGCACGGTGAAGGTAAGTTGAATATATCATATTGCCTGCAATATATCAAACCTGAAAACGAAAATTAGTGGCCGGGCAAGTTATCGTTCGTTTTGGGGCCCGCTCATATAACGTTTATGTAAAGAAATACAATAAACCAACAATAAATCACGCTATGGTAAATTTTCAAGTTTCAAAAATAGTGTCCACCCAAAAAAATTATAAATATTCAGAGAACCGGTTGTATGTATGGTATATTCCAATTGACGAGGCATAAATATTCATGATTTAGAACACACTTGGTCATGTCATCTTGGGAATCATATTGGGGTCCTCAAAAGGCTCGTTAGAAGAGATTATTTTGCTGCCTCCATTCATGTATATATATACATTAAATATATATATATATATATATATATATATATATATATATATATATATATATATATATATATATATATAATAATTACATTAAATTTGTATACGTGGCAATAGCCTTATTTAATTTCAATAATCATTGAATCGCAAAAAGTACTTGCTCCGCCGGAACTCGAACCCGGATCTCTCACTTGCCGGGTGAATGTGCTGCCATTACACCACAGAGCCCTCACTTTTTACGATTCAATTATTTTGTATTTGGCCGTATCTGTCACATATGCGTTTAAATAACCAAACTAACATATGATCGGAAGACCAAATACCTGTCAAATGACTTTTATTTACATTAAATTTATATACGTGGCAATAGCCTTAATTAATTTCAATAAACACTGAATCGCAAAAAGTATATAATCTTTCTTTTTTTATCAGAATATATATATATTTATACATACATATATATATATATATGTACATATGTATATATGTATGTACATATATATATATATATATATATATATTATATATATATATATATACATACATATTTATATTTGATAAAAAAAATCCTGGGATATACAAGGTGTTTGAAAAGTCTGGGTACGGCTTAATATTTTACAAACCATAGCAGATAACATATATAAACTTTGCACAGTGTCATGTGGCTATGTAAACTATTTTTCCTTGCTATTACCATGACATGCCAACCATGGGGGGACGGCCCACAGAGGAAAACATGGAAATCTTAAATGAAAGCATGTGACTAAAAAACATCGGTATTTATTGTGATTTATTTATTGTGTTATAAATTTATGACATAATTTGCTAATTAAAAAAAGTCAGTGAAAACACATCAATTTGTAGAATGAAACGCCGCCTACCGCATCAGAATACGATGATCCAGTCAGAAATGGCAGCGCATAATGTACTTCCCAATGTGTACCTAAAACAACCCGCCATTTCTGATTGGATAAACCTTTTGAGATGCGGTTTACGGCATTCAACTCTACTAAGTGAGCTCTTTCAAATGAGGTATCACTCGACCCATGCTTTCATTTATGATTATTTTGCTCCGCTTTCTTCTTGTCTTTAGAAATTACAGAAACCGTAATTTTCGTTTATCCATAGTTCAAAAAATTAAAGTTAATTTAACCACCCCGTCTGTAAGATCCCTTAGACCACACAGCCATCCTGACGTGTTGGCTGTGCAGATTACGATATCGCTCCAGCAGTGCTCTGATGGATTGCAATCGCCATTCGCAGCACTTATAGGAGTGGATTGTTTTATTAGTGGCTGAACTTTAGTGTAGCCTAGCCCTCGTGTGGATGGAAATATTTAATTTCTGTCTGTCTGTCCACACGATATCTCGAAAACGAACTGACCTATGGATTCGAAAATTTCAATTAAACTGTATGTATATATATATATATATATATATATATATATATATATATATATATATTTAACGCTGAGTTTGATGTCACTTCATGGGATTTGGCTGAGCGTTAGTGAGTATTTTCACAGAGGACTTGTGGGCATCCATGATGTCAACGAGAAAATAGAATTAAAAATTTGTAAACCAAATGAGATTTTCTTTCGTAGAGTGAAAAGAAAAAGAGTTGTAACTCAATATTAAAACGCGGTGACAAAATTTAATTTCTGCTCACTCTTATTTTGTAGTAGCCTACACTCCATAGCTCACTGGAACTTTTATTATTTCAACACTGCTATGGAACCTAGTTTAATTTTTTTTTTTTAATGGGAACGTATTATGTGTCAAGATAGCACGAGAATGATTTCATCTGTTGACTTAAAATTGTGAGTGAAATTTCATGTCTATGTAGACAAGAATGAGTTTTATGAAGGTGCATGTCTAACAATGGAATTTTCCTTGAACTTCAGTGAACGCTATAACTCATTAAGGCTGACACAGTTTCTCTTCTTCCTGCCGGAGAGGATGTAAACAATCTGCCCACAGGAAATCTCGTGAATGAAATGAGCTATACATTTAAAAGTGTTCATGAAACCTCATCGAAGCCTGTTACGTGACACGTGGTGAGGCGTACTCCTACATTGTTTGAAAAAAGGAGGCGAGAATGCAATCCTCGAAACGCCATGTTACTATTATTGTAACAATTAATGTCCTCGTCCTTGTATCTCCAAATAATCTATTCATAATAATGAACTTTATATAATGAACGTTGATCCAGTTATTCCGACACAAATATCAATATCTGGGTAGTATTTTACTTCAACATAGACGCTAAATTGAGACTGATTACTCTGATTAATCATGTTGTTAAAGAGATCTTATAAAGCCATTTAGTAATGTTTCATAATGATAATACACCACAGGTAATACACTATTTGGGACTAATTGGACCAAGCAATAGTAATTACTGCTTTGATTGTAGCAACCGGACAAGAACTAATACAACTATATGTTCATCAGTGTATTCTAGTCTTATGAGTTTGTAATAATCTATCTTAAGAAAATAGGCGAATTGAATATCAGTTCTCCACTTAATTAAAAATATAACTGTTTTTGTACATACATACATACATATACATATATATATATATATATATATATATATATATATATATATATATATATAATGTTTTATCCGGATATATAGAGATCGCCTACATAATTTAGAATGTGTGCAAAATCTATACATTTACTGACGAAATGGATTTAATTCATTAATTATCCATAAATTAACAAAAAAATGTGGAGTAATGTCAACTCAATGTATGGTCATTAATTTGGTAAAGGAATAGTCACTTCTTGACATTTATGGGCCATTATCTCAGAAGCTTTTAAGGAATCTTCTCATTTCAAATAGAAGCTTTTAAGGAAACTTCTCATTTCAAATATATTACTCCTTCAACGATTAATAATTTACTTACCTATCAAGTGTGAGTAATTTCCCAAAATGTCCAGCATTAGCTAGTGGTTTTTAATTGTAACACTGATCAACCTAAATTAATTGATGGTATCTAACGAAAAAATGTTTTTTTCCAACTCTTCGGTTTTAGCCAATAATCAAGATCGTAAGGAGTAAGTAAATGGTTTTAATTACAAATACAGGTCATATTCATTATTTTAGACTCCCATAAGGGTAGAATATAGATACAGTATAATAATTAAAATTTAATTACACTTTTAAAAACGTAACGTGCACATAGTTGTGTAACTGTAAGTTGTATACACAGTTTTAGAAATGGAAAAAACAATCATCCACAGTTCTATACTCGAGGTTTATTGATGTCATTCAACTTTAATTAATATTGTATAGTTTGGTATACCTCAATTCCATAATTACAGAGTCATTTGATATGTAACCTTCCGTCCCATAATCAAATCTACATATTTCCGCAGTTTCATTATCAAATCTGAGTCCCTTTAGTAACATCATGTTCTTAATCACATACGGATAGTTTGTAATCTCACCCATTCCATAATCTTCACTGCGTTGTTTGTCGCCCGTCTCAATTTCATAATTAATTAGCTACGAGGTCTTTTAATAACCGCCCCTCACCATAATCAATTACAGATCGTATGATATTCTGATAAAATAATGATTAATAATAAAAACAGCAAATTTATTATAATATTCCGTTCCATAGCCGATTCCAGGTTGTTTGGAGTTATCCACAGTTCTATTTGATTAAAATAATTCACGTGCATTTTGGTATTCTTCCTTTTATATAAATTCTGTATGATTTCATATATTCCTTCTTTCAATTATTCCCTTTTAGAATAATACAAATGGGTCTCTGGTATTCATCTATGGATTGATGGGTAAACATTTATTTACATTTCTGTATGACTTCATGTTGGATGAATAAAAGAAACAATTACCAGGAAGTTATTTACTGAATGTATACGTCGAAACATTGACTTAAAACCTATTCAAGTTAGTTTTAATCCTGATTTTGCTGCATTAGATAAGTCACTGTTATAATGTGAAAAGAATTTAACTTCGATCCACAGTTCAATTGCTCCTTTGATGGATTTACACAGATGGCTGGGTAAATGTGTTTGTTGTGGCGTAGTAGGTAAACAGGATAATAGCCCAGATAACATTGTACCAATCACTGTCACAAATACGAATATCTGTGCGTTGTTCTTGACTGGTTGGACCGAAGTCTGACACGAACCTATATTATTCGCATCATTATGCAAGAACATTGAAAACATGGTTATTGCAAGTTTTTGTCATTAAATATTCATACAATATCTAATTAAAGTTATAATATTGGGTTCTTATTGGGATATTGAACAGACATTCTATGTCAATAGTTCGCCACAAATTAACTTATAAAAATTAAGTTTAACTCAGAGAGATAATATAACTTACATACATCACAAATCTTGCATTAGTACTGTATATAATGCCTCTTTTTGTCCCACGGGAGTGCTTTGGGAGCAGTACTCCCGTTTTTTGATTAGCTGCGAACTTATTTGCTGCAACGATCGCCATTTACTACTTGCGTCTGGTAAGTCGCAGTTCTCAGTCGCTGGTTGTTCAGTGCAAAATTGTGACCTGTACCGTTTAGTTCTGTTTTAATAATTATTACATTGTGTTTATATTTACTGTTGAAATATGTGTATATATGTACGCTATAGAATCAAAAGTTACTTTTGATCATTCATCTATGAAATGTGATACAATAAACTGAAAGGGAAATGTTTAATCGCTCTCCTATATATTTATTGTTCTTGATGAAATATACAGGTCTGGCCAAATATACATAATTAGTCTTAAGATATTCAATAAATTTGTGGTTCATATAAAAATCATGTAACTGCGTTTTCAAGATACACGTTGGTAATGTGTGAAACCCATAACTCCAACTCTGTTTCTATTTAACCTAACCGTTTTTAAGGGTATTTTGAAAAATAGCTACTAATGGCCAACATTTGTATTGTAAAGTATGGTTTTCGTTAAAGTCTCAAGAGAAAAGAACAATAGTTTACTCTGAAAAATTTCTTTACACATAATATATGGTTTTTATAAAGGCATGTTCTGAATTTGAACCAATCAGACCGTTTAGTTATAACTGTGATAAAAATGTATCCATATAGTAAAGTAATGACTTTTAAACTATGGTTTTCTGAAAATGTTTTACCTCTATATATAAAAATGTTTAGAACAAAGTTGGTCATTGAAAATGCATAGAATTTTAATGGTTGTCACTGGATACAAAATTTAAAAACAATCATGAGCTTCGCTTCGATTCCATGGAATATAAAGTAGAAAACTTTACTTAAAGTATATTTTCCCAACAATTTTATGCTTTTTTTATTGCAGATAAGCCTAAACGAAATAGTAGTATTTAAAAGGTATTTAGTTCATGACTCTTTACGTAAAAATTCTAAAAAACAACACAAAGCGAAAAATATGCAAATAAAAAATTACCCTTTCAGATGCAGAACTCTCTTAAGAAACATAACCTTGATTACTTATCAGCACTGAAAGAGGTTATCAATTATGTGTTAGCCGAAATTGTCCATTAAATATAACTCCCAGCTTTTTCCATTATTCCTCCTGTCACACACAGAGCCATTATCCAGTAATCAAACTAAGATATTCCTATTCATCTGTGGAATAAACCCGCTTGTCAGCCCAATACATGTCCCAACCAGCCAGTGTTCTGCAGCAGGTCCAGATTAGTATGTGACGTAATGAATCGTTATTGTTCAGCACCTAGAGTTTAAATTGATTTCAATTCCATATTATATTTTAGTGTAACAGATGTTAATTCCTTATTTATTCAATATTGATATTTAAAATACATTTACCAAGTACCCTCATACATTATTTTCTTTTTGGTTTTAAGACAATTATTTAACACTCTACTTTTAACAGCCTTGAGAAATCCAAAGAAATGAAATTCAGGTATACAGATGTTCGAATAAAAGTCCAAAACAAAGTTCACTGTCTTAGAGGAACAAGAGGACAACCATAGTTATTGATAAACTCGGATATCCTATACTACTTCTCTAGCTACCTTCGAGTCTAATACCGGTGTATAGCAAAAACAGCGAAAACAGGAAAAACATAAATATATCGATGCATCTAGGGAAACATTTGAAGGAAATCTATTTATGCTGGAAATGGAATGTGTAAGAGAAATTGGCCAGTGTGACAAACAATTTTGTAATAAATAATTTTGCATTACACTACTGTTCCTGAAGAACTTACTTTCGTAACAGCTGTGAATATTAAAAGCGATATTTTCCCAATTCTGCCTCGAGTTTACACAAGAAGTTTCTTGCACTAGTACTTCAGATCCGGCTTGTGTTATTCTGGTATAACACATCCAGTATGAACAGATTGTGTAAACCTTGCTATGGTTATTTGTCATCAAAATATTTGTGTTTCATTTTGTTTGTATCTTGTTTTTTTCTTTGTATATTTATACATATACTATACTGCACCAACTAACTGGTATTTTTATAACTTCTACCAAAAGAAGTACCATTCGTGTCTTTCATAAGGTTTAGTTTGAAATATTTATTGTTTGGAAATATGTTAAAAAAACGTATATTTCATTAAGATAAAAGAAGTTATTAGACAAAGTTAAGTCCTGAATATCTTAAGTAAAAAGATTCAAGCACTTTGGAACACATCCAAGTTCTTTCTTATTAAGTTCACTATCTTGATTGTTTTCATTATATAATAGTATATTGACTTTCTTTGCAGTATAATAGAATTTCTTTAAAAATAGTTATGTGGGTTAACTTTGTGCAGTCGTGCATTAGTATGGATTTTCTTTGTTGAAAGTTGGTCCTCTTCGATCCCCGAGAAGGTTTTTGACTGGATAATTTTGCATCTTCCACATTAAATTACGCAATTGCCTTTACTAAGACGCAATTCTTGTTTATTTTTATATATATATATATTATAATAAACTTGTAATTAATTATATATATAGAGGGTTTACATATTTATGTAAAAAATATATTACCTGATCTAAGATATTATAAACTTAACATGTCAATCGTGTTATGAACTTAATTTTAGCAAATGAAATTGTGGTTATATTTTCTCGTGCTTCTTTGACATACCAAGTTGCATAAATTATTATCTAGATACGAGATATACGTAGTTATTTAAACATAGAATATATAATAATTTTACTAGCAGTTTCGTACGCTTTGCACCTGCATGAGCTTCTGGTTCGAATTTATTATATTTGCGAAGCCAATGTTAATTTCGACTTCTTCCCACGACCAATAAAATATGTAAAAAGTGTATACTTTTAGTGATATTAATTTACTCCGGTCTTAGTATTTTTATTCCAAAGCTAATTTTGTCTCTCTCCCGATCAAGAAAATATATACCTCTGAGAAGCCTACTTTTGTCAAACGATAACTTAGATAGGTTTCATAACAGTCTTTAAATTTATAGTAAAGTTAGACTACATAGTCTATTGTATCTGCACGTCTAGCAGTTACCCGCTGCTTTGCAAGCAGTTTAGTGCAAGTTTATGTTTACTGCTGGTTCGAGTGAATTATATTTCCGATGCCAATATTGAGTTTGCCTTGTTGCCACGATGAAGAAAATACGTCAAAAAGTTAATAAGTATGGTCATTATAATTGACTTCGTTCTTCATGTGTTTTATTTAATTGTTGATGTTGTTCTGTTTACCGAAAATATATATCACAGATCAGAGAAGGATTTATAATAAAAACATTCAGAGCTGGAACTGGTATATTATTTCAAAAGAACAGTCCAGCGAATTTTCATCTACCGTAGTTCTTATCGACAGCTTCAATGGGAGTCTTTAGAGTCAAATTCTGGCCTTCTTATGTTTTAGGACATTTTATAAGTTAGATTGTAGATTCGTAATTACCTAATCGCTAAAATCTAAAACTAAAAGATTATGATTTTTCTTTAGACATTTTACTTACTACAAATGTAACCTGAGACGCCTCAGGGCATTGCTGGACGACTTTCCCTAGGCGCTTCACTCATCTAGACTCGCCATCCATCCTCAAACTGCTATGTTAAAATATAATGCTGCTACTCTCCAGTAGTCACTGGGACATTTGTTTCAGAAGCAGCTCTGAGGTTAATCATCCCGTCTTCAACGGTCAGCTCAGTTCACTCAATATAAATGTAAATAACTTGAAAATAAACAATTTTTACATAGTTTGTACCGTTATATAGTTTTACTTTATATAATACATATTTTCACAACCCAGTTACTTGTTAATGGTTAGTACAAGTTGCATCCGATGTTCTTGGCACTAAATTCTTCGCGGATTGATAACCTAATTGGCACGCGTATTAATTTTTTCACTCGGGAACTTTGTAGCTGCCGAACCTCGCTACCGAAGGAACACCTCGCGCGCCTTGTCCGTAAGTAAAAATTTGTATTTTCGTATCATAAGTTAGCCCTTTCATGCGATAAATCTAATATGAATGTAATGTAAAGTAAAATTATAACTTGTAAAGTAACTTACCTTGAATGTGTTTTATTTGCCAGATCAACTTGGATAATATTTGTGGCGATATTCTTCTGACGAGACCACGATGTCGTGATTATAAGTTTCCTCGATAAATGGCTAATACCGTTTGTTTAAGGCGGTTGTATTTCGCTCTTCAAGCTCACTTCTTGAGTTCAAGTCCAATTACTTCATGTTTTACACTTCCAGTCCACTAATCTTCTCATTTTCCGACTACAGCTGCACATTGTCGAGCCAAGAATGCTGACGCCCGTTTGTGAGTCATCGTAAAGGGAAGTTTTAATAATTATTAATTTTGAAGGTACAATTCATAGAACATTGGAATATTTAGGCCCATCCCATGGTATCACATTTTATTTCATTCATACTCTATTTGGCAGCTACGTGGCAATACTTTATTTCATTTTACCAACTAGAAGTGGTGCTTTTATTTTTATTTGCCAATATTAAACATATACGTAAACTTCGAATTTCGAGTATTCATTACTACGACCTAAGCGGTATCTAACCCCATGTGTATTTTCCATTCGGTAAAAGTTGATTAAATTTGTCAGGCTCATTCCAAATTAATGATTAATGTGCTTAATATTACACAACTTTAAAAACCAAGACCAGTGGGGCGTAGCCCGGAGAAATTTTCGAAACAAGAATATGCCTATATTCATCCCAGGGACCATAAAAATGTCCATGTAAAGTTTCAGTTGAGTAGTTTACGTGTGAAAGAAAAACAAACAAAGAAAGGCACTTTTGCATTTATAATATTATTAGGATGTGGGCCTTTAATGCTAATGGGTTATTAATTTGTTATAATAATGGTTTATAAAGTAAAATTGTCCAAGCCCATACAAATGTTTTTGACGATGTCGTGAAGTCTAGATCAGAGAGCCGAAGTCATATACTAATAAAAGAAATCGTTCATATTCCGCCTTCATAAATCAGTATTGATACTAAATAAGGCTGTTGTCACAATTTTTATGTAGGTAGAGAAGAAATAACAACACATGTAATTTCACATATTTGTATTAGGTTTTTTATAATATATATTATATTATAATTTAGTCAAGGATTTATTTTAATAGATAGTAATGTTACTAAGAGTTATCTTAAGACGTATTAACAGAAAATTAACAAATTCATGCAGGATCTGAAATACAAATTGATCATATTATATTGACTAATTTTTATTATCATCACGTTAAAAACTCTGTTTCTTAAACAGCTTATATACATTATTATTAATATTGATGTTATTATTATTGTGTTTTTATTTATTTATTTATTTATTTATTTTATTTCCCAACGGCAGCAGCCAATTTACAAATACAAGCATGGATAGTAGATACAGCGGAAAATAAAGTTAATACAAACAAATGAAAAATCTACATAAGTAATAAAATAGGTATCATACAAAGTTTTGATAATAAATAATTAGTATTCAAAGATGTAACAAGTAATAAATATCCAAAACATAACAAAAAATAAAAATTAACAAACAACAATAATTATTCAAGTATGGAGCGAACATAAATAAATTGTGCTAATAAATTAAAATATAATATATAACATTTTAACAAATAACAGTGAAATTAAATAAATACAACATATAATACAATGACCATGCACTTAACACAAATTAAAGCTAACTACTGTAGGTCTTAGTCACTAGTCCCTCGCAGAGAGAAGAGAGAAGGCCTGCCGGCGAACCTGGTGAAGTCCATCGAAGAACAGGTCACACACCCAGACGCAACCTGATTTCCCAGGCGAATAAACCTTGCGAAAGGACTGTTGAAGTCGAAGTTGGTTGAGTGGTATCTTCGACCCAGCAGATCTCGAGATCTTGTGTTAGCCGGAACTCTGAGGTCGATTTCAGCTAGGAGATCTGGACAGTTCATGCGACCATTCACTATCTTCCAGAGAAAGACAACATCAGCCACGTCACGTCGCAGGGCAAGAGGTGACAAGTTCAGATTGCTGGACAGTTCCTCCACAGGCACATCAAGATAGGCAAAACCCAGCCGGACACCAATCAAGCGAAGAAAACGCCTTTGTAGAGCTTCCAGTCTCGTCCTATTGCCAACAGTGTAAGGCGACCAAACGGGACTTGCATATTCCACAAGCTGTCTCACAAGGGAACAATACAGAGAGCGAAGAGCAGAAGGGTTGTCGATGCCTCTGGAGAATCTTGCTATGAAACCAAGCATCTTGTTTGCTTTGCTACTGATGTGGTCTATATGTCCAGAAAAATCCCATGTCGCTGGCAAATATAACGCCTAGGTCTTTTATACACTGGGACCGTGGAATGGATGTACCAGAAATGGAGTATACGTATGAAATTTCAAATATAAGGGAGAATATGCATAGACGAATATAAAGAGAGTACTACAACTGAATCGAAGAAGTCTTTTGATCAACATGATGATGAATGTACATTCTAAAACCGTAAGATGCTCTTGAAATAATGATTGGACCACGTGTAATTGGACACAACAGTTTTATAGACTCATCAAAGTTGGAGCTATTAAAGATCGGTCCTCTTACCTACTGCCGGCAAGCTACTTTCTTGTCACGAATGCAAACAAATTATTGGTTTGGACGTTTAGTTTGTAGATCGTATCTAGATGAAATCTCAAACAAATAAATAAAGAGGTTTATTATTCAAAATTATCATATTTAAATAACGAATTTTTTATTTAAATCTTGTTATATATGTATTCCATTTTGAGGTTTACGAGAGAGGAATATGAATTAAATTGTATAAAAGTAATATCTAAAAGTGGTGTCATATTTCAGCAATGGTTCTTACGTAGACTGCATATGATTTCTATTACCTGTTAATAGTTGGAGGCCAGTAACATCACATTTTACGTTTCGGACATTACCCCATACAATATCTACAGATAATTCATTATTAAGGTCTCTATCTACAACAAAACTTTACTCTCACTGTAAAAAAATATGTGATTAACCTCACTACAAGTAAACCCCGTTCGTTTGTGTCCATAAATATTCGCAGTTTAAATGAAATAACAGTTTTAGTTTCTTGTGAGTTAAAAGAATGCGGCATGGAAAAAGTTTTCTGAATTAGCACGTTGATGCTCAGAGTATTGCTAGTGCACTATTCGTATATAGGTCGAATAAAACCACCACTAACCGGTAAGGGAATGTCTTATCCTTACGATTAAGTTTGGCGACCTTTCGCACCCAGAGCTAGTGCCAGGTACTTCTCCAATCCTGGCATTTCCCCCCGTCTCAACCACAAATCCTGCCCATTCCTAATTCCTTCTTATCCCGACTAGAACGTGCTATTGTTTGCGGGGAGGGGGGGGGGGGGCTTGAACTACAGCACTCAGAAGTTGTGGCAGAAGAGAGCTGATGTGTGCTTGCTCTTACTAAGCAAACGGTAATAAGTATCCTGGTGCCAACCACTTCGGTCCTTGGCCAGGAAGTAATTATTGGACAGAAATGTAGAGAAAATAGTAGAGTTTTAGAAAGAGGTTCTTTTACGGATCTAGAAAAGAAGCGTATTCTCTCTTCAGTACGTGCCTGATGCAGAATAACTCTTAGATGTCCTGGGGATCGAAACTGCATGCGAAATTCAAGATATGTTACTTGAATCCTTATTAAAACCATCGTATTAAAACTAATCATCGATGGTGTTAATGTTCGCTTTGTACGCCATGAGAATGCTTGGTTCATGTAAGGAATGGTATATATTGACGGAAGTCTATATCAATCATTATCTACAACTAAACTAAAACATCCATGTTAGAGATATTTATACTATCCCTGATGGAAGCCGAAAACTTCTATGCTTGCTACCACCAACTCAGTGGGTGTGGAAGTAAGAGTATTTTCCCCGATGACTTATTTGAAGAGTTATCACTGTACTCAGTTATTGAAAAATGCCAAAGTAGACTTTGGTTTAATGAGATGGAAAGGGGTCCGAAGATACATTCAAATACATTTTAATTAGTAACTTTGTTGAATTGACTTTTGAACCTTCTTCAAAAAGAGTCAAAACGATAGAGCATTTAACTTAAATATTCAGCCTTTAGATATTCTGAAACTATTTTGCAACGCAATAATTGTTATTGGTTGTGCTCCTTATACAGGGCGATTCATGAAGTTCTCCCCCCACTTCTACAGCACATTGTACTAGTAAAAATAATGAAAAAATGTTATATAAACATAGGTCCGAAAACGCTTCGTTAGCGAGTTACAGCTAGCGAAAGATTTCGCCTCAATTCCTGGGTAAAGAAGTAAAAATAAAGCCATACTGAACTTTTGGAAAGGTCAATTAAGTAAGAAATATCGTGGATTCTTATGTATTTTTACCTGATAAAGCTAATAAAATAGGTTTCAGAACTGTACCTGTAGTAGTTTTGGAGGGATTCCAGGGTTAAATGCAAAAAAAATTGGGGCACGAAACAATGTTTTTTTAAGTGTGATGTACAATAACTTTGTTAAATTGGTAATAAATACATAAAATCAACAAACATTAATTGTAGAGAAATTTAATTCTGAGAAAATTGATATAATCAAAGTCTAAAATAAAACAGAAATAAGTACCAAAAAATCGATTTTATTCAGTATAATACATTACTAGTTTTAAGCAAAATTAATCAGGTTGGGCCCAACCGTACGCACCTTTTTATAATAGATGTTCGAAAATGAGGCCCTCATTATCAATACATTTTGCAGCACGTTTGTGTATTGCTTTTGTTGCGTTTCTTAATTTTTCAGGACTTCCCCTGTATCTGCACAGGCCGAATCCATAATACGGGCAATTAATTCATCACGAGAATTCACTTTGTCTTGTATACAATGTCTTTCATCCATCCCCAGATGCAATAAATCCAATGGAGATAGATCTGGTGATCTTGGTGGCCAAGGGTGAGGCCCTCCACGACCAATCCAGTGTCCAGGAAATTGATGATATTAAGTAAGCAGAAACGGCACGTGAAAAGTGGGGAGGTGCTCCGTCATGCTGGAAGTACAAATTTTTTGTCTGAGATGTAAAGGAACATTCTCTAACAGCTGCGGCAACTCTTCTTGAAGGAAATGCAAATAGAACTCAGCATTTAGGCGTCCAGGTAATATGAAAGGTCCAATCAGCCGATTGTGCAAAAGGCCCACACCAGACATTGACGCTAAATCGGTGTTGAAAGTTCTGATCCACTACCTCATGTGGATTTTCTTCTGCCCATGAGTGTTCATTGTGCAAGTTATTGACACCATCCCGAGTGAATTGTGCCTCATCCGTAAACAAAATACGCTTGTAGAGTTTATTATTAATATTCAAAGTTGCAAAAACTCCAAGCGAAGCGGACCATCCCCTAGCTGTAGATGTTGAACCTTTTGTTTATGAAACGGATAAAATTTGTTTCGATTAAGTGACCTCCACACCGTTGACTGCGAAACTCCTATCCACCTAGAAATACGTCGTGTACTTACACCTGGACTGCGATGAACAGCATTAATAACAATTTCATCATCAAGTTGGACAGCTCGTTCATAATTGGTTCTAGTACTTGGTAGTGATCCTGTTTCCCGAAGAGTACGAAAAGTTCCTGAAATTGTTTTGGTATCTGGAATCCTCCTATTAGGGTAACGTAGTTTCATATTCTTCTACAGCAGCTCTAGCATTACCATGTACAGTAACCCAAAATAAAAAACCATGTCAGCGTAATTCCTCTGATGTAAATAAGTAAGGCATTTTTTCGCTGAATGAACAATCGAATTATAACTCACAGAAAAATTGCATATAATAACACGATTCACAGAACCCGATCTCCTGCTGTAGCTTGCAAAACACCACTAATACACAGTTCTAACGTAACAGTACAGAATACCATTGTTCAACAGCTGTTATTCGTGCGTTACCAACTTAGAAAATAATAAATTAAAAAAAACTGCATTTCGATGATTAGTAAACAATAATGGGAAAATGTTTGCTTCATTTATTTTCGAACATTTGATGTAAATTTTTATTTAAAAAAAAATACAACGTAATAAAACAATGATATTTTTATTTACAAACAAATTTATTTAACAGTTAATCTTGTTTTCTCAATTTATCTCATCATTAAGGAACAAACATTTTGTTTTTTGTTTTATTTTAACTAAATACCGTACGGTATTTCTTTACAACTAGTAATGTATTATACTGAATAAAATCGATTTTTTGGTACTTATTTCTGTTTTATTTTAGACTTTGATTATATCAATTTTCTCAGAATTAAATTCTCTACAATTAATGTTTTGTTTGATTTTATGTATTTATTACCAATTTAAACAAAGTTTATTGTACATCAAACTTAAAAAAAACATTGTTTCGTGCCCCAATCTTTTGCATTTAACCCTGAATCCCTCCAAAACTACTACAGGAACAGTTCTGAAAACCTATTTTATTAGCTTTATCAGGTAAAAATACATAAGAATCCACGATATTTCTTACTTAATTAACCTTTCCAAAAGTTCAGTATGGCTTTATTTTACTCTTTAACCCAGGAATTGAGGCGAAATCTTTCGCTAGCTGTAACTCGCTAACGAAGTGTTTTTCGGACCTATGTTTATATAACATTTTTTCATGATTTTTACTAGTACAATGTTCTGTAGAAGTGGGGGGAGAACTTCATGAATCACCCTGTATAGGAGTACTTAAAAAAAATATAGATAATACTTATGTCAAGGTGCCGTGTCTTCTTTATTCCCTATTATCCCTGCAAATTAAATAATCGGATAAATGGAGCATCCAAGAACCCGTCAGAATGAAATGAAGATTTATAACACAGACGGACAGATTGCCCGTTTTGGCCATTGGTCTCAAAATCTCCTTGGAGTTTCTACTTGGATCGAGAAATATACCAATGCACCAATTCTCAAGTCATCAGAGCTTCTCTATCAAGAGTTAGCGTATAGCGTATAGCCGGCAAACTATGTATTTAGTAATTGTATATGACTTAAATAATACAGATTATTGTAGGTCTTTGAAAAATCCTACATTTAAGAAACTAGTACCGTTTCGATATTTCCAATGTTTCCTTTTCAAGAAACTTGTTATGTTCACATTTGTGATGACACACTAGTTACAAGTATCATTTGTGGTATTTAATGTGGCATTTAAGTTTTATTTGACTTTCGAATTTAAAAGAAACAATGATTAATTATTTTAAAAGCTTTGAAACAATGAAGCATTCGCTAATTTCCTGTTGTGTATACAACAGAAAAATAAGAAGTGGACTAATTATATAAAATATGTCAGTGAAGATTTACCAGTACGTTTTACATGAATGGTAACAGGTCTGAAATTAAAATGGACTGTAATCCTATTATATGGATTAGTTTATCAAAATTTATGCCTCAAGAGGCGATCGGCAGTGATTGATATTCTTTTGTACTTAAAAATATGAGAACAAGGAGCTGGAAGTTTTGCCTAAAGTTGGCTTATATTACGTTTAATTCTAAGGAACGTAGTTTTTGAGTGAAATATCGAGTAAAAAAACTTTGTTTGATTTATTCATGTTTGCGTTCAATCAATCTCACAGTCTATTAAAAAGAGCAGTGAAACATAATTTACAATGAGAATAATTAGAATAAATTAGAAAACTCTTTAATGGTGTTAATGAATGAAAACCATAAGTAAATGGTGTTCATAAAGAGCAGGATTAGTTATGCAATGTTATTAAAGATATTATTAGAGAAAATACAATAAGACTGAATCACTATAAATATATATCACTTGGCATTTTGTATATAGGAATAATGTATAAATTCTAATTTGATGTGCTTTCAATGTTGTTGGTTGGCTCCATAAACAAAATCAAATAAACCTTGAAAAGTTTAAAGGAAAATGTTAAGCAATAACATTTTTTAACTGTTTTTTTTTGACCACCAAAAATGACTTTACAGATTTCAAATATGTGTAAAGCAGAGTAAGTTGTTTAATACGAGACAATAACGCGGTGAAAAGAGAAAAAAATATACTTGAATATCATTATATTTACTTTAGAGATAAGAACTTCAATGCGCCATAATATCTCTCAGATAACAATTAAGCATCATAGAAGAGAGGAAAGACATCACAGTCTATTTTATCACAAGCCTCACCAAATCCTTTAGGATTAAGATTGATTATTGTTTACTCTAAAATGCTATTTCTAGATCAGCTGTGAATGTTTAAATGGATTTAAGATACAATATTTCTGAATATGTCAAGTACATGTGTATTTTAATGATACTCCAATACAGTTTTTATATGGCATAAACTGCATCACTAAAGGATGTATATTATTTTTCGTGAAATAGAGAGTTCAAACATTTATTTAAATGATTGTTCTGTATTATTAGGGAAACAAATTAAATTTAAATTGTTGAAGATATCATAAGGTTATACATTTGGGAGATTTTAGTTTATGGCTTTCTCAAGTTAACTTTGATACATTCTTGCTATAAATTTAACTGCACGAAATCATAATTTTTATCTCAAATAGGAATTTATTGGTTATAAAACAAAGTTTATTTATGGATGTTTGATTGAATGGTAAATATCTAAAACCTAGGTTTGTTAAAATTCCACAAATCCATGTTTACAAAATCTTTGCAAATGAAAATATAATAGATATCAAACAGTTAACTACGGTGAATTGCAACAGTTCAGTCTTACCTCCAGACACATTTAACATTAATGTTTATTAGTTAAGTCTTAATGGGTTATCTTAATAAACCTTAATGTCATCAAAATTACGTTTTTTACATAAAACTAATGTTTTATGAAACATAGTATTGTGATAAAACTGCAAATCTCGTAAAGTAGTTTTAAAATGACATTACAATCCGCCTTTTATTAAGAACTATTAAATAAGTATGTAATTCTTAAAAGGTATATTATATACAACTTAACTTATTTATAAAATACAATATAATTCCTACCTTATAGGCTCTAACGATAACATTTTGTTTTTTTATAATACTTAATACTATAATACTTTAAAATAGTATATAAAAAGCGCTAAGTATTGTATTTATTACTAGAGAAAGAAAGTTTCTATCATATGTTGGTACTACTTATTTCCTCCGTTGGGACGCAATATTATCAGTTTTTCACGTTCTGAACTAATTCAACGTGTCAGATACAATCCCCTGGAAATCGTTGGCGATGCTACTGTTCGACTTAAAGTCCGTTTGTATAGAACTAATACTTTCTACGATCCTGTAAAGATAAACATATACCACGATGGACAGTCTGTCCCAAAAGGTTTGTTACCAGAATAGCATTTTGTGAACAGTTGATGATTGTTTAAGCGTTATGTGAAAATTGAGATATTGATTGTTGGGATCCTTATAGAAGGATCCCAAGAAAGGTGAAATGGTTATTGGTGTCGTAATTATAAATACAGTAACTCCCAATAAATGTTCTAAATGAAATCCCTGTCGTGGTAAAGCCGAGGTCGTAGTAAACTTTTGAAGTGAAAGAGTGTTAACGCAATTATTTTAGAAGTAACTCAGTTTAGAACGAAAATTAATCGTTTTTAGACAATAGATAAACGCCTGAGATGATTATAAATAAGCAATCCCTCAGATTGAAGTGTTTTTTGGCAAAGGGTATTAAAATACAATTGATTTATTTATATAGAGTGTATTAGACCAAATAGGCCAATACCTGTATTGTTGACAGGAATTAATAAACTTTTAGGGGGCACGATGGTTGGTTATGGAAAATGTTTAAATGTACGTAATGAGATCTACTATTTTAAAAATATCTGATCTCTGACAATTTTGTAAGCAATTTCAAATAATGTTATTTATAAAGTCCAATTATTGCAAATAGAATCATATTTTAAAATTTGTTATCACAATCGATTTGAAATTTCTATAGTATTATATATGGTTATTGAAACACAAACTGGGATCATATCCTAAAATATAAAACATAAGCCTTGATCGAGGGTTGACTTGAAACGAGCACATTGATCATGTTCGCTAAAAAACTCCCTTAGGCATTTGTGTTCTTTAGCAAAATATTTGCGCGAGTCAGGTACTGATAACAGCGTATTATGGTTTAATTTACCCCCATCTTTCCTGCGGAGTGGTATTTTGGGAAGTTTGCGCAAACAATTATTTCATAGAATATTTCAACTTCAAAAATTCGATTCAAACCATCGCAAAAATAAATTTTAGAGAGTCGTACAGGCCAGCATTTAAGTCATTGAATCTTTTGAGTCTGCCGTTCTCTAAATTTTGAATAAACTGTGTTTTTTATGTATAGATACTCCTTAACCTTAGATCGAGACGTACACAAGCATGAGACACGGGGAAAAGAGTTATCGACTGGTAGCCATAGAACGGTAGTTTATGAACACTTGCCATCGCAGGTAGGTTCTTATTTCATCTACAGAGATCAATAAAAATGCCCTAATGTCCTAAGCGTTAAAAACTTGGTAGACGCCTATTTGGTGCCAAAAGCATTTTATAACACAGGTGAGGATTTGGCACTTGACTGGAAGGCTAGAATGAGTTACATTAGCGAAGAGTGAAAGGGACGTAATTGTTGATTGACCTGTATGTTTGAATGAGAAACGGTATGCATGTTAAAAATTGTAAGATTACATAAATTGATGTTGGCTATGAAATTGATTTGATTTGATTATAGTCTCAGATTCCTTGCAAGGATGTGATAAATATAGATTAGATCTCCAAAACAGCAACTACCGCGATATAATTCATTTTTCCAAGTGGGGTTGGAGAGAGTATGATGAGTTTCTCGTATCATAGACAAGTGATCTCTTCCAGTGAATAAAAATACTCTGGATTATAATTTCAAGTTTAAATAAGTTAGTTTCAGGTTTTTTATTAGACAATTATACCAGTTACTCGTGGATTTGCGTGCAATTTTATTGAACAGCCGGAACGTCAAAAGCATAAATTTTTAAAATGGCATAATAAACCCTTCTGATATAATAAGTATACATTGGAATGTATTCAAATCTTCTGAACCATCTCAAAATAATATGACTTTAAGGTTAAAGAGCAGTGTTTTTGGAGACTGAAGTCAAGAGTGAAATAGATTGTATAAGCTGAGCGTTTAAAAACTCTCTTTCTCCCGTCAGTTGCTGATGAACCTAAATGGCTGAAGTTCGATGTGAAACCTCTTAACTCTTCTAACTCTTTATCGCTTTTTGAAAGTGACAAACATCGTTATTTTGGGAGTCCTGATTTCAGTAAGTAAAAACATGACTTTTTTGTTACGTTTATCTTATGGAGGAAACCTTAAAATAATCAAATTAATAGACAGGGTATATTGTGATGATGATTAACTGTTTGACAATTTTCAGTAACTCATCAATACATGTGGTGAAGTTACATCTTTGGATTCCATGGTTTTAAACAAATGTTGAGCATTTATACCAACCCTTGCAATATCATTTTGTTAACAAGCTAAACAGTAAAGGTTTTTCTTTACTGTGTTACTAAATATAAAAAAACGCGTTCTTCTTCAGGTTAAAACCCCATTTCAACCCCTTTGGATGTAATATCTTTATAAAAAGCTTTTTGGTGTTCAAGTCATGTAAAACTTTAACTTTCGGAGGTAGCATGTAGAAGTTGAAGAATTAGTTTTGAGTGAGTGAGTGCTTTTCCATTTATATAAAGTGATCATCAGTAGTTGATGAGTTTTAATGCATTCGATCAATAGTAAAGGTTTAAGTTAAGAAATTTTATTCTCGATAAGTGGTACGAATTTGTCTCCCAATCAATTAGTTGTATTTGCAGGCAGTGCACAAAAACATGGTATAGACATGCCTACAATTATGGAAATATAATACACGTACATGGTGAGAACAAACGTTTGCTCACTCTAACCTGACGTTACTGTTTTCAGATGTTATTTAAGCTTTTTTTAAAATATTTTTCTTTGGCTCCATCGAGTTATAGTACCATAGGTCCTTTGTAGAAACAATTATAAACCTTAATTATTTAACACTTTTTAAAACCTTTTATTTTTGTACAATGTACATTTAGAATTCTGGGAATTCATCTTCAGGTAACTATCTTTGTAGAAACTATCACAGTATGTTAAGAGAAATAAAATAATTATGAAGTATTCCAATTGAAAGAATTTATTTACATTCTTAATGAGCTTTTAAATGACCAGTGTGTCTGATCCTAGAATTGGGAACTCTGTTATAATTTCCTATTACCTCTTTTCCTACTTACAATTATAGTTTCTTTATTCAACTTATTACAAGTTGTACTGGAAAACTAAAAAAGTCAAAGACATTCTACATATTGAAGGACGAGACAGATCTTTCTTAAAATTATGCCACTTTCCGCTGTCCATCTGGAGGATACCTCTTGATAGGAAGGTCCTAGAGCCTTAATAATTAACGCATAGATTCCTCTTGGGCCAAGAAAGAACTCTCTTTTTTCAGCCTGATGTCAAAAGCCAGCAGAGTTAGTCAGTTTTATTAGAATTTGGATTAGTCACGACATGCATCCACCACTGCCAGTCAGCCATTCATAGTCCCCTTTTCATTTTTACAATCTGAAATTCTCCACAAATACGACAAAGATGGTATATATACCTCAAAATGGTATTGGTAAATTTTAGCTAAAACTCTCGTAATGTTCTGTCGGGCTCTTCATTATACCATATTTAGTTTAGGAAGTGGAATATCACATATATTTTCAGTTTTAAAATATCAACAACAAATAATATAAAATAAATATGCTTTGAAGTCAAATTAATACTATCCAAACAATTTTACTTACAATAATAAACCACTGAAGGCACTCTTTACTGAATATTCAAAATATTCAACATTCCTGCGCCTCGTATTCTCTCGTAGGAAATCTGAAGGGTTGCCTGAGATTTAATTAAACTTCGAGTAAAACTTCAGCAACTCCCAAATGTAAATATTTGCGGCTGAAGTTAGACCACCGAGGATAAAATAAGTTAGATTCCTGTAAATGTGTGTTTCTTTCCGTTCGAAAGTTTAACTCAATGTTTGAAAAGCATTGAACCGAAATCATTGAACAGTAAGATTAATGGCTGTATTATTTGTGTGCGAAATAAGTTCAATTCGTAAATTTTTTTTGTCTTGTTTTTTTGCCTCAACAATTTGTTTTGAAATAAAATATTAAAGTTATGTTGTATTTAAAGAAGATGTTTTATACGTGTAAAATGTATAACACAAATTAGTAAAGATTTTATAATAAAGAATATTGAAGGCTTTGGTCACACTCAGTCTTTCCCGCCAAGTTAGTGGATTAGGTAGGGCTGTATCATATTAGTTTGACTACATGTATATAAATAGGGTATACATTATATAATTGAATGTGAATTTCGAGTTAAGCTCCCAATGCATCATCCTCTTAGTGCAGCATCTGGAATCTGACAGTGTTAGACTTCACTCCTGGAATCCGGAGTTATATTCTTCATAAGGGATCCAAAAAAGTAGGTAACAAAGAAGCTCAAAAGAAACTCTTTACATCGTTTCGATGTTAAAGAGACACCTAGACTACAAAATATACAAATATAGTGTAATATAGGTGAAAGAGGTATTCTCATTATCTCATAAGATACACACAATGAGTGTACTACGATGTTTCCTGACACGACTTCTAAGCATGGTAGAACAACCTAATTTTACACACATAATGGAGCTATAGAGGTAAGGATTGATTCAATGCCTTTAAAAGAAAATATATCTAGCTATTATCTATTTATATAAAAGAAAGTCGTGTTAGTTACACTATTTATAACTCAAGAACGGCTGAACCGATTTGGCTGAAAATTGGTAGGGAGGTAGCTAAGAACTGGGAGAAGGACATAGGATACTTTTTATACCGTTCCCGTGGTCAGGGTTCCGCCCCACTCTAAAAGTTAAGGAAATACCTGTAAGAAATGCACTGCAGCAAACATATGTTATTAAGTGAAAGAGCCTGTTCAAATTTAATCAGCTGTTCTTTGTAAACATATATAATGCGACAAAAGAAATATATGTTTACATCCACGGATACTAGTGTTTACATCATTTAAAGTTGGTTCTCAGAACTCCGTGCGTACATATTCTCTCGATCGAGACAACAAAGCAACCTCAATCATGACATCAGAGATATCACTAATTCGATCCAGAAGTGATAAACGCGCAAAGCCTAAAATAAAAACCATACGCAATTTCGCTTAACAACTGCAGCTCATAATCATTAGACTGTAATAATAAGTACCTACAATATGCCTATTTTCGTTTCAAAATTACATTTAGCGCCATCATTTATTACATCGTATGTGCACTAATGAATTCGACTGTCCACGCTGGGCTAATATAGTTCAATTATATACAAAAAACGTAGAATATTGGAGAAAAATTCCAGTTATTTCACAGGTGCATATTGAGACTGTTTTCAAAATTTAAATCTTTAACAGATCATGAGCTTGGAGTATCTTTCAGTGACTACCATTTATCTCAGAAGGGTAATAACGACGTTCAAAAGAAATATGCCTCCTATGTCCCAATTTTTCTATAGGGAATCGCGTGTGAAGCCGTGGGTAACTGCTAGTTATTATTATTATCCATAAGGGAAATGAGTGTCAGACATTTTAGTCAGGAAACCCAACTCGGTTCCGTGATGTATAGAGGTAACGCTACTATATTATTGGTACTACCTTTTGTTTGAAGTTATAATATATTTGTACATTCTAGTAATTGCCTCTTTGAAATTATTCACGAATGTTGTCCACGATAAGAAGACACTAATTGGTTTTTATGGCCTCAACTTGAAGGTAATAATATGTTATGGGGTGAATTAAAAAAATGGATTTTGTTTTCAAACTCACATTAAAAATGCAAAATATGTTTTTAATTATTTTCTCATGAGGGGAATGTACAGATGAATCTCTATGAAAGCTAACTTAAAGATATACGGTTGAACTTTTGTTTATTATTTTCAAAAATGTTAAAAGTGAAATGTGACTTTCTTGGTGTATTTTTAATAAAAAAACACATTTTATAAGTATTCAGAAAATGTTTGTTGTTAATCACTTGCGGAAAGTATGAAACAAAACTTTAGGGGAAATATAATGAAGATGGAGAGTAAGGTGCTTGTTCACAAGTTAACTTTAAACCCACGTTAACCAACTTAAACTTTCGCCATCGACTTATCACATATTAGTTATCGTATCTTTTTCTAATCTTAAAAATATACTGTTGAATTATTATTTTCTAATAAACTTTAGATTTGACTACGGCTTTAATAGAGAATACCACAGAATACAAAATATACAGAATTATGATACAGAATATAAATATTCAAAAACAGTCAGGTACAGTATATACGTTTACTCTTATATAACCATACTATACCTACTATACTAACCATAACCCACTAACTATACATACGAGTACATTTTCTAACGCAGGAGAGGAAGCAGGAATAGAGTAGGAATAGAACTTTTAAGAAGTTAGTTTTAATCTAGGTATTAATTAAAGTTGGAAGTATGTTTTGCGTTTTTATCAGTTTGTTGTACCCGCTGTATAATTCTACAAGTTGTTTGAAAACATTTAAATAAGAGTCCTCCATTGCTTTAATTAAATTAAATGATGTTTTAAAAACAATTACCACAATGAACAAAACAGAACAAAGTTACAAAAACCAAAACAAATACTCGTATGTAGTTTCAAAGCTTTTATATCATTGTTTTTTTCGCTCGATTTGATCCTGTCACGATGTTTTCCGATACTTTGACGGCATTACACTAAGTGTTGGGGACCATCCGACTCGATCAACAAAAACATTCAGGGGATAGGCTATTAAAGCTGGATTATTGGCAAAGTGGCGCTGCCGCGTGTATGGATCTTTCTCAAATGGATACTAAGCTTTCCGCTGAAACGAGCGAAAGCGAGAAACGTGTCCAGCTCTGTTCTAATAGTTTTGCAATGGTACAAACAGTATATTTGAGTTGTTTGTTACAAAAGGTTTAGATGTAATTTTAGATACAGAATGTTGAAAATAGCCTTATCAGTATTTTCCGATCCGGTATTGAGAGATCACAGCTTGTAGACGCGCTTGTCCTTTTAAAACTTCTAAAGGAAATTAGTAAACATGAGGATAATCACTGTCACAGCATGATTTCACCAACCAAGACTGAATTAGAATGTACAGAAATCTAAGCTCATAACTGGGTGGGATTTATAACTTAATATTATATATATATATATATATATATATATATATATATATATATATATAATATTTAAACACGTGAAGAATAATAGCAACTATGAATAACATGTTTATTATGAAATACTAATTCATCTAACAACTTATTTCACCATTTTAAGGGCCACTAGGTGAACTTTGAGAGCACTTATGTTTATGTGTACCAACCATTACGAGGTAAAAGAAACTGTTGAAAAATTCAATTATATTTGTAGTTTCAACTAATTCAATAAATTGTAGTTTCTGCAGGTCCAGTAGTTTATATGTAAAGTTTAAAGGTCACTGTTGTGGAAATCTCAAGTCAAATATTAATAAATACTTATGATGTAACATAAGTGTATAGTCCAACGGGGTATTCCGTGGTACTTGATAACGATATCATTAATTGATTTTTATAAATTCAAAGCCACTTGAGCAGGGCTTTGAGGTGAAATAACAATTTCTTATTTGTACCCTTCTATGACAGAGGATTCACGTCCGTGGGCGCTACTAATGGAATGTTGTCTATCAATGGCGCTCATAATATCATTGATGATTTGAAGGAACTGGAATGTCAACAGGTGATTTGACATGTAATGTATTCCCTTAAATGATATCACCATCTTTTCCCGAACTAACTTTCTGTTTTCAGTGGCTATAAACAAACATTCCCTTTCTCATCTTGAATTTCCTACAATTTTCTGAAGCATCCAAATCTTCTGATCATGAACTTCCCACAGTCCCTAATCATCTTGCACCCTAAACACCCTAAAATATGTCAGACCTTCGCGGATTTTCTTGATATTTTTGTTAAATAAGCTCTACGAGTAAGTTATGCAGTGTCTGAAATAAGTTTGTAACTGAGTTAGCAGTTATATTTGGTTGGCAGGTTAGTGCAAACCTATTGTGACATGTAATCTGTAGTTTTATTTTAATAATTAGTATTTTTATTAAGTGCATGTTTTAGTTAGTGTGCATGGAGTAGACACACAACATGGCTGTTGTGTTTTCTGATTAATGTTTTGTTTACATTAACCTAGATTGTAGTCATACATTAGTTTAGACATTTACCTATAGAAAAGATCAGATTTCAGATCTCGAAACTTAGTGTTAAAGTGCATAAAAATCTACTTACTTTTAAATTAATTCAGTAACATTGTATTTAAGTTTTAATACAACGAATAGTTGACTTCCAATAACTGCTTATATAAAAAATATAATTCTTTTATCAGGATATGAGGAGTTGTAGATACAACTGAAAGTAGTATTTAGTAATTTATATATAATAAATAATTTAAATAATAAGTAATAAATTAAATAATTTGTTTAAATATATTTTATTCTTATTATTTCAATTCACAGGGTGTCAATAGTTTTGGTATTGTAAATAGCTAGTTTTATATCACTCTGTATTTTATTATTTACTCATGAAGATTACTCCCAAGCAAATCGCCTACAGAAGGACTCATTACTGGAAACCCGTGGGAAACAGCGGTGTTATCCAGAACTATTGTAAATAAAATTCGATAGAATTATATGAAAATGAGTAATTTATTTTTTATTTTATTATTTATTAAAATTTTCTATTAAATATTCCTTAAATATGACAGGTGTGACAACAAGATAGGTGTTGGAATTTGAAATTTTAAAGTTACACCCTTCAACCCCATTTGAAAAGGGGGGTAAAATTTTTGTTACCCGCAAAAAAGTTTATATAGTCTGGTGAAGGTTTTACATTGATATCTTAATCCGTTTGGAATATATCCTGACATATCAGGATTTCATTTACACTCTTAGATGTAAGGGGTTGCTTGTCCATAACTTTTGCTAGGACCGTTGTAGAGATTTTTTGTCCATGTCATTGTGTCTTTTGAATTTACCTTCAAAATGGTATGTCACAAGATAGGGGTTGCAATTTGAAAACTTCAAGTGACCCCCTCAACCCCCCTTTGAAAAAGGGGGAGAGAGAATTTTTGTTACCTTAAAAAAGTTCATAAAAGTATTGTAATAGGTATGGTGAAGTTTTTACATCAATATCGCAATCCGTTTGGAATATATCCAGACGTATCAGTACTTCGTTTGCACTCTGTACACATACTAACAATTATTTTTTAGCGTTTATTCCAAAGCAATAAATGAAGACTGCAATGGGATAGATTACCAGGGCACAACAATGTTATATATGCACTTCTGTCCTTTCGTCACCTTGTAGACTTCCCTTTATGCTGTTTTTTATTTTGGGAGCCATTTTTACCCTATGGCATTTAGCATAATTTCTGGAAGTACACCGGCATCTCCCTCCCGCTCGTCAGCACTGCTGGCATCTTGCTCTGCGCGTATCTACGGCAATTAACCAACTACTTTTTTTAAAGTTTTTTTTATCAGTCGTTTTTTAAGTGATTAATTTTTCAATGCGTGTTATATTTTAGTGTAACATAGTTTATAAGTTATAGCTTCATTTATCTTTTAAATATTAATAGTTTATCACTGTTATTTTTCCAGACGTATTTGAACTACTTCTATTTAATAGAAATATTAAAATCATTTAAATAATAATTACTAGTTGATTTGTACTTATAGTATGAAAAAATATGATAAAATTATATACATCCTTGCCTTAAGTTGTTACGAACGAAGTTAAAACACAACATCGGGAAAATAAAAATGTTCTATCTTCTTTTAAAGATAAAGTCCTAAAATATATAATTAATTGTGCAAAAAATTTTTAGTAACAGTGTGGATGGTTAATAAGTTGTAAAGAATCTAATGGGACAGTGACTAGTCATGGTCTCATAACATGATTTTGAATAAAAAAAATTGTATATAGTGATTTTAAATTGAACAGCCTGCACTATTATTTCTTACACATCCAGAATTGTGATTTTGGATTTTATACGTAATATGCCACCCAGGCTTCAGGCTTACATGCACAGTTCAGCTGCCAATGCAATGGTTCAGCTGTGTACAGACCATGGATCGGTACGAAATATTATTTTGTTAGTTTAAAAATCGTAAAACTTAAAATGTAGAGTAAGTTAAAAAGTTAGTAAAAAAGTACTAAAGTTAAAGTTAAAGTAATGTTATAATAGTTATAATTATAATTGTGTTATAATTTTATGATTATTACAAATATACTTATACTCTATTAAGTATTATAACTATAACAATTATCCATGTTGAAATATTAAAACCGTATTATTAATAAAATACGACATATTGACTCATTAAAATACTAAATTTTACTGTTGTAATCTTGTTTCAGAATACATGTGGTTTTTGTAGTAAAGGTTTACTAAACACTCTGGCTATATGACTATATTTATTTAATCAAAATATTGTGTTGTCTAAAAAATGTATTCTACAGATCATTATTGAGAATTCCAAGTATTAAGACTAAGATAATTTATTTTTCGTGAATCGAATAATTTATTTCCCAATAGACGTCTTAATTATGCACTCTGGAATATTATAAAACAATCGTGAAGATATCCAGAATAACGCTGTTTAAGAGACAGAATTACGGAATTCAAATTATACTGATTAAACAAGTCACCTCCGAATGGAGAAATTCGGTGGCCAATCAGACTCTGTTTTATATAACTATTCGCTTTAAAAGCCGAATTGCGAGTACTTAAGCGGTGATTCGTAACTGACCTTCCTGTACTTAAAATTTATAAAATGAAAGAGGCCTAAATGGTGTATACGAGAATATATAATCACATTTTTGTTCAAGAACCACCATGTATGTGTGAAAGAGTAAGAGAACTTGTCATTTGGCATTGATGAATGCAAGAAA
This sequence comes from Homalodisca vitripennis, assembly GCF_021130785.1. Lineage (NCBI taxonomy): Eukaryota > Metazoa > Arthropoda > Insecta > Hemiptera > Cicadellidae > Homalodisca > Homalodisca vitripennis. The sequence goes on from NC_060207.1 coordinate 137,525,411, forward strand.
AATAATTGACACTATACGTTTCGAGAATTGTTTCAGCTTTTTTATTTAGGTAATAAATTGATAATATCAGGTTGAATATAGAGAAATATTAAAAAATGAAGAAAAAAGACAATGCACTTAACGTCATTAACCAATGGACTTGTAGTTTTGCCAAACCACAAATAAACTAAAAACACTCAAAATTTGTAATATCTCACAATACTTAAAAGCGGACTTCAACATCGATCTCTGTACCAAACAACTGAGTCGCTAACTCCTTAATACGATTACAGTCTAAGGCACTTCCAGCACGCGCTTTCACTAAGATCGTTCATTCTGGAAATGTAGTAGTCAAAATTACTGCAAATGACTTATAAAACTTGTACACCATAAGCAGGCGAATACAGTGGTATACATTAATTTAATTTTTTTAATAACAAAAAGGTCAATTGTGTAAGTTTTATTGTGTATGTATATGTATTAGTGTATGTATTATTCGAGTATACTACACTATTTTCTTAACAATATTTAAAATACTTCTACAAAAAGCATGGGACCATGTAAGTTTATTCAGTTGAAAGCTGGAAGAAGAAATCAGAATCAACTTTCAGAGTGAGATTTGGCTATAAGAACGATTGCACGTGACAAACTCCTTATACAACCCAGACCATTAGCAACAACTCTTGAGCAAAGTAATTGTAACTGGCAGAACTCGGCATTAGGACTCGATACTGTGGCAATCACCCACGTCAAATCCGCTTTCTGTGTCCTTGTTGTCATTGTCATATAATTTTAATTTGACTTGTATTAAAGTTTTACATTTTGAGAATATAACTGATTTAATTTTTAAAATATATTTTATAAATTGCATTAATGTACTATGCACATTTTTTGAATTTGAATTTTCAATTTTATTTACTCTGTTTACTTCATCAAGTACAATTTGTCGCTTTTTATTCGATGGAGAAACATTATTTTTAAAACAAATCCCTAGGAAAGGGAATAGAGTGAGTATTGGTTAGTAAAATAAGAGAGCCGTTTCGGTTGAAGAATGTCACGTAATAAATCAGACGTAGCGTTTCAGTTGATGTATTTAATTTCAGAAACGATCGCTTTTATATCGTCTTATCATTGGAAATGAATTCTTTCAAAATATGGCAAAGATGTCTTTTTTAAAAAACGAAATGTTATATATTAATCCTTATAATCAACTAAAATCCAGTACTGAGTCGAGTTACCGATAGGGTTCTGTTACAGCTATACAGTATTTACACTTTAAACACAGGTTTTTGCCAACTAAGAATAATTATGCTAATTTTATACAATACTTTGAGAAACATTATTTGGTTTATATTTGGTAAAACATCAACATAGTCGTAGTAATGGGTTTAAATGATTTATTTTAACTCAAAACTGTTTTTAAAGTAATTGACATTTTCGAAAGTTTTGAATGATGGTATTTTATATATATTTTTTAATGTTTTCTGGACAATGGTAAAATATTGCAGCCACAGGCTAAATGAACTAAAATCAGATATCCCATTTACTTTCTATTATATTTGTAAGGCCTTAGTTTTACCAAGGTAAAATCTAATCTATACACGTGAAAGGAGAAAATTTATAAATATCAAACAAGTGTTTTTTAGTTAAATCAAAGGAACTCATTCATAGGAAACAAAAACAAAATAAAAATAAAATTATAAAAAATATTGAGATATTTGCCAACTACAGCAGGATGTCAAATTTTATCAAATCAACTTTTCCGTTTGTCAAACTGATGTTTATATAATCCCATTGCAAAGTTTTATGAGAAACAAAATGCTTGACACAAATAGCCACAAAATGAATATTTTCTTTCAAAGCCAACATCATTATTGGATCTGAGTTATACTAATGTCTATTGAAATGTTGATTAATCATTAATCATATATATATATATATATATATATATATATATATATATATATATATAGGTTTGGTACAGTTTGGCCGCGATTCAAGGTAATTTTGGCCTGCGCTGATACCATCATCGGTAGGAATATTAGTATACGAAGACTACATAGGCAGTACATGTAAGACGTTTTCAGGCAAGGGTTGATTAATTTGAGCTAATTTAGTTAAAAAGTCATTAGTGTCCTTGATGTAAGGAGGAAGAGTTCTTACAAACGGCTGCAAGATTTCGTCAACATAAGCAGATATCCTTTCCGTAGACATAGCTGAAGATTATAGCTTTGCCAGGAGGCGGTCTGGTAGGTTTGTGTTTTTTTGGTAAGGAGCAAAACACCGAAGTTCTAGGAAATCTAGGTGTTAGTAGTTTAGTAGCTTTCTGAGGCAGTCCCCCTCAGGACCCCTCTTGAGGACCTTTGTCCATTAGGTAATTTTGGATTTGTTCGTTGTGTTGAGGAGAAGGATCTTCATCTAATTTTTCATGTAACGATGTGTCTTTTTGATTCACTAATATAATCTAAAGAATTCATCATAAAGATAGAGTTACCTTTGTCGCTTGGTAAAATAATTATGTCTTTGTTTTCACGTAATGATTTAATTGCTCTAAATTAATTTTCAGATAAATATTTGGTACTATTTATGTTATTACGAAACGAAGAATTTGATAAATTGAATTCCTCAACAGGATGATTAGATGGTAAAAGTGGGTGTTTCTTACGTGGATTGTTTCTTATATATATGATGAGAAAGAAAGTAACAGGATTAAAAAAGGTAAAGTGAAAGGTAGGAATACCAAGTTCTCTGTGACGACCAGGTGTTGAAGAACAAGCAGCTGTGTTGGGTTGCCTGCGCGTTGGGCTTGTGGTGGTGGGTGAGCGGGTGACTAGGGGGTGGAGGACGACGCTCACGGTGTCTGTTGCCGGAGTTCTTAGTGCGGCCCGACGCTCTGCTGCAATGGACTTCGTACTTTACCTGGCTGTGTTCTTCCGGTAAGATTGGCAACTGTCTATACTATAATCCTTAATTCCAACAGTATTATCACATAATTAAAGGTGCTTGTCTAGAAAAGGGATTTTTATTAATAATATTGTTACTCTCAGGCATTCTCATTGGACAACCATTTCAAATTTAAATAAATTATAACGTATTGTGAATTCAATAAAACTTTATAAAATTACGATTATGCCTTGTTTAAAAGGAAAGTTGAAGAGTGGCATTTAAAGAGTTTCTCGAGTATTCCAACACTAGTCAATATTAAAATTTAAATTAGATAAAAGTTCGTTTTTCATAAAAGTCTTTTAGAAATAAGAAAACGTATACATTTCAGCACTCGCTGTTTACACAATACATTATTATATTTTAAGCCCATTCTTAAACATTGGCATTAGGTTTTAATCGTAAATCTTCAAACACCGTTGCTAAGTTGTTGTAACCCGATGAAGTGATTATTAGGAGAACAGTTTTAATAGTTTTTAAAGAGAAATACAGAGCGAGTACTTTACTATATTGTTTTATAGCAATATAATATTCATAAAAATATTCGTATTTTCAGTTTAAAGTCTAATAACGCTTGTTTTCAAAAATTGACTGTATATTTATTTATTAGTTTATAAATATTATCTTTTACATGTTTTTGTATTAGTGGATTTTATTAAACTTATTTAAATTTAGTTTTACGTACAGATGTGTTAGTATTACATTTTTATATTTATATTATTTCGCTAATTTCAAAACTATTTATTAGTTGGAATATAAAATATAAATATGAAAGAAATAGACTAAGAATAGAGTAGAATATGAAAGAAACTCAAAAGAGTGTACATAATATTGTACAAATAACGTTCAGTTGCCGACATTATGAGTGTGCAGACATCATACCGGCACATCATATCGCAAGAAAATAAAAAGCTATTGAGCAGGAAAAATTCTTAAACTATAAAAACCCAATGTTGCTGCATGGATACAGTATAACAGTTTCCTTTTACATACTTTGAAATAAATTATGAAGATGTTCAGTAAAATTCATCTATATTTTTCATCTAATCTCTTTTTTTATCAATGTATTGAACTAAATTTATAAAATTTAGTTCCATTTGCTCGCAAAGTGGAAATTAACTAAAACAACAACAATTTCAAAAGCAGTAATCAATAATTAATAAATAATAACAGACTAATTAGTATTTTGTTATAAAAAAGTGGCGTAAAGAGAAGCGTTCATAAAAGAATGATTAAACGAGATTTTATAACATTTCATTATTTACAACTTATGTTTTAATAATAAAACATGTTTTATCCTAGGTAACCATAGTTTAAAAATTCGTTTAAATAACTCAGTTTTAAGAATATTTAACGGTCTATCTTTATCAGTCTACTGAGAGTTCAGCGAAGACTCTTCTGCTGAGGAAATGCGATTTCTGTCTGCCTCTACGCACAATAACTGCCGAACGGACAGACCTAGAGGGTTAAAACTTTACGTGGCTTTCTACCTTTACTGTACTACTTATACATCGGTACACTGATAGCCTTAATTTCTGTCTGCCTCTACGCACAATAACTGCCGAACGGACAGACCTAGAGGGTTAAAACTTTACGTGGCTTTCTACCTTTACTGTACTACTTATACATCGGTACACTGATAGCCTTAATTTCTGTCTGCCTCTAGGCACAATAACTGCCGAACGAACAGACCTAGAGGGTTAAAACTTTACGTGGCTTTCTACCTTTACTGTACTACTTATACATCGGTACACTGATAGCCTTAATTTCTGTCTGCCTCTACGCACAATAACTGCCGAACGAACAGACCTAGAGGGTTAAAACTTAACGTGGCTTTCTACCTTTACTGTACTACTTATACATCGGTACACTGATAGCCTTAATTTCTGTCTGCCTCTACGCACAATAACTGCCGAACGAACAGACCTAGAGGGTTAAAACTTAACGTGGCTTTCTACCTTTACTGTACTACTTATACATCGGTACACTGATAGCCTTAATTTCTGTCTGCCTCTAGGCACAATAACTGCCGAACGAACAGACCTAGAGGGTTAAAAACTTTACGTGGCTTTCTACCTTTACTGTACTACTTATACATCGGTACACTGATAGCCTTAATTTCTGTCTGCCTCTACGCACAATAACTGCCGAACGAACAGACCTAGAGGGTTAAAACTTAACGTGGCTTTCTACCTTTACTGTACTACTTATACATCGGTACACTGATAGCCTTAATCTCTGTCTGCCTCTACGCACAATAACTGCCGAACGAACAGACCTAGAGGGTTAAAACTTAACGTGGCTTTCTACCTTTACTGTACTACTTATACATCGGTACACTGATAGCCTTAATTTCTGTCTGCCTCTACGCACAATAACTGCCGAACGAACAGACCTAGAGGGTTAAAACTTTACGTGGCTTTCTACCTTTACTGTACTACTTATACATTGGTACACTGATAGCCTTAATTTCTGTCTGCCTCTACGCACAATAACTGCCGAACGAACAGACCTAGGGGGTTAAAACTTTACGTGGCTTTCTACCTTTACTGTACTACTTATACATCGGTACACTGATAGCCTTAATTTCTGTCTGCCTCTAGGCACAATAACTGCCGAACGAACAGACCTAGAGGGTTAAAACTTTACGTGGCTTTCTACCTTTACTGTACTACTTATACATCGGTACACTGATAGCCTTAATTTCTGTCTGCCTCTACGCACAATAACTGCCGAACGAACAGACCTAGAGGGTTAAAACTTAACGTGGCTTTCTACCTTTACTGTACTACTTATACATCGGTACACTGTTAGCCTTAATTTCTGTCTGCCTCTACGCACAATAACTGCCGAACGAACAGACCTAGGGGGTTAAAACTTAACGTGGCTTTCTACCTTTACTGTACTACTTATACATCGGTACACTGATAGCCTTAATTTCTGTCTGCCTCTACGCACAATAACTGCCGAACGAACAGACCTAGAGGGTTAAAACTTAACGTGGCTTTCTACCTTTACTGTACTGCTTATACATCGGTACACTGATAGCCTTAATTTCTGTCTGCCTCTACGCACAATAACTGCCGAACGAACAGACCTAGGGGGTTAAAACTTTACGTGGCTTTCTACCTTTACTGTACTACTTATACATCGGTACACTGAAAGCCTTAATTTCTGCCTGGAAAAAATTGACTCTCGTTAAATAGGTGTAATGTTGGCATTGAGTAGAACAAAGAATAGACCGAGTATATTGCAAATGATTACTCGTATATGATTTTCTAGTAAATTATCAACACATATGATAAAGTAACTTTATTGGTTTCGTTGGTATATGCTGCAATAGCATCATCAAAGCAAGTTTGTGCTGAATTTGTTGACTAAAATTACTGATGAAGAATGAAATGAACGGAGCATGGATCTTATGTATGGTAGATAAAATTCTGTTAGCTTATTTTATTATCTGTGTATTAATTACAAATGTTTTATTTAATTTATTGGAAATTTTGCGAAAACCAAGAGTCTTAAATACACTATTGAGAGTCTTTGCGATACAGCTCACAAATATATCTAATACCTATATAATATGGAACAGGTATATATTATTAAATTTATATATATATATATATATATATATATAAAATTGTACGTACACCTACTTTATATATTAAAATCAGTGTTATCATATGCCTATGATAATAAGGGTATACTAGTTAGCTATCGGCCAGGTATTTGAGGTTCAACTTTTAACACGGAGATAAAGTTAAAAAGTGCATTAAAAATAGGAAGTAACAACCTGAAAATCATTAGTTTTATGTCACTGGACAATACAGTCTTTATTTATTTTAATGCTTTGGAAGTTTACGTCGGTTTGGATGAAATTGTATACGAAAGGCATGCAACGAGTCTTACAATTTATTGTAAAGTCTATGATTATATGGTTATACTGGTATTAAAATACGCGTACATGTATTTACAATTAACCGATACGAAGTTAAATTGTCTCAGCGTTTAAAGGGGTCGGTCTCACCCAGTAGGGTACTCATTTTGGCTCGCACAGTTAATGACATTTCTAATTGCATTTACGAGTGTCCGACTGTATGCACGGTAACCTTCGAACGAGTTAACTTGGATGTTTGAAATTTGGTGTGAAAATCCACCTCTATTACCTCTGCATTTAAATTGAAAATCATAAACATCTACATACCTATAATACTATTGGTAGTCGTTATCCTAACCAAGATTGTCACCGCTATGGGGCGAATACGAAGCTTCCGAGTCTGGCGTTCGTTTAATCTTGTATTTCCCAGATATATTACTTTTTGCAATATTTGAGTTTATTGGAAATAGTTTTGGTGGCTACTCATGCTACCATTTAATATTTTTAGTCTCATTTTGAATACGGATCTGATAAGCTACAACAAGTAGAACTGTCTCAAGATAATATTGCTAATTACTGAAAAATAATTTATATTTTGTGTGGCACGCCAATGAAGTAAAGTAAGAATATTAAATGTGTATAGGGGGGTGAAAAATATTAACTAAATAGTTGTGCTAGATTAAAAATAGGACACTGTGCTTTTATACAAGCTACAAGTGAATAGATAAGATTGAAAGAAATATTCATGTAAAAAATAAGTAGAATTGTGGGGTGTAGAGAATCACGAACTATCATGATTTCCAGTTCACTGTCTCTTTACATATTAGGGTTTATAATTAAATTTTCATAGCATATCGCCCGTCTTAGCTACACCAATATGACAATAGCAAAACAATTTTGTGAATCAAACTAGTTAGACAAAATTACGTTTAAATTGAACGGAAACGCAGTATTATTTAAAATATAGAACACCTTGTGTAATAAATTAAACAAGGAACAATTCCCAGAAAGTCTAAAACGTAATTGTAGCTAATCTTGCAAGAAAACAAGCTTTGAAATCTGGATCCTAATACAGAAGGAACAGATCCGTTCTGTCAGAAGAGTTCTGTTAGATGTTATCATTAAAATAATATAAAATCAATATAGAGTGGCCAAATAAATACAAACCTACATTTTATTTGTTTTACAGAACTTCATTACTAAATAAAGCTCATACCATGTTTACATGAACTTCATTCTTAAGACAAAACCATGTTAAATGACCCATTTAATCACAAACACGCACACGTATAGAGTCTTAAAAAATTACGTTAAGAAGCTCTAAGAAGACGATAAAACTAAGAACTATTCTAAGAAAATTAAAAACTACACTGTTTTCTTTCTGGTTATGCTATACACACTAATATTTACGTAAAAGTAAGATACTTTCATTTTGGGTGCTTTTTAGTGGCTATTAAGGTAAACGGACTATAGGTCCACGTCGTAAAACTGTCGGGGCTGTATCTTACATACTTTTTAAGGGGTGGACAATGGGTCCACGGTACCGAGGGGTTGACAAGGGATCGTCGTACTCACTCTGCAGCAGTTGAAGGAATGTTACGAGATCTATATTCTATATCTACTAAATATTTTTCAGTAGACTACAGAATAAGATAACTACAGAAAGAATTAAACAAAATCTATATACATAAAACAAAATCGGGTTAGGTACACAATTTCTAACTTAAGAAGGGCTGTAACGATTATAATGGTCTTTGTTTTATTATGTACGTTTTCGCCACGACTACCAGAACAACAATTAAAGTATCGTAAAAGTGCACAGAACATTTCAGGTAAAGAGAACAAGACTTTTATACTCGTATAACAGTATAAGAGCCTGTTAACTTTAGTCAACCGTTCTGTGTAAACATTATTTTATGGTAGCACAGTCGTATGTATAATTAATTTAACCACTATTTAAAGTTTGTTTATATTTGGTCTTGAAAGCATAGAGTATGCTTGATAGTAAAAACACTTCTTATTTCAACCTTTTCTGCAACCATTGTTGAGCACAGAGTAAGAAAAATATTCAGATAATGAAATTAAAAGTTTTAACAAAAATCTTCTTTGAACTGTACATTTGAGCATATGTATGCAATATTAAGTGTGCAATAGTTGGTGAGTACTGTAATGCCGATATCAACTAAAAATATACTATATAACTTATACTATAAATTTAAAGACTGTTATAAACCGCATACTTTAGTTGACTTTTGACAGAAGTAGGCTTATCAGACATTTGTATGTATGTGTATATATATATATAATATATATATATATATATATATATATATATATATATATTGTAAATATATATATAAATATATATATATATTTACATACATTGCCTTGATCGAGGAAAAAAATAACATCAAACTGAGTCGTAAATATATTAAGCCTGGAATAAATTACAATTGCCATAAGTATACACTTTAATACAAATTTCATGCAAGCCTACGACATTGCGTGCGACCCCGCGGGGAGCTACTAGTTTTAACATGAATCGTGTACATTTTAAAACCCTTACAGCATTTATCCCTTTTTTATTAACAAAACTCCAAATTTTAATGTTAAACGGTTTATTTTAAAGGGAAAAAAACTAAGAATATATTTAAGAATTTGTTGCGTTCGAAGTCACTAGTAACTGCTAGTAACTAAACAAAATTAACTCCTGTCGTTCCTGGATCACTATTTGAATTAATTTTACACTTTATCGCAGCGGGATACAGCAATGAATAGCAATTGGAAGTTTGAAAGAAACTAGACAAATTCTTTATCCGGTCTTCATCGAATTTCTGTTTGAGTGATATTTACAACCTATCGTTCGCGGCATATGGTCATTATTATATAAGTTAGTATGTCTCTGTAGGCATATAAGTTTCGTTTATCTTTTGGTTTATATGCCAAGAACTACTATTTAAGGTATATATTTTAGATAACATATGTTTTCTTCGTATAGGTATCTATGTAACATAATTTTATACAACTATAAACGTGATATATTAGATATGAAGTATATTGTTGTTTCAATTATTATGCATGTTAATAAAACAATAAATCATCCATTTCCATTAACGTGTAATATGAGTTACATGTCTACTCGCATGTACAGTATTATACTGACGATGGATCAAGAGAAGGAATAATTAATACAAACTTACTGTAGATGTTTATGATTCATTAGGATAATGCCGAATCTATCAGATAGTAATATAGTGCTATGTGGAATTCGTGATAATTCCCGAACGATATAAAACTAGGTACATCATTACTGCACCTATAAATATACTTTTTGGTAACTACCATTTCTTTCTCATGTCAGGGGAATAGCCCGCAAGGAGTAAGAAGGAAATCTTAAATGAGGGAATCTGTCGACTAGTATATCAAACTAAATGTCTTTATTAGTAGAGTACAATGCCGCAAATCCGAGTAAAGGCCTTTAATTTGATGTACTACTCAACCTATGCTCTCATTTAAGATTTCCTTCTGACTCCTTGCATATTTATAGATGCAGTAATGATGTACGAAGTTTTATTACTTTGCCTGCAATCGTTCAGGAATTATCAAGCCCATGCGGGAAGTTTTTTACACCCTGTATATTGTTATTTCTTTTGACTATAATAGTGAAAACAGTGAACCGTAAAGAACGACAATTTTAGAGGTATCCTTGCACTAGCTGAGAACAACAAAGTTGAAAGGCATCAGCTGTTTTCCATAAAGAATAAAAAAATTACACAATAACAAATATTTTTATAAAATTCCACCGGTATCTATTTCATTGTAATAAACGAATAAGAGAAAACAAGACCACTTTAAAGGTACGCTTGCACAAGTAGGGAGTAAGAAACAGCTAATGTCTCTCAACTGTGACATGTTTGTTACTCCCTGGTTGTACAAGTGTACCCCTTTTGTAAACACCCTGTGTATACAATATTATTATGTAATATAAACAAAAATGAAATAATATAGTGTTTACTAGTTATGTACTACATAAAAATGAATCGCTAAATGTGTTGCTGAGCGCTAATGTTGGGAACGGCTGAAACAATTTGGCTAATTATGTTTTGTTGATATTATTTGAAATTCGAGTAAGTTTTATATGAAAATAAAGTTAGAAAAGTTTCCCATAATATTTAAGACATCAGGAAAATGACTAAAATATTTACGACACTTTCTTCCTATACGTGTTGTATTGTGTTGTGGTTGTACTGATTCCTATTAAACAATAAAACTGGTAAATTGTATACTGTTCCAAAATATTCATAGTCAACAAACAAACTGTCTTAATAATAGTAGTAAATAACATATGATCGTTTATAGCTCCAAAACGTCCCTGAAACGAACTCTTCTTCCGGAACGGGTTGTACGTTCTTGAACAAAAGGCGAAGTATATTTAAGTAAAGGTGTAGTAGTAGGAATAGGCAGGACAGCAGGAACAGATGCAGGTACTTTCTGTAGAATGAAAGCAGGTTTCACGCGATCGATAGAAACTTTGGTAGGCTTGTTACACATTTTTAGAGTTACAGTTTTGTCGTTTTGGTCAAGAAATTCGTGAGATACAGTATATAGTGGTTGTAATGATTGTCAATGGTACAAAAGCCTGCTCTCAGTAAAGCATGACTGCAATTTGCCAGTTCTTTGAAGATAAAAACCGCAGGTTGGCAATGTCTTGACGTTGGAGAAGGTCGTAAACGAAACATGAACTCTCGTAAACTTGAAATAAAGCTACTTGAAGGTCAATATTGTGATTATTGAGACTGAAGGAGAAGAGTTCACTAAGTGGACGTAAAGGTTTCTCCATAAACAAGTTCAGCTGCAGTAGCCTTGATATCATCTTTGAAAGAAGTTCGAATGCCGAGAAGAACAAGAGGCAAAGAATGGACCCAATCAGTCTCAGAGCGAGCCATAATTACAACTTTTAATTGGCAATGTAACGCTCAATCAAACCATTGCCAACTTGTTAAAGTTGTGGTGAATTTCGAAATTCTTCATAAAGTACTTGAATAGGTGAAAGGTTAATTGAGCAGCTCGATCAGATATGAGAGTTTGAGGAACGCCGAAACGAGAAACCCAAAAATCCAAAAGTCCGTGAATCACAGATTCCGCAGTGATGAATTATATTGGATAAACTTCGGACCACCCAGTGAAACTGTATATGACAGTTAAGTAATATAGGAAAGAATGTGCAGGTGGAAGAGCACCAATCAAAAATCAATATGAATCTGGGAAAATCTCTGAGTCGGAGTTTCGAACGAATCAAAAGGATCATGGGTGTGACGCAATATTTGCAATCGTTGACATTCGTTACAAGTACGAGCCTAATTCTGACAATTATTTTTAATATAAAGCCAAACAAAACGGTCACTGACTAGCTTAACAAAAGTATTAGCACCTGGATGACTATGATTATGACGAGTTTCGAAAAAAGAACAACGAAAATGGTGTGTAATGAAAGATTAAGGATTCCCAGTTGATGTATCACAAAATACAGATAATAAAGTATCTGGAATCTAAAAACGTTCTTTTTTGAGCAAAAACTCATCTTGAATGATTTTCTTGAGTTCATCATCTTTTTCTTGAAATTCTACTAGTTTTGCGTAATCAAGATGCATAGCAGTGAATTCTATTCAAGAAAGAGTATCAACGACAACACTATAATCTTTGACATGTCAAATATCCCTAGATAAGTCAGAGATAAAAGAGAGTTGATTTTAATGGATTGTTAGAAGTTTTTCTCGATTTTGCTTAAAGTCATAAATCAAAGGATTTGTGGTCAGTGCCTTGCTCACTAATCTTAGTTAGACGTCTAGGTTTGATTGGCTTTGATCAATAGTTTAAAATTAAATAGTTATTTGTTCTAAGGTTACGTACTACAAAGTCGTTTATCGTAAAACGCTAGAAATACATGTTGTATACTTATTTCTATTTAACTTTAAATATTGATTATATTTTAAATGTAATTTTATAACTGATAAAGCTTTATCTTTTCATTTATTTGAGTTGGCCAATTGGCTACAATGGAACCGATATAAATTACCGATACAAGTCTCAATAAATTTCAACGTAAGTGTTGAAATTTATTGAGACCAACGCTGAGCACAACAGATTCTTAGTCTTTAGTTTTTTCTTAGAATATTTCCAACTTACATTTGACATTAAATATCTTAATATAAAATGAAGACAAAAATCAAAGTTTTCACGAAAATTCTGTGAAAGTATGCCTTTTAAATGGACTTTACGGTATTCAGCAATATACACTATTTTCATCATAAAAAAGTACTACTTGACATAGATACATTTCTATGTATCGTTTTTACATCTGCAATCGTTCAAAAATTAACAAAAGGAAATTGGTAAAGGGATTTATTTGAGAGACCCTATATGTGAGTAGGGGTTTAAGGAGTTGTCACAAAAAGAAAAAAAAAAAAAAAAAAAAAAAAAAAAAAAAAAAAAGAAAAAAAAAAAAAAAAAAAAAAAAAAAAAAAAAACACTTTGCACAATACGTCCGATGGAGGAACAGTGTAACAGTAGCAATTTTACAAATATCTGCGCTTGTAACATTAAAGAAAAAAGAAAGGGTTTCGAAGGTTTAGTGTAAGCAGTCAAAAGAGATGGTGCACTACCGTTCCCGCCAGTCTGTGCTCCTTATATTTAATTTATTCGGGCATAACTACGTTCGTTCTTCTCGTTTATGAAATTGGATTCCGATAACCCAATAACCACCCGAGAGTCTCGGTATATGATGTGTAACATCTGGTACTGGTCCGTAACTAACACAGGTATGGAGCGGATGTCTATTACGTCAAATAGTTCTGATGTCAGAAGCTGGTTTATTATACTTTCATAAAAATAAAATACTTTTTATGGGTAACATTTTACTTAATTTGAAGAGCGCAAACTTTACGAGAACGAACTTAGATCATTAATTATAAATTATTAATCATTCATAGAATTTTAATATTTATGAACTGTAACCTTGAAGGTTGTTGCTAATTGATTTGGTCGGATGTAAAAGTAAAGTAAGAATGTCTTATTTTACCAGGCGAAGGTAGGGCTAAGAAGCCCTCTCTAACACAACCTGGGGACCAACGGCTCCCCACATTACACATGTACATTGTTTTTTGTGTCGATGTACATTAGTTTATAAGAAAAATTGTAGAATCATAGAGAAACCATTAATTAAAGTCATTGAAACATCAAGGCAGGATCTAACAATGTGAGTTTATTGAACTGCAAAGTGATAAAATTACTAAGTAAAAAAGTAATTAAGTCAGCGATTATTAATATGGTATACAAGCATAAATATACTACTTCAATTTCTGTCACTATATACAGAATCTTCTCTTTGTAATGATAACAAATTTAGAAAAATTAGCGTGGTTTCTAATCAAGCTGTTGACGAAGAATTAACCCGGTAACCAATGATAAAAAATACTGTTCTCCAGCGATATTTTGTTGGTAGTTTAAAAGTGATACTTTTGTTGCTTACGACTGACTATATAAACAATATTGATATGTTCTCACCATTCAGGTTAACGCGGAAGGCTTCATGCTTTTACGACTCATCACATTCATTGTGTTATGATCCACTGTACTGTTCGTACCTTTACCAAAACACCTGCCAGAGTGCTGATTCTTTATTTTCACAGTCCTGTTTGCACGGTACCATAGCTCATCGTTTTGACATGGAAGGGATAAAAATCTACAAATTTCCTTTTAATGAGTGTTTTATAAAAATCTGATTGCACAATTTTTATATAGGATATATATTGACACTTTCCTGAGAAACTCAAATTCCCATTGTCTCCTGTCATAATTCTTTATGCATTTTGCCTTACATATATTTAGAAAACTTTTGTACTACAGAAGTTGTTTAAAAAAAGCCCTTTTACTGTATGCCTATGTCTTATGATAAAAAGTTCTTGGGAGGCTATGTCCAATACAAATAGAAAATAGTATTTACGCTGACAACAAAAACCTTTAAAAACTAATGCATGTAGTTTTTTATATATTTTTTATTTAAAATAAAACTTGTAATTATTCCTTTAAGGCTAATCCTTTAAGGATTTCTCATATTCTAGAAATATGATTCTATTTCTGGGAACGAAATTAAAGTAAATATGATGTAAAGATGCAACTTGGAATTTATTCTCACCTGACGGTATCATGTCATATTTTATAATATGATTTGCTTTAGTAATTTATTCTACAGTTTATTTCATTAGTATGTGTTCTTACTTAGAAGCAATAATGTATCAGTTTTATTATTTTTTAACGTTACCAATGGTATAAACAATAGCGGCAGGAAATGAGTACGTGACGAGGTAAGTAGAAAGAAAGAAATTTTCCTAAGGTAGCATTGCTCCATAAATCCATCCAATAGCCTATTAGTCCTCATATATTCCACACATATTACCTGATGCCTGCTATGTTAATACAGGGATGATTAAGGAACCGAATAGGCGTTCTTTAAGTTGTGTTAGGTGTGTGTTCGAATGCGCAGTAACTATTGATATAAAAAGGCACTAGAGATTTGACCTTTGGTATGTAGGTTTCTCATCAAGATTTGTTTTAGTTCAAAAAGTCAAAGGGCAGTCCGTGTTTTGTTACGATGTGTTGGAACTTTTGATACTCCGTTATATCGGTGTATTATATAAGTGAATCGCACTTGTTAATCTCCTTAAAACTGTGCGACTAGATTTCAAAACATTTCGGGCATTTCATGTCTTATTCTGGGGCATATGAATGGTGACCCAAGATTCACGGTTGAAACATAATCAATAAATTACCATCGTTCTCGATCTTCTAATTTTCAATAATATGTAAGGTCCAAATCTAGTTAACGTATTTCTATCCAAATAAATATAATTATACTTTATGAATATATTAAGGCAGTTTACTGATATAATCTTGGATATCCAATATCAAAAAGATATTTTATTAAACATTTGGATAAATCATTAATCCCAAGTGAAGTTGCCTAACGAAAAAGAATATGATTACGAATCGAATATAATTTGTACCATAATACGCTCGTAGATCACAACTAGCAAGAAAGAGATGAAGGCTATAGGAATAATAGATTCCTTTAAAATAATTAATAAAATACTATTCACTTCAGAATTATTCTTTGACGTAATGCACACATAAATATTTATGAATATGACTGAAGGTGACTGCGAGGTTTTAAAATAATAATTGACGGAATACCATAAAAGGAAGGAAATAAACGTTCATGCATAAACAATTCATGGCACACAACGACTGCTACGACAAAAGAGGTTCGCACAATAATAGCTATAAATCTGCTGCTAGTGGAAAAGGCCAGATGTTATCAGCTAAGTGATAAGGCTCCCATTGGAGAACAGGATAGTTCGTGGCTATAAATCATACGTAGACAATACATTAATCTTTATTGATCTGTGCCAATGATGACTAAATAGAAATACTTTTATGATATTACTCAACTTCTTGAAAGTCTGGTTGTTTACAGAAGTAATATAGTTAACTATATTGATAAAAATAAAAACAATCTACAAGAAAATAACATCTAAATAAACCCATATTCTAGATTTAAAACCTTAAAATCCAAAATTTACTGTATAAAAGGGAAAATCTAATTTAAGGTGAATTTAATATAAGAATGTGTTGCTTTGTTATCTGAACTGAATTGTGTAAATGTTCAGTGATTTATTGTAAAATTCGGAAACCGTTGATAGAAATAACTAAATAAGACAGCTATTTACACATATTTAGTTCTGATTACGTTAAAATAATAACATGAATTACTACGCAATAGTTAAATCATCACTCTTATAAAAAGTCTATCACTAAAGTTTCATATTTTAAAGAGTTTCCAATACTGAAAAAGATAAATGTTACGTTAATATCTAGGTTTTATGGTTCACACCTTTGCTAACGTAATTAAACTCCTAAAATACCCAACCTCACTGTGGAGACCCATACTCAGTCAACAGAAACTACCAATAATACAAATCTACTTCTAAAGGTGAGTTGTGGGGGGGGGGGGGTGGAGCAGTATGGTAATGGCTAAAGCTTAACTAACCAAAGACCAGTAGTCTATCTAAATCGCCCAATACACAATTAGTTTTTTTCTGTTAAAACGTACGCCACCCATTCAGAGTGCACTGTGGGAACTACTGCAAGGAGAATTTACTATACGCCTAAACACTGTTATCTTGCCATATTTTTATATCTCCCAGGCATCGTAATCAGACCCTCTAATGTTTTATAATTTATTAATCATTACTATCTCGAGGAACGGTTGTCGTCCTACAACAAAGCCACTGCGTAGCAGGTGCTGATAGGCGGAGGGAGGCTTTACTATCAGACTGTTAAACTATTAGTTCCTTTTGCAAAGGTTTTATTTGATTTCTTGTGGCTTCTGAAACTTTCAACAGTCGTAGAATGCTCTGAATTGGTGGTATCTGTTTAATCAGAAAGTACCAAACATTGCTATAGATCTAATAGTCCGAAAGAAGTCATATTTGGAAACGGTACGCTGTCTGAATAATTTTTAGTTTTTAAACACGTTAAACACGCCCACAAATGGTTAGATCTGAAATATTAAAACATTTTAAATGTGGTGTCTGGTGAATATGCTTTCGTGATCTAAATGTGATCCAATTTAATAAGTAGAAGGGGTAGCCAATAAAACGTTTTATAATTTACAAATTAAACGGTATTCTTTATTTTGTAAACCCCATTTGTTTGAGTAGTTATTTCATGGAATCAAAATGATTCACTTTACCAAATACAATTTTCTAGTCTCATGCGTTTCATGGGCCATATGAGAACAGAAAGCAACGAAACTATTTGTCTTATTTTATAATGTGCTATTTTGTAACATATTGTTAAACAACAAATATTTAAAACAAATAGCTGCAATAAACTAAATTTTATTACAGAGCAGAGTGTTTAATAAACAAAATAAGTCCCGATATTTCAAATTTAAGTGATCAAGTGTGATTTTCTAAGTACAGTATGATAAATTTATTCTCATGATATGTTAGTTTCAAGTACACTGTGACATTAAGCATTATTAGCAGTGTAATATAAGTACATGGTAATATTTCAAAATGAAATGTAATTTTCAGTCTGCCAACAATAAAATATTCATAGCAGACAAATACTATTACTTTGACAGAGTAGAGAAGTGTCTCACCTCAGTTGTTTGTTAGACAAACACAATTCCATGGGTTCATTTGTTTGCTGCGATTGTGTTGTTATACCCTACACGTTTTTATGGCCGATTTCAATTTGGCAGCTAATTATTTAGTATCATAGTTTAAAAACCTCATTTTAATGTATACTTAAATGTAAATAAATATATATTTTTTTAATACTGAAAAGTAAAATAATAATACGTGAGGATATTAAAAATACATTTGTTGATGTTAATCAGAGAAAAAAATATTTTTTGAGTAGAGGTAATTACTATCAAATTTAATCAGATTAATTTAAAAATACGTTTATACAAATTAGCTAGTTTATGATGATTTGAATCATAGTTCTAAATAAATATGTTCTAGTAACAAAATGTCTCCGTTACTACCGAATTCAGATAAGAAAAAATAAGTCATTGAGGCCGTTTTCATATCAAGCCCCATGTCTGTGAGTATCAAAGGTGGACTGATCATAGGCTATAGAAGTGTTTTTCAAACTTTATTTCTATATACCCATAATGTACCTATTTCAGCTGCTTTCCTTGATAGACGGTTGTTGTTTACTGCGAGTATGTATAATCGAGCTGTGTGTATAACTGTATTGCGAGCTATGTAATTTAGTTCAGTTTATAATAATTTGTGTGCATTGATTGACTCACGCTTGTTGTAAACCTAACAATACGCGTATTACAATGCCTTGTTGTGAATTGCATATTTTACCCTGCACTGTAGTTACGTCTTAGGTTACTTATACACTTGAGTACAAGATCAGTAACGTAGTACTACGTATTTTACTTGTGTCACTGAAATATTATAAGATATTTGAAATTAATTCCTGTAGCTAATATCTTACAAAATAATCATTGAAATTATAATGATATTTAAAAAAATATTTTCTACCTTAGAGACTTTGCACTAAGAGACAGTTATGGTATCCGGGTTTACTGACCTCAAAGGTTTATAAGCTACTAATGAAACTTACAAATATCACAATTTTTATGTAAATATAATCCAATGTCAGACTAATAGGTGATTCCGTCATAAGAGCTCAAATCTAAGATTATAAACATAGGCATTTAATGAATCCGGATTTTATGGATTTTATATACCCTGTAAAAGCAATATTTTGCAATAAATATCTTTAATGTCATATGTTTCTAATTAAGAGCACATGTTTGTTGTCTTGTCACACTGCTTTTTCTATAAAAAAATGCACGTAGAACTGCGGAGAAGAACTTGTTATATATTTGAGAATTCGGTCCGACTAAGCCATCGACTTCGATTTGTGAAAACACAAATAATTTAGAATACTCGGTAACAAGTTGGCTTTTGATAAGACTTGGGCTCAAAATTATGGTTGAAGTGATGTGTTAGGACTTCGTTCGTTGCTATAGGATATCGAGGTCTTAAACAATGATACTTGTTAGAGAGATTTTAGTTTTGCTACACCACATACAAAAAGCACATTGATAACATGGAATGTATATTTGTGACTTGCTTTGGTCTAGTGGAATGTATATTTGTGACTTGCTTTGGTCTAGTGGAATGTATATTTGTGACTTGCTTTGGTCTAGTGGAATGTATATTTGTGACTTGCTTTGGTCTAGTGGAATGTATATTTGTGACTTGCTTTGGTCTAGTGGAATGTATATTTGTGACTTGCTTTGGTCTAGTGGAATGTATATTTGTGACTTGCTTGGGCTAGTGGAATGTATATTTGTGACTTGCTTTGGTCTAGTGGAATGTATATTTGTGACTTGCTTTGGTCTAGTGGAATGTATATTTGTGACTTGCTTTGGTGTAGTGGAATGTATATTTGTGACTTGCTTTGGTCTAGTGGAATGTATATTTGTGACTTGCTTTGGTCTAGTGGAATGTATATTTGTGACTTGCTTTGGTCTAGTGGAATGTATATTTGTAGAATAGAAAAATTAAATTTTATTTTTAATTAGGCTTATTTAAAGAATATTTTGCATTAAGGAGGATTTTAGGGTGATATTGTTGCTACAACTGATTGACTAATCAATATTACACTTTATTACGCCAATGAAACTAAACGACCAACTGCGTAACATGGGCCTCAAATCAACTAGGTATCCACACAACATAGTTAAAACCACTATAGAGATACAGTATATAAATAGTTTTTTTGTAGATTGCCACCAAAGCTTTATGCATTAATTCTGTTTGATTTAAAAATCTATCCAAGAGCACTTTAAGCTTTACTATATATAAATAACTAAATGCTACAAGGGCATATAAGATAGAAGCAAATAAGGTAAGTAATATGAATTAGGAATATACGGTGCACGGTTTTGAAATGTTTTCTATGAATATGTCAAGTAAAACCTTGAACAGTGTCCGGTCACCCAAGTGTAATATATTATGTTGTAAAGCCCTGGTCGATATAAGATTTTTCAATCACCGGTCTCTTCGCCAGACGCTGTAACTGTCAGGGGATGATTTATGGCTTCTTAGCCGTAACTTGACAAATTGTTCTCAACGCGGTTATGGTTTCTATTAAAAGAACTTAAGCACATAACGTACTTATAAACGGGCATAACAGGGTTCATATTAAAAAAATTAGATACCAGGTACGACATCTACTTTGGTCGATATCACTTTATTTTACAATATGGTGAACGTGAGCACATACCTAAACCAAGAATACAAATTGTGTTAATGGTGCTTCGAACCATACCGTGTGAACCGTTCAACTTACACGATTAATCAAGCCACCGTCCACTTACGCGCAGGAAATTTTTGCAATTTATATAACATTTTGGTTGTATGTTATTATATATAGGTATATATTTTAACTTTTAAGCCTAGCCTAATGTCCAAAATAAAATATTTTTGTCTTTCCTTTTGTGATAATATTTGTGCTTTTCCTCATTAATGTTTCACCCGGTGAGAGTAGAATATAAGATATCGACCTGTCACTACTCTTATTTATTTTTTCATAAAATTAAAACCAATCTCCATTATTTCATCTGTTTGTGTTTTGGGATAAAATATTACACCCATGAATGGATAAGATGATTTACTAGCTTTTCATTTTTTATGTATATTTGGTCCCATTATGACTTAACACCATACTAAAAAATAACATATATGGTGCCATTAGTATGATAATTGTGGTTGCTTTCCATAAACCAAAAACAACCAATACCTCCAAAACCAAAAACATAAAAAAGCTAATGAAGTTATACAAATAGTTAGCCTAAATAAAGGCATTGTAGGTACTTCATTTATTGCATTATAATAGAAATAGCTGCCAATTTTACTGCTTAGTTAGTTTTAAGTGTTCTGTAATATTAGCAGGATATTAGTATACAATAAAACTACCATAAATATTTTTAATACTAACTTGTTAACGTAACAAAGATGTAAACAGCGTGATAGTATTGTATCCTGAACCATTCACAAGTTACAATATATTCCGTGACATTGACCAAGGGACAGATTCTATAAAACATGTCCTCAGATAATGTATATTAAAAACACCTGAGATATGGGGCGGCATTTTTGGGAAATTCATTAAACTAAAAAAATGTGTTCAAATTGCACAAACAAATTATAAGAATTATGTTTAAGCTCCGAAACCGACAGTCATGTAAACCATTTTTGAAGTTTTAAGTTTTTACAAATCTAATAGTGATCAGTTTAATAAAATCAAGTATTTCACTCTTACAGCACAAGGAATCAGATACTACACTATCCTGTTCATCGGTTAAAACTCTATGGGCAGGGGGTGTGTTATTCGGCATTAAAACTTTACTATAAATTGCCATAATCTTTAAAAAAATGAATATTCAATTCAAACATTAAAAAAATTCCTTAAATTGTTTCCTCATACACCGAGTATATTATATTGTCAAATTTCTCATTCTTTTCATTTGTTGCATTGACTGTGACAATTCACAAGTGTATTTTAGCTCTGCTAAAGAATGCAAACACGATGTGAAACTTTTACTGAATAAATGAATAAACACACACACACACACACACACACACACACACACACACACACACACGTGTATATATACGAGTAAAATTTCCTATGTCAGTTTTAATAACCATACCAATGTTGCAACAAAATCCCAGTAATTATTTTGGATGGAATAATTTAAAAAAGTTTGAAGTAGTCAAGTTATGTTGAAATGTTTTTGGAATATTTTTTGCATTTCTACGTTAAAAATGCATCCAGATGACATTGAATCAAGGGCTTGAAATCCACATGTCAGTAAATCAAATAAATTGCCGAGGAGTTTTGCAGAATCAACCGTAACATGTTGCACATTGAATATTTTATCTACATATCGTGATGGTTAAAGCTTTTAGTGCCACGTCTCTCAACTAACTTCTCCCAAACAAAAAAGTAATTTGCATTTAGTAGTGGCAAATTTATTTTCTCAGCATGATAAAATAAAACAATGACACTGCTCGTCATTAGACCAGGTTTTAGTTTAGCAAACAAATTATACGTGCAGGCTTCCGAAGTTTATCAACTTTCAGACTATCACTAAATTAATTTAAATAAATGCTTATAACGCTGCATACTAAAAATGTCAAACTGGACAAAAATATATCTCTGGAAAAGTTACATCTTCTAATGTAAGAATACAAATTTTGTAATTCATTTTAATGGTTTTACGGTAAATTTAGAAGATCCTGGATCTATTATAATTGAATGTGCAAAATGAAATGTGTGATATGGGCAGTTTTTCACATCTTGGTAATTACGCCATTACACACCTTACACATAATGTTACATTTTTGTCATACTCTAAATCTTTTTTGACATTAATGTGACTTCTTACATCTCCTGCTTTTTGAAAAATAAGTCAAGTGATTTTGATAGTGGTGCGACAGTCTGGGGGAAAAAATGGTAACAATTATAGAAATTACTTAAACTATGAATCCATACTACATGTTATACGATTAGATCTTCAACGCAATAAAACCCCTATAAAGTTTCAGATTTTATTCAGTGGAAGTAGGAATGAGAATAAATACACTTTAACCTTGTTTGTTAAAAAAATGAAGACATTTTCATTAGAGAAACTTTTAATAATTTAAAAGGTCCGTTTGTATTTAAAATAAAATATTATATTTAAACCTCTGACAGACGAAAACTATTTCGTTTTACAGCATTACATACATCTGTACATCGGATAACAGTAACACAATATTTGAGCTATAAATACATCGGTTAATTGCTCTTGTGCTGTAATACAGTATTAGATATGATGAGATGGATTTAGAGGAAATAAAAAGGTCCCCCTTCCTTGTCAGAGCAGAAACATTCTACCAGGTTCACGCATTCCAATTATTTACAGCATATTATGTTCAATGTCAATGTATTTTACTAGTTTTATTGTCATAAATATATATTTTAAAATACATAAAAAAATACATAAAAGAATTATCATAACGGTATTGTATTTAAAGTAAACGTTGTTGATTATTGAATATTCAATGACTCTGTACATATTTTCATTCGTGGTAATTGGGTCTTAGGATTAGGATCTCTTTGTTCATGTCCATTCACATGTGTTTCATGTATGAATTAAAAAACAATCCAGTTATAAATAACAAAGCGATAACTCCCTTGTTACATCGTCGCATTGGTGTTTCACCTAGAGCCGGGATTGTGTAACACAGGATAGAATATATTTGAGTTCTGCTACTGTTGTTGTTTGATATACACTGCCGAGGCTTATTATATTTTTATACGACCATGTTTTTTTTATACACAGCTTCTAGTTATTTTAATTTCTGGTATAGACTGTACTCCCACCTCCACTGCAACAGCAACATTGATCCTACTAAGCACAGTACTCTTCCTGTGAGACAATTTGAAGGGAGTCTGATTTTCCAATTTGCTGTCAGATAACCTAAAGATGATGGATTCATCCAATAATTACTGTAATGGTTAGAAATATTGTGCAGAAAGTTTGCAGCATTTGCAGGATGTTATGTTAATTTGAATACGGACATTGCATAAATAAACTTTCTAAAAAAAGATACAAGAACAGTTTCATCAAAGTGTATTTACAGGTATTTACTAGAATGTAACGTCTTTTAAACTAGTATGGAGTATATTTTAAATAAAAATAGGTAAGAAGACATAATAACTGCTATGCTCAACGACATTTATAATTTCGTAAAAATGCCATCAATCGAGAAATCGTAAAGCATTTTCCTAGAGATTTTGAAAGCGATAGTTTAAATTTGCCTATGAAAATTTTTATTACGCGTTAGATAAGTTTTGATTTAATGAAGAAAACATATTCCACTTTTTAATGCAAAAATAGTAGTATTATATATTAATAGGCTGTGTAGTGTAAAAATCCATTCTGATTAAAACAGGTCTCTAGGGCTTGTGGTTTTAAATGAAACCTCCATAGATCTTCATTAAATTGATGGCGTCTTCAAAGAGACAGGCGATAACTCAGATCCAGAACATTCTCTTTTATTTACTGTACTGGAAGAAAATTAAAGATATCCCATCCACCTAGAAATCAAATATTGTGCTATTGTTCAAAAGAGCGCCACAGTTTCAATTTTCTTCATTGTTCTGTTGTTACAACGCCCAACACTTAAACCACGTTCATACATTAAACTTTGGTGTCATACAACAATGTATGTAGTTTAATCATAGGTGTAACATTTGTTGTATCTCATAGGTAAGACACAACGAGTACAACGAGTAGTGAGTTCTCTGCCTTCATAACAATACAAACCAGTCTACACTTTGAAGTGGATCACGTGTTTATAATCAAATTTTACTTATAACGTGTACGTACAACATATTTAATTTTAGCTTTAAAATACTGTTGTTATTTTGTGATTCTTGAACACGTTAATGTACACGTAATAGTCGTCTAATGCTTTTAACTAGAGCGTGTGTTCTAGAGATTACCACTCTCTTTCTCTAGTTTGAATAATGTAGAATTTTATTTGTAGGTACATGTGTTATCAACTCTTCTGTAAATACAGTAATAAAAACATGCACTAAAGTATTACTTTGCTATTGCACAAAACTATAAGAATTGCTTGCATAAAATGTTCATTTCGTAGGTCTGTAGAGCTTTGATGAATCAATGAAAGATGATTTTAGGAACAGAGAAGTATATATTGCTTGATTCGTAGCGTACTACGAGTACACCTATTACACTCTGTAATAATAACTATTATTACAGAAACAAATTAAAATACGAATTATACACTGCATTGATAATATTTAATATAAATAGTAAAATAGTTTAGCTCTGCTAATAGTTTATTTAAAAGGTAAAAACTAAACATATCTGTCTATAATATTTCCTTAGTTTCATATTGTGGCATGACTCTGTATCAGTTTTATCAATTTTAACTGTTCCCTAATAGGGGAGACATTGAGCTTTTTTAGAATAGGAACTGCAAGATACGAAATAAGGTACGAAAAGTGAAGCTGGCAACCAGATTTGAGGTAAAGCAGCGGAGGGGTCTGTATTATTGCATTATCTCTTCTTGTAAATCGATCAAAGCTGTTTGACGGGACTTGTTCTTCTTATCGGAAATTTTCTCAAAGAAACAGGATCACAGTGAAGTTGTAACATTTAACAAATAAATAATTTTATTACTTACAATACATTTAGAAAATAGCCTTATGTATTGCATGAATACAAAGAAATCTGCCTACTGCAATTGCTAATTTGATCCCTGGATTTTTAAAAATGAACCGTTTATAACTAAAGAAACATTCGAGCAAACATTTAATTTACTATTAACAAGAGAGATGTATTCAGAATATGACAGTCCATCTGTCCAAATGTCTGTTGAACATTTCATAAAAATTGTCCCGGAGGAATCTTTTCTTTTGAAGAATATATTTGATTTTGATTATGGTTCTTCAAACTCTATGGCTTTGTAGGTGTAAAATGTTTTATTCATACGCAGTATTAGCTAATAAAATTATTATTTAGTAGTTGGGTATATTAGATAATATAAATAATTTCAGTCATTTATTTGCCGATTATACCCAGAAGAGCTATTTTATTACTCGAAAGGTAACTTTATGTCAATAATTAAATCTTTTAAAATAACACAAATTATATCCTACTGATGGTTTAATGGATAAATCCACATGTTGTGCTTTTCCTAGACCTACTTTCGAAAAAATTGGTTAGGCTTGACTTTTGGGCAAAGATTTCAACACAGAAATTTACTAGTACATTAATATCTATGATATAATAACGTCTAAAAAGCGTAATATCAAATGCCTATGGTTCATTTATAAATAAACATAGAATAAGTTTCGGATGCAAGATTGGGTTGACAGTGCTTTGGCAATAAGAATTTGTTTGAAATTAAAAAAAGTCAGAGTATACTCTATAAATCATTCTTATTATGAAAGTCTTTGTCTATGAAATAGAAAAAGCAATATATGTTATTCAGAGAGAACTGAAGTATACTTAATAATTAAGCCAGTGAGGAATTTATAGTTTACTTTGATCTTTACTGTTGCTAAATAGGTTACTCAGGTTAACCTACTCACCGAGCCATGTATTTTTGGAGAAACCCGAGAACAGAAAGTTCTAATAGAGATGAAATACCCTTTCCTATTCCGATGTGGGGATGGCTTAGGTTCGGAACATAACGCTCCTACTTTTCCTTAGTTATTTATATGGCTGATAATTTTGTAAACTTAACAGGATTAAATTAGTATTAAAAAAATGTTATTACATTATTTATACACTTTAATTTCTGTACAAAGTTATAGAGTAAAAGAAAATTATTCCTGGAATATCACGGTTAATATTATAACTACTTATGAAATATAAATTACTATTGGTTTTTACTGCATTACTCGTAAAAAAATTAGTTTTTGTAAAGACATTGTATGAAATTTTAGAAGAAAATCTCAAGAATAGATTAGAATAATATAGGCAGGGCCACAAAGTACGTATTTTCATAAAATCCCAAAGCAGATAAATAACTTATTCCGATGAATGCTTTGATTAACCGCTAAAATATACAATGAATTGAGTTACTTTCTGATGTGTCATCAGCTTGTTTACTGTTATACTTTGATATAGGTAGCAAGAAGACCTATTAATGTCGTTTAAGGACTCATTTATAATAATACATTCACCCGCGACCTCACACACAACATCCAGTAATAATAGGAACGTCATAATCATATCCATTTAAATAACTTTGGAGAGCAGTGTTTTGAGGCCCTAAAGTCAGGGACTGAAACAAATTTAATGAATACTAAATCAAATGTTTATTGTATTGAAAAATTCCAGGTGTTTGATTTAATATATCCAAAGATTTCTGTAACACTTGAATTAGTTTAGACCATTGTGGAGGTACCCTAAAGTTAAAGTCTGTAGCCTTCGTAGTGAAAGAACTTGTAATGTAATACAATGGAGCACTATGATATTAACAATGAAAGTGAAGAAGCCATATATCATGTTGTATAAATTTTCAGTCATCATGGTTAAGAAGAGATTATAGCGAAATTGCGAGTAACAGGTTTGTGCATGTTAAGTATTAATTACATTTCCGCGACAAATTTTAGTATGCTTTTTGCCCCAATAAACAAAATATATAGGCCTATATAGGGTGTACATAAAGTCCTGCACAGGTGTAATATTTTCTGAACGATAACTGATAAATCAACAAGATTTGGTACATCAACACTATACCTAAAAATCTACTTTTTGAAGGAACTATCAATTTTCTGTAATATCGTAGGGACGTCCCGCAAGGAGTCAGAAGGAAATCTTAAATAGGAGTATAGGTCAATACCACATCATTTTAAAGGGCTTATCTAGCAGAGTTTAATGCCGCAAACCGCACTCAAAAAGATTGATCTAGTACAAAATGGCGGCTGTTCAAATGTTTTACTTGGTTACATTTTATTAGTAACCATAACCCCAGTAAAGCAAAACTGCAACCAAACGAATACTGCAGCTAAATACTACATTAAGCTTGTCAGTTGTACAGAAGTGAATTATGACGTTAGTTATCCTCAAGGGTTACAAATTTGCTCCTAATATATTGATAATGGGGAAAACATGATAACAGTAACAATTAGAAAGCTCTTATCTTTGGGTCGCAGTTTGGACTTTCCTATTATAGCCAGTCTATTCATAGTAGGCTATTCTAGTTTTCTTGTTTTAGTAGTGCTGTCCAACCTTTCTATCAGTGCGCTTTAGTACAAAAGAGTTTGTCGTATTGCTTGTAGTTATTCAACTACACTATGTCGCTTGACGAACGTGAACGTATAACACTTCTTATGATGGTTGGTTGGGGAACAAACAGACGAGCACACGAGGAAGCATGCCATTTATTTAATGACTACTTTCACGAGGGGCAGCCAATTTCTAGAACAACTGTAGGGAGAACTGTTCAACGATTTATGGAAACAGGAAGTGTTTCCGATCGTCATAGGTCAGGAAGGCCCGCTACTGCGACAACCGAAGACAACTCTTTAGATGTATTGCAGTCATTTATTGAGAACCCGCAAGAGTCCCTACACTCAGCAGCACAAACTTATGACATCTCTGTTACGTCTGTTAAAACAATTCTGAACGGGTCTAATTTTAAGCCTTATAACATTCATTTGGTGCACGAACTCAACGAAGATGATTTCGATCGGCGTATATAATTTTGTGAAACTATGATGGCCAAAATAGATCGCAACGAAATTGATGTAAACAATATTGTGTTTTCAGACGAGTGTTCATTTATGTTGAATGGGAAGCGTAAACAGGTACATTTGCCGTTACTGGAGTAGCGAAAATCCTCACTGGATGCGGGAGGCACATACGCAGTATCCACTAAAGGTGAATGTCTGGCTTGGTGTGATAGGTGCCCAGTTGGTAGGTCCTTTCTTTATTGAAGGAAATGTAAATGCAATATCATACCAACGTTTGCTGGAAAATGAACTTACACCAGCACTTCGAAACATGTTTGGAGAACATTTCCAGAATATCTGGTTTCAACAGAACGGAGCAAACCCACACTACGGCATCGACGTAAGAGCCTATTTAACACTGTTTTTTTCAACGGTAGATCGGAAGGCGGGGGACTGTAGAATGGCCAGCGCGTTCACCAGATCTGTCTCCATTAGACTATTTTGTTTGGGGTTACCTTAAGGACAACGTCTACAAAACAAAGCCTCAAAATTTAAATGAACTGAGACAAAGAATACTTCAAGAATGTCAGACGATTCCTCAAGTTGCCCTGCAAAATTCTGTTAATAGTTTTTATGTGCGTCTTTCCAACTGTCAAATAACCGGAGGTGAACAATAATTCGAACATTTACTCTGAAAACATTTGGTAAGTAAAAATCTTTTTTGGTACAACTTTTGAACAGCCGCCATTTTTTACTGGATCAACCTTTTTGAGTGCGGTTTGCGGCATTAAACTCTGCTAGATAAGCCCTTTAAAATGATGTGATATTGACCTATGCTACTATTTAAGATTTCCTTCTGACTCCTTGCGGGACGTCCCTATGATATTACAGAAAATTGATAGTTCCTTCAAAAAGTAGATTTTTAGGAGTAGTGTTGATGTACCAAATCTTGTTGATTTATCTGTTATCGTTCAGAACATATTATACATGTGCAGGACTTTATGTACACCCTGTATATACGTTTTTATGAAGTTGAATTCAAAAAAATATAGGAGGTTTTTTATATACATAATAGGTTTGCTTTTAATGTTTCAAAATACGTTAAAGAATTCAGAAATAATAACAGATTCTATAAACACGTCTAAGAATGTCTTATAGGATCTTTTTTTTTTGCTTTAGCGCAATTAACCATTTTCTTAAGTTGTTTAACGTAATTTTGAAACATGTATACCATATATTGTTAATAAAAATAAATATTTAAAGTAAAAATGGAATGGTATGGTACCTGACTTAGATGAGAATCAACATCAACATGCAAACACATTTCAATACTTACATTATGACAAATTTTCGTTGATTACATACCAAGGAATAAATTACTCTTCTTTAATTTTGTGAATTTCCAGAACATCGTGGAATAAAATTGATCATAACTGAAACTCAACCGATAGTAATAAACGTAAACAAAATAATACCATAACTGAATAATTTATCATCAGTTTTAAAAACGTAGAACGTAAGTTCATCAACGATATGAAAGTTTTAAATAGAGAGCAATAGACATTCGTCTTATATGAAGACCATCTCTTAGGCTAAATTTTAATATTAGCTGATCACAATTTCAACATTGTTTATATTTATTAGATTTAAAATAGTTTCAGGAATTAGTTCTAAATGATAAATTCGTTTTAAGTTCAAGAAATTTTCGAAATGATTTTGGTTAATCTTTTATAATAATTTTATAATATATGTAATTATATTATCTAACGTTGCATGCGTTGTAAATGCAACAACGAAAATTACTTGTCATTAAATTATAACGCTTTGAATTTTAAATTTTAAAAGTCCTAAAGTTATTTAATAAAATATGCTAATTTATGTCTTTAAATTATTCGCGAAAAGTTTTTTTCTAACTCTCAATTAATTAATTATTGAACTAAAACTTTAGTAAAAATCAGGTTATGACAACAATAAAAAATTAAAAGATACGTTTGTTATCATGCAATCTTCTCGTTGCTATCGTGGTTACCCACATGACTAATGTCAGAATTTTCACTAACGCTTAGCCAAATCCATAGAGTGACATTTACCATCATCGAACTTGATTTTTTATGTAAAGGAATGGAGCTTCATTCAAATTCTCAAGCTTTATTGGTCAGTTCATTCTCGTGATATAGTGCGGACAGATGGACTTGACAGAAAAGGCGTTTTTCCAGCTCAACTAGATCACGTTCAATCAGTAATGTTCGAACCATAAAATTTAGATATGTCTAGCAAAACAGTGTATCACATTATTATTCTATTCATAAACCAGATTCTTTGTTATTATTAGTGATTAATGAATAATTAATGAAATTGTAAATCTTTTCAATTATGATGATAAGAAAGCACGGAACTATTGGAACTTTGTTGTTCACGTTCGATCATGGTGTATTTCATGTGTGGATTTATAAAAGCTGTCCGTATATGAATAATGAGGCGATAACTACCCTGTTACTGCGGCTTCGTTGAGGTTTCACACAAAGCCGAGATTGTGTAACACAGGACAGCAGATATTTCAGTTCCGCGTTTGCTGTTGTTTGATACATTCTGTTGTAGCCAAGTACTTTTTATCTCATAAAGTTCTATGTAGATAGCTTCTGGTCATTAAACTTTCAGGTATGGCAACTTATACTCGTATTTCAACATCTACTCCAACATCAACATTGATCCTTCTTCCCGTAGTACTTCTGAGACAGTTGAATTGAAACAGAATCCGATAAGTAGGATTTGTTGCCGAATACTCTGTTCCTTTTTATAATTTTATTTCCAATTTTAATTTCTATTCGTTGTTGATTTTTATTTTTTGTACTAGATCTGAAAATTCGTTGAATGAATATTTAAACATATCTTTTTTGTAATGAAATTTTAGAATATATGTATTAAAATGCAGTCTAAATGTTATACGTTAGTAAATTAGCGTTCCAAAATATTGTATTTGTTTTTGTTGTTAGAATAAGATACCGAAGGAGAGGATAATTTATAAACAAATTTACAGACGTACAAATTTATTTTGGTTATGGAAGATGAGCTCCCTCTCTCCGCACCAAGCCTGGAAATGACTTAAGTTCATCAGTACGTTTATCAATTGAACATTGGTAAAGAAATAACATATCTGTCTTAGGTGAAATAAAAATGAAATATATCAGTTTCTCTTCAAACAACAAACCTCTCCTCACTATAATAGCAATAAAATTCTTTTTACTTTACAATTCAGTAGGTAAATGTTTTATGTCATTCAATATTATATGTCTCCCCTCCATAGAATTTCAAAGTACCAATATAATAAAAAACTAACGTGATTGGAGACAATTATGTATCTAAAATAAACTTGATTAAAATATTGTTCTTACGGATATTTTAAATATAATACTTTATTTTGATTTGCTCGCTGGTCTCTCAGTAAAAGTTATTTTGATTTACTATAGCCATAAATGAAAGATGTATGAGACTTTCAAATTGTAAAATATAACAATGCTCGTACCGTTCAATCAAGCATTACTATTTTTACACAACCGAGTCTGAAAGGAGTGTAAAAAGGGTAATGTAACAGTACTTATTGTACAGTTATGTGATCCATTATTGCGCCTTAAGAAAACTTCTGCCTTTAAAAAATAAAATTAAATAAAAAACCAATTGTCGGAGTCCTTTACGATTTAAGGAAATAAACGTCAAAGGCTCGTAGAAAATATAAAAGACGGAGATTATTGTGACAAAAGAGGTTTTGACAATAATGGCTGTCATCAATCATCTGGTTGTGGAACAACTGAATCAAATGTCATAAGTCATGTAATAAAGTAGATTCGAAAATAGGATCTCCTCATTACACCAGTCATACCTCGCCGAATTTCTTGCATTCTCGACGTGGATTATATTTTAAAAGACTAATGATACAGTCAAAAGATTTAAATAAAATACCCACTTAATAATATGGAAAATAAAAATAAAAAATTATAATGAAAAAAAATTTTATAGAAAAAAATGTTATTTGAGTTTTCTTTGATTTTGTCAAAAGGTGCTTTCTTGTATCTGCCACAAAATAATGTTAAATGGCAGAAGAATGTATTGGTTTTGATAATGCTAAAATATTTCATAAAACAGAACGTGAGAAGTTTGATGAAGATATATATATATATACATATATATATACAACTATATACTATACAACTAGATATAGACAACTATTATATAATGTAATTAAATTTGTATTTGAATAAACTATAAACAATGTTTTCCTTACTACAAAATATATTCAAAGTCCTTCTGTGAGAATGGTGTCAAGCATTTATCGGGAGACTTTTATCGGTGGAAAATTTGTTAAAAATACTTGAATAAAAAAACTTTTATTCGTATTTTTCATAAAATGTGCAGTTGATAAAATTAGGACGAAAATGATCCGTTGCGTCGTCATGAGTGAGTCGGCCGCACGAGCAGTACTGTGTAACGACCTACAGTATTGAACGTATATTAAAACTGTTTTTAACGTAATCCATAAATAACATTAACATTTTAAATTAAATATAAGACCAAATATTATAACACTATTTGAGTACTATATGTGTAATAATGGATCATAACATTCCGATACTGTAACAAATATGTTTAAAGAAAAATAATAATACGGTGATGTAAATAATAACAATACTCAACTTCTTTACAAATGAGGAGTATTGGTATATAATGAAAACAGAAAGTGTATGTATTTTTTAAAATATTCATAACGCATAGAAAAATACAAAACACATCAAACTAGATTAACAATTAATAAACTAGTTGAATTGCATAATAATTTACAGTAGTTAAATAGTAGGTTCCACACTCGTTTGTTGGACGACTCATGCGTTTCTTACACACTCTTCATTGGTGGTACCACACTGACCTTGCTTCAGTTGCTGCTCTCTATGTCCACTGTATTTCTTTGTTTGGTCTGTGAAATATTCACAATGATAGAAATAAACCACCAAAGGAATGAATTTATTCAAAGATAAACAGTTTAATGAACAACACAATTTTGTGTAAAAACATTACAATATCTTAACTGAATAAATATTTATATAATAATCTAGAGATGCACTGCATTATGCATAGTAAGAGCAGGTTTGGATTCAAAGTTTGGATTTAAAGATTCTTACCATTTGAACTTCCTTCGCTCCTTCCCTTACATAAACCATGTTATAGTGTACTATGGTCTTTATGTGGTAGACGTTATTACTAGTTTTATTGTTTAAAGAATAACCCAATATTAGTATTTTATTGCTTGGTTTCAGGACATACAACGTTTAGTGTAGCAAATTGAATTCAAACCGTTATAATTCTCTCACAACAGCTTAGACGCAGTATTCTCTGTAGAGGCAGACTAATGAATTATCTTTGTCTGTTCTGAATACTTGATTGTTGTCAGCCTCTGTAACCACAGAAACCACCCTAAACTCTGAAACGAATTATATTGTACAATGCCACTATTATGATTAAGCCCACCATTATGAACACGTGTGTCTGGCTTTCTTGGAAAATGTTAATAACGTTTTATGAAAGTGTAAAATGGTAACTCCCATTTCTCAATTAATATACCTAGCAGGTTTAATATTTCAGTGTTCTAACATCACTGTAGTTGAGTTATGGTTAGACTGGCCTCCTTATATATATATATATATATATATATATATATATATATATATATATATATATATATATATATATATATATATATATATATTACAAAATCGTCATTTCTTCTGTTCTTTAGTTTGTATAACGGACTGTGATTATTTATTACGCACGCACTAGCTGATCCCAGCAGCATTGTTCACTCTGCCCCTAAATATGTTTTGTGCTGTATAGTTTGATTATGCAATGGTCAGTGTTTTAAGGAACTCTCACTATACGTAGCGATCTGTTATGATATCAACTCTTATGGGTCAATGGCGGAAATTTAAGAAATCCACATCTTTACAATCACTCCCCGTTAGATATTAGATGTCGAACAACCTTCAAGCACAAAGAAGGCGATAAATGCAACTCCGGGATAATTAACTGGATACACAATTTTATATTGACATGTCTTTGAAAACAAAACGTCCAACAGAATTAGTCTGAAACCCTTATCTGAATGTCATGATATATTCAAGCTTATCTGTGGTCAGTTATAATTATTAGGATTGATAAATACTGCCCTAATTTTGTCTGCTGCACTTTAGTGCAGCTAGGAGGTTTTTACCTAATGTTTTTCATTTATGTCATAAGATAATGGCCTAAACGGGTAATCATGAGGCAAGAAATACCGTCTATCACAGCATTCCTCATATCTCATTATACCAGGTATGATGCTACCAGTTACGTTCACAAAATAGACCACGTACTTTCCTAAGTACTCTTGAGGGCAGTTATTTAATTGGATAGGTTAAAAAAGGTGTGTAATTTATTTTAGTGTATTATCGTATTGTGGGTCTAATTAAATTTTTTATCGCTGGTTATACATACTATCATATACACAATTAATTAATAAACTGTTAATAAATCCATTATAATAGTCCTATCATAATGGCCACAGAGCGAATGGTTTGCTGAGCCATACTGGTGTCCGGTCCCTCCTTTTTGTTTTTCAGCTACTGTAAATATGCGGTCCAAGAATTTCATAAGAAACTGATTTCAAGCATAGATTTTAAAAGAAAAAATAGATTTCGAATAATTAATGCTAGCCTAAATGGTTTCGATTCATCACTGTTGTCACCCATAGGAAAAGTCATAATACTACTGTCATTCATATTTAGAGGATACTATGATATTCTGTATTTTGTTCTTGCAAATAAAATACTCAGGAGTGAGTGTTTTAATTAATGAGTAGTATTTTGATATGAAAATTTGCCCTTGTATTATTATGCTAACCAAGCAATATCAATGCCAAATTTCGTCTAAATATGTTCATTATATTTTGTATGATTAAAAATTAAAACTCCCAATCATACTAATATCTAAATATCAATCTTAACAAATCTACTGTTCCTAATATTAATAGGATCTGTGAGGTAAAATTTTTTATTTATTAGCTTGTGCCAATGTAGTTGTGTATTTTAACTTTATAACGAAGCCATTTACCACCACTACAAAAATCCGACGATAAAGCCTTTTATATTATCATAAAATACATTATGATTGGATTCTTTGACGATAGGTTCTAAACCTAATCTTTCGTGAAATAGCTAGTGTTTACCCGTACAAGTTTTAATAAATTTCTAAAGTATTTAATAAATAGCAGAAATAATACAATTACGGGATAAAGAACTAAATAATATAAATACGAAATAATGAGAATAATGAGAATAATGATTTATTCCATAATAAACTAAACAATTAAATAACATTACAAAACCTCGGAATTACACTGCCACGATTTCCAGTTATGTGGCAGCGCAACTAAAAAATATAATTTATAAATAAACAAACAGAGTCCAGTCCATCACTTTAACTGCCATCTTCTGTGTAGCTTTAACTAAATAAAATACACCTTTAAAGATATAAGTCACCAAAACAAAGAACAAAAAAGTTTCCTTTTAAATATTGGAAAAATCTTTTCTACATACATACATAAAACATATCCCTGTACATAAATATATACAAATCTATAAATAAAAACGTAATAATTTTGCTATTTACAAACCAAAAATAATTTGTTTTTTTTTTTTTATTAATGGTGTTTTACATTATTATAGGTTTAGGCTATATACAAAAGAAAAATTACAAACAAAAAGATACTAAATTAATATACTGTTTAAGAAATTAGTATCCTCCAACGAGAACAACCACCCATTTAACAGATTTATCAAAACTATTAAATGAGTTACATAATTTTATTTCAAGCGGTAATTTGTTAAAGTACTTTGGACCAAGATAATTAAAGGATTGCCTAAATGAAGATCTGTTGACTTTAGGTACTCGAAAGATGTTCTGAAAATTTAACGTCTAGCACTATAAAACTAATTCAAAAGTTCCAGTATTACCACTTCTGATATTAAAATTACTCTTAGTACCTTATATATAAAAAGGTGCTGTATAGGGAGAATTTTCAAATGACAATAAATAGGATAGGAACTTTCTCTAATAGATTTTCCTAATATGATTCGAATAAAATGATTTTGTACAACTCGCAATTGTTCTACGTGGTATTTAAAAGTCCCGCCCCAACATTGAATTGCGTATTGCAACCTGGATTGTATTAAGGCGTAATATAAGATTCTTAATAACTTTTCGTCACAAACAATTTTTTAAAAAATAAAATTTTCTGATACAAGATTTTTAATTTATTTTGTAAAAACAATATATGCTTATCCCAAGATAACTTTTCATCGAAAAAAAAACACCCAGATACTTAAATTGATCCACCTTTCCAATAGTCAAACAATTACAAAAATTTCCAGTACAGTTTTGCTCGTGATATTTTACCAATTCGTTAAAACTAAAACCAACAAAATCAAAATTCATAAATTTTGTTTTATTTACATTAATTTCCATTTTGTTTTTCATCACACCACTTTCTCAAAACTCGTATATCGTCCATCATGTTGTTCCAAATTTGTTGAGGGTTCTTTTCAGAATAAAACATGGCAAAATCGTCAGCAAAAACGCTTGGCTTTCCGTGAAACTCCTCCTCTAACAAATCGTTAATAAAAATTATGAAAAGGGTAGCCAGGACAAAACGGAACCCTGGGGACCCCTGCTGAAACAGTCAGGGGAAAACTCAGAGCACCACATACTTTTACTCTTTGCTTACGATTTGTGAGAAAACTTCGAAACCAGTCTTGTGCTACTCCTCTTATACCAACTGGCATGTAATTTTATCTAAAAGTATTTCATGATTGACTAGGTCAAATGCCCTTTTAAAATCAATAAAAAGACCAGATGTTTTATTTTTACTGTTGAAACTTTTATAAATCAGATTTGAGCTATTTAACAAAGCGTCTTCGGTAGATCTTCCTTTCCTAAATCCATATTGGTTATCACTAAAAAAATTCAATCTATCTAAAAACTGTATTATGCGTAATTTCATGAGTTTTTCAATAATTTTTGAGAATATTGATAGAAGGCTTATTGGTCTTAGATTATCAAATTTAACTGAATAACCCTTTTTTAAAAAATTGGCACGATTTATATTTGACTTCAATTTTTTCAGGAAAAATTCCGTTTGTAAAACTTAAATTAATTATGTAAGTCAAAAACGGAAGAGAAATTTCATTTGCTATAGTTTTTATTAAAACAACATTGAAGCCATCAAAACCAGAAGATTTTTTATTTTTCAAACCATTAATAATGGAAATAACTTCATCTTCAGTTGTTGGATGAATGAAAAACGAAACTGGCCTTTGCGGTAATGATACGGTTAGAGACCGGGCCTTTATCGCAAGAACCCGATTGTGCCGCGATTAGGTAATTGTTTATTGTTTCTGCTACACTTAATGGTTCCGTTATAATTTCCCCATTATCTAATTCCAGCTTATCAAAAAACAGCTCTTCACTTCTCCACCACTTATCCTATTTATTACTCTCCATTGAAGAGAAATATCTCCTTGACAATTTTCAATTAATTTAGAAAAATATTGATTTTTTGCTGAGTCAATTTCATTTGATACATTTTCCGAGTATTTTTTATAGTAGTCTAAGTACTTGTTGTCATAAGGTCTCTGTTTGGAAAATTTTATAAAGCTTTTTTCTCCTTTTAAATTTGTTTAACAGTTTTGCAGTAATCCAAGGATTACGAGAAATCGATTTACTTAACCTATTTTTTGTACTTACATTAAACTTACAACTAAATAAAATAATGCTTTTAACATAATGTCCAATGAACGTTTAAACTGTTATTTATATTCAATAAAATATAAATCACTACGTTTGTAAATTCAGTTAACAGTTGGAAAGCATCAATAAACAAATGTAAAGAGATATATTGCATAGAGTTGTTACAGGAACACACGTGCATCAGAAGTACTATCAGCAAAGTTTGAGGCATATATTACTACTACACAAATTATGCTCCAGAGATGTGCTTCACCAGAGCTTGTTAAATATTATCATGCCCGCTTTAGACGTTGTTGCTACCGCTATTTGATTAATGTGTCTGCGTTGTGGTGCAAAGATTACTATTTAATTATTGTTGTAGGGTACTTAATTTACATTTTACATGTGTGCCTTTCTGGTATGGTCAAATTTGTTAAGGAATAGTTACTTATTTCAGCGTAAATATAATATCAAAGCAGAAATCGAATGATGTACAATGGCTGTCGAGAAACTAACAAACGTTTAGTTTAGTTTGTCTACATCTCCACTCCCTCCATCGTCAAGACAGGGAGTGGAGATGTAGACGTCAACTCGGTGTCAATACACTTATACACTCCCTACGAATCGAAGGTACACACATTGGTATATATTAATATATAGTATTTTAACAGTTTATTTACGCCTTTTTATTTTTCCAACCATTGCAGATATAATATATAAATTGTATTACACAGTGTTATAGGGTTATATTAACTACTTTTTATGTAATAACCGACAGACGCATCATTTAGCGGACAAATATAATCTATATATTCAATTATTTACTGAAAATAAAATTATATTAATTCCTCAATCATGAATTCTATAGATGAAACCGCTTCTAGATCAAAGTCAAATTGGTTATGAAAGTGGAATACAGATACACTGTTTAAAAGTGACTAGTATTTTGCTTATTCCCTGCAGTTTGTCATTACAAGACACCGATGACATTGAGAACAAAAAAAGTTTGGATATTCTCCAAATTTATAAATCAAAATCAAAATGTATTGAATTAGATTCAATGGTCGAATTGTGTGTAATGTGCTATTGTCATTACATGTTACTAGAAAACATCAAAGACTGTTTTCTTTCATTGAGCTGTACAGACATTTCTAATTGAGATATCCTCCCCTTAATCATCTTAATTAGGGGTACTTAAGGATCAGAACTCAACGTATCATACGTAGCATTAGGGATTAGACTGTTTAATATGTAAATTAAAAATATCATAATTATTCATATAAATGGTGTTTATATTTCACTATCCTGAATGCAGTTGCGTAGCTGTTATGTTATTATTCTTAGAGTATAAAAACATTTGTTTTAACGAACTCTAAAATAAAAGCCATTATTCGAATATTATGTGTTTATATTCACTAATAAGAATAACTACTTACGCCA
Source organism: Homalodisca vitripennis (assembly GCF_021130785.1). Lineage (NCBI taxonomy): Eukaryota > Metazoa > Arthropoda > Insecta > Hemiptera > Cicadellidae > Homalodisca > Homalodisca vitripennis. The sequence goes on from NC_060207.1 coordinate 137,565,318, forward strand.
TTTTAAATCAAACCTTTTTAAGATCCAAACACTTTGTCATTTTAGATTTAAGTTCCACTAGAATAAGTTCAGAAGAAATATAACGTTTTTACTAATCTCAAAGCGTATAAACTACTTATACCACTGAACGCTTTGATATAACGCTTAATAAAGTAAATTATACGATAAACTGAGTTACTTTGCGATTTAATATGTGTCATCAGCTGGTTTACTGCAGTCCTTTGATGTAGGTAGCAATAAGACCTATTACAGTCGTTTATTGCTACTTTTATCTGTGAGTGTAACCTTACAACACGGTGCCACTACTACGTTTTTTACACCAGCAAATATAGCATTATTTACTGTTACGCCAGTGTTGACAAGACGTGAATTAACACATTTATATATATTTTTTAGTTTTTAATGTTTGCTCTTTGTAAGCGTCATTTAACTTTTTGTTGACATAAAAACGATCAATAGCGATAAATTAATAACGGCGAAACTTTCAAAATATTCGTTTCCTTTTAGTTTTAATAAATGTATTTCTTGAAATTAAATTTCATTCAGAGTATTAATTTTTTTTGTAATGAACTCAAGCGTCTTTTACCAGAGAATCGACTCGTATTTGAGAGAATTGCGCCGTTAATAAGAGTAATTATTATTGCAATGTTTCTGAACCTGGATTGATTTCGGAAGGAGATAATATAAAACATTCCTCTGCCCCTGAAATTTTTGCAAGCATATTACTTTTCAGGTATGACACGTTTAATACAATTTTCATTAAAATATCGTCTAATTTGATGTATCGTGATTTGGTCAGTACCGTAGACGAATTCCGGGAAGTTGGGTTTGAGTTATGATGTCAAATTTAACTAATTTAGTTATGAGTCTAATAGAGAAGAATTTCATTCAGATAAATATTTCTTCATGCTATTTGCTTACTTAAAATGAACGAAAGTTTTAATTAAACTAACTTGATATCAAGCAAATTGGACCTCGTTTAGTACACCATATGATTAATGTGATACAATAAATATTATGTTATTATTATACAAATATATTATTATTTTACAAAATTTATAAAATATTCAGCAGGTATAATTAATAAGTAAATCGGAGTTAATAAAATAAGAATCATTATAACTTTAAATGCGTTAAAAATGAACTCATGTAAATTTTTATTTCATAATATTTTTTATTTTATAGCTAGACTTTAGAGAACGTGTTACTCTTCTTCAATTTCGTTTTTGACTTTTTCGATTGAGGGTTATTGTTTTAGGGGAGGCAATAAAATATTGTCAATATAAATACAAACAAAACAAACATTGTAACCAATTTAGATAATGTGCTAATTTTATTTTTAGGTTTTATTTTGAATATGCATGAACACGTTTGCAGATTTTACCCTTTAAAAGTACATATTCTACGACGGACTATAACTGAATATAATTTGAGTTGATAATTGTTCGTTCTTACCCAGAACAACAACAATCAGTTAGTTAACATAATGTTCTACTATTAGAGAATCGACCCCGTGGGCTTATACTGTAAAGGTCAAGGTTAGTGCATTAGCATATATAATGCATTAGCTAGGCTTATGCGGTGTTTAGTAGCGATATATAGTACAAGTAGCATATACTGGTATATATGGAACCAATATACTGTATATGTACACAATGTATATATATATTCAGCTGTTCTGTTACCTTATCAGTACACCGGACGCATATACTGTTTGATGTTATTGCTTTAATTGTATTACTATACAAATTAAAATCAAATATTTTTTAATGACCATTTTGATCAAATATAATCAATTAATTTAAATTAACTGTCAAACAGACCAAAATAGCAGAAATGTAGTTATTCGAGAAGTAGCTAAGTGCCTTAATCTAAAAATATATTCTTTTAATTTAAATTATGGCTTTTGGCTCTAAAATCAAATTATGATATACTGAGTTTAAAAAATACAAAACAATACAAATATCCAAGAATGAATATATTCAGAAATTCGGTTTACTTAAATAGATTTTTTTGATATAAATGCAGTCTTTAAGATAATTTTCATGTTTTTCGTTACATTTAACTCATACTCAAAACTGATTTATACATTCGTGATAAATAAACGTTTTACTAAAGATTAACTATGTTGTGAGAAACAAAATTTATAATTCACTAATGAACATTTAATGTAATAAACTATATACTAATACCAACAGTTATACAGATATAACGATTTCATAGATGACAACAATCACAACGGAGAAATACCAACAATAAATAGTGTGACTTGGTAATAAATTATAAACAATAAAAAAAGATAATTTAAATTAATAAGATAATGAATCAATCAAATTTGTCAATACCTTTGGTTGTTTAATGCCAAACAATAAGTTCTAGAGATACGAATTATATTATAAATGATAAATACAATTGGGAACTAAATAGTATCTTCAGTGCAGCTAAAATGTCGTGGAAGAAATCATACTGGGAGGTCAAAAATTTTCCTAGTACAATACAGATAATGAATGCATACTGAAAGGACGAAAAGGAACACATTGATTGTTTAATGGAGCGCTGATTCCGATTAAAGCTCAAGACCGCGTAGTTAGGAAAACTTACATGGTGTGTAAGTGTAAGAGATCTGGACAGTCCATCTTTTTCTCGATGCATCCGAATCAACAGGCAGGACATAGTGGATTACTTATATTACAGCTTCATTCAGTAATACATACAAAACGCCTTTACGATCTCTCCAGATGATCAGATGGCCGACATCGTGCGGGGACTATATGGCACTTCCAAAAATTATATACAACCCTAACTAACATGGGTTCAATACTAATATCACTTCGACATAATCAAAATGTAGAAGTTAATAGTTACAATGGTTTAGTGGAATATAAGGCAACATGAGTATTAGGGTTGAGAATTTGTAGGATTCCAAGATCCCTGATAAATTCCTATCTCATTGCCAAAATAATAAAAACAATACAAGAGAATACAAGAATATAGTCAGAGTTACACCAATATTACATTTTTTGAGGTCAAGGCAGTAAATTACTCTTTGGTTTCTGATGTGAAATTTTTTATCAATTAACAATGAAAAATTGCACTCCAATAATATATATCATGTCAATCAAGAAATAGCTGAATAAGAACGGAAAACAATAGGAAATTTTACACATAAACTTAAGTGTGGAGGAAAAGGCACAATAACAATTGACTTTAATTGTGTGGCTAGTTAAGTAGGAGTTCAGCTAGAGAAGACCTCCAGAATATTACAATTTTATTGTAAAGAATTTGTATCTGTATCAGTCAAACGCTTTCACTAAATCAACGTAGATACTATCTAGTTCAAGAATGTTGGTAAAAGAACAGCAGATTTAATTTGTATATTGTCAGATTAGTATTAGTATTAGTGATTAGTCGCAGAGAGTAATATATGATCCTTTAATTAAATTGATTTTTAAAGTATATCTTGTCTAACACCAAGCTTTCAAACTCCTATCTTGAGAAGATTGAATGCAATGGGTCGATAGTTATAATCGGTCACAAAAGTGATTTTTAATGCTTGCAGTTAAAAATTTGAAATTCATTACGACGGTCATATAGTTGAGTGTGACGTAAAATAGAAGAAGGAACTAATGGAGGCTCTACTGTTAGTAAAAGACTCGCCTTATCACTTTGCTGATAACAACCAGCTCTGTTATTCCACTAACAGCAGAGTTATAGCCACTTTTGTGCAAGCATCTTTTGTCATGGCAGTCTGCCTTTTATTACTTTTATTTGACCTTTCCGTTTATTTTCACCCAGTTGGTTTTCTCAGTACTATCATTTTATCAAAAGCTGACGATTTACTACATTAACCACATTAATATATTATTTCAGTTTTCATGTAACATAACATTTATATAAACTAATAACTAAAAAATAAGGACTTATTTTAGACATTTATCTGAAGCATTTGTTTGTTCGGTTTGATAAACAAACCATGCAGTTCACACCTGTGAGTACTTTCACCTCAGAAAGCCAGAGGTAAACATTTTTAAATCCGTGACAAGTGAACATAAATATTTTAAATAGCATGAATTTAATTTAATTACTTTCTAACGTTATACAGGTTTAAAATAATATTGAATATTTCTGTGCAATGTTGTAATCAGTGTAAGAATAAAAGTTAATACAATTTAAAAAATAAAGTAATTTACTTTCATTCACATCAACAGAGTGTTTCAGAATCAATAATTTGGAGCAATGTTTCTGAGCTAAAACCAAATCCAAACATAAAACTGGTATTGTCCGAGAACCACTGGTTTAATTATCTATATTATTACAGTGACTATTTGTCTTTGACACACAAAAACAATTAAACGTAGTACATTTTGAATTTTGTATACTACTTTAAACTAATTACGTAAACCTAAATCAATATCATCATTACTCGTATTTTCTAAATAATTTAAACAGGGCTACCAATATCAAAGTTTTACAATCATTGTTACATAAGTTTATAATAAAGTAGAAGTACGCTTCTCCACGTGTCGCTTCAATGACGCTCAGCCAAATGTCATGGCGGGACAGCCTGTTTTTGCCTATGTGGCATTGAAGCTTCATTGAACATTTTCAGATGGAATAATTCTTGAGATATCTTGCAACATTTTAGATTCACATGTTTGGGTTTCATAAGAGTGTTAAATAATAAAGTTATGCCACATTTATGAAGACTGTCTAAAGATTAAACGAGATCTGCCACTCTGTGTTGTTACTGCTACCTACTTCCAATGACCGATTTTGAAAATACAGTATCGTTAGTTTTGTAAAAACTTTTACGTTACTTCTCTGTTCAAATATTTAAAATGAATGCCATTTTGGTTTCGGATTTAGAAAAAGAATAATAATTTCATTTCATAATATCATTTTTAAATTGTAAGTGAAGATGGAAAATGATGCTTGTATGGCTAACTGACTGTGTTCGGACAATTTCAAATCATATTAATATTTGTTTTAAAATGTTAATAGAAAGTTATGAAACACACGTGTGTTTGGAAAATTCTCTGGCAAAAAGTATAGTAAAGATTTGTAAAGTTTCCCTTATTGCGTGTATGCGCGTGCGCGTGTATGTAAGGGTCAGCCCCAAATACAGAGTAACTTATTTTGACAAATTAATTACACTTTTGAAAATTACAATTTGTTAGTGAAATCATTGAAGGATTTGTATTTTTTCACTACGTTTTGTGAAGAGTAAAAACGTTGTCAAAGATGACTTTTCGTAAACAGTTATTACTATTATTAATAATTATTTAGAGTTCATCATAAAGATAACACAATGCAACATACTGTATTTTGTTTTGATTCTCTAAAAGCTAAAAAATATTACTTTTAGTATAGACTATTATAAAATATGAACATAAAATTTTAAGGATTACATTATCATTGACCTCTCGAAAACGCTTTATACTTGTTCAATAGATATTTTATATTTTATTTCAGAATTGTGATTGCTTCTTCTGGAAACTTCTCGGACACTTTCCTTCCACCACTGGAGAACTTCCAGTACCGAGGACACGGCAGCCACTGCCTCTGCTGGAACGGCTCGCTGGAGTCGGATCTGGAGGCGGATTGCCGCTGTTCTGGGGATCAGCTACTGGAGATCCCCAAGAACATATCTGGCAATGTTAGGCGATTGTAAGTACGAAGTCTTCTTGTCCAGCTTCTTTATTAGGTGGGTATGGTAACATGCTTGCGACTCGTACTGAGGTCGGGTCTGTGAGAGGACAATTGTTGGACAATATGGGTAATAATGTATATATATATATATATATATATATATATATATATATATATATATATATATATATATCTGTATACTTATATCTTTATATCTGTCAAGACCGACTACTGGACTACTCTAAATCCTTTTTATGATAAAGAATGTGCCATGCAAGTATTCCTTTCTGTATTATATTACTTATCGCCATCTTATCCCCATTCAATACAAAATTATTTTCGTATAAAAAATAATACATTATTTGCAATAAGGAAGTTTTATATCCAGAATGTGCTAATGTAAACATATATTATTTACCATGTGCAAATTGTAACTACTTCGCAGTTGTCACAAGTTTGCATCTGATGCATATATTAAAAGTTACTGCTTGAATACAATTGACTCAAGCTGTTTTAACTCGTTTTGGTTTACCAGTTCAAATGTTTATGTAATAAAATTTCAATGTTGCAAATCCATCTGTATTAAAAAAAAATATTTAATACACTTTAAAAATAAATAATATGAAAACAAATCGAGTATAAGTGTATAAAATACAGAGTGGTACGCCAAATTTATGTTAATGTGTTAACTACATAAGCCTTCATAAAGTAACTGTAGTTATAACATAATTTCTCAGAAAGTATACATATCCTAAAGTATTAACGAACAGAAAGAATAAAGTTATCAATAGAAGAACAAAGACTACAGGTAGCTAAATTCGTCTAGAAAACAATATTCCATAATAAACAATTGAACAATATGAAGCGTTGTTTGAACCTGATATAATCCGGGAGTAAGGCGAGTTAACGAGGGAGGCTTTTCTTTTATCTGGCAGTGGACGTGAGATGTAATAAAGCAATAATATGTATGGAAAAACGAGGAAAACTGTATGAAATTAGCCATCCGGAATTTCCCTAATGGTGGATAATTTAGAGTCGAAAATTTGTCAAAGGGAAAGATTGCCACGTTTTAGACGTTAAGACTTTTTGTGTTAAAGCAAATGAAAACATCTCCTAATGGTTGACTACACCCATTACATCAATATTTACAAATAAAACGACAAAGAAAAGAATTGTCATGAGGAAATTAAATATAGTCTTCGCATTGCACCACAAATATTATTGTACAGTGTACTTATTTTTTATTTATTAAGTGTATGTTTTGCTCCAATTTTAATTTGAAAGCCTAGAAAAATCAGGAACGAAACTAAAAGTACACGCTACTTTGATCACATTTGTGTGAGACTTAAGATGCTAACTCAGTTAAATTCGTTAATTAATTTCAATATAGAATCTAGGGCGTTGACGAACTTTCAACTAATTAATTGAAACATTGCAAAAATTTGATATAGTATCGTCAATATGCTATAGATTTCCTTATTTTTAAATAAACTTTTCGATATTTCTAGATCCTTTTAAAGAGATCAGTGTAAGAATGAAGTAGTCATGTATCTATAGGTAGATTATTATAACTCTAATGTTATAATACAAACAACAATGTCACAACTCTAGTGGTACAGATGACGTCAGTTGCCATGGTACAAAACATTTCCTCTACGTCAGAGGTAGTATGTGTTTTGTAACTATGATTTTCAATTTAGTAAAATGTGCTGAAATATATGAATCTAATTACTAGGCTAGGGAGGAAATGAACCTGTTTAATTAATTTAGTTTTAAATATAGATTCAAAAATACGTTAGTTGTGTCATAGTACTTTGCGTACGTAATTAGAGATGTTTTAATATCCGTAACGTATCAGGTTGAATTAAATATTGATACGTGCCTTGAGGAATTCTTCTAGTTTCGGCATGACACGTTGTGGTGTAGACCAGAATAGTTCTATACTGTATCGTACACAATACATAATAATTACTATTCTATACAGAATGCTCCAAACGCAACAAAAAAACAAATTTTAATTTTAATTTTTTTAAGCAAATTTATTGATTTTACTATTGTATTTGCATTTGAGCTACTATCGAAGGCAGTTGATACTATCTGATGTTAAACCCATAACTTAAACGCACAGTGCCTGTTATAAGCTCATGACAAATCAGTTGTAGATTAAAAACTTTTTACCAGTATAAAGTCTGGATCTGGTGTAATCTTGAAATTACTATTTCATAACATTTCGCTACATTAAAAATCTAAAAAGAGTATGGGTAGAGAACCAAGGGTAGGGAACCTGTTACTGTGATGCCATCTCAACTGCTATGCTTTGTCTTGTGCCTAACTAAGGCTTAACTAAAATAATACAATGCGGTTTTTTTTAATTACGCTTAGTAAAGAAATTAAGCTTCCTGTATATATGAGGACACTGTGTTCGATGATGGCAGTTCTATGTTTATCAGTTCTATATGTAGTTTTATGTTATTTGACTGAATGTTAGCGAGTTTTATTATTGGTTTTATGACTAACCATGATAGAACCGAGGAAATAACTGAATAAATACATTTGTATAGAAATGTTTGCAATCATTTTAACAAGTGAGTCTTTTTCATACAGTAAAAAAATGTATAATATACTGGTGTCAATATTAAAGTCGGTGACAATATTTTATTTTAGCGCAGCATTACGTTGTAGTTCCTTCGCTTACTATAACTTTCGTTTGAAAAATGCTATAAACTGTGAATTACTGAACGAAAACGTGAATCATGTGGCATGATATCTCTAGAAATATTAAATCTTAAACTTTGAATTTAGCATGAAACTTTACTTCTATATAGACAAGAATGAGTTCTATGATGGTGCATGTTCTACGATGTAATTTGGCTGAGCGTCAGATGATAAAATAGGGATAAGAGTAAATATATGCTTTTAACTATACATTTTAGCAAATATTAAGTATGCGCGGCTTAATAACACAGATATCAAAAACAATTGTCTGAATTAGGCTTCTTTGTCTCGCGTATTTGTATATTTTCTTGATTGAGGCTATAAAGTAAACTCAATTATAGCACCAGAAATATTTTAGATTATAAGTAACAATGTTCAAAAATAAACACGTTTAAGCTAATAGACCCGTGTATTATATATATCGGGGAAACATGACAAACCCAACTACAGCATCAAAATACCTTAGACCGGAGTAAATTACAATCACCATAGGTATATGCTTTTTGACCGAAATGGGCTTCCCTGATCTGCCTACGTGTATATGTTTTGATCAGGTTATCAATGCAAAAGTTGCAAAAGTACATGGAGCACCATAATTTAGCATCATATTACATCATGAGTGTGTTAACTGAAAAGCTAAGGACAATCGACTAGGATTCTCCACTCTGGCCTAAAATATTATAATTGTTATTGATACAGTTCATTATGAAATACTGGAGATACATTTTAGTTGTTTCAAGGGTACTTGTAAAAGATATTCCACTCTTCGACTTCAGCCTCCAAAGCATTGCTCTTTAAATTTAAATCTAAAACGTATTCAGCAGTTTGGAGTATTTGTCAGTGATTATCATTTAACTCAGGACAGTTTAGAGTGTCATTTAAAAGTAATGTGCTCATAACTTCCCCGTTTTTCAGTACGAAATTGCGTGCTAAATCGCGGGTAAATACTACTATTATATATAAAGCCACATATTTCAATTATCAGATAGGTATAAGCACAAGTGAAGTGATTAATTGGAGGAATATAAACTACACATATTTGATCAATGTAAACATACACAACGTAATTGATTTTCACATTTAACACAATGTAAACATATGATAGGATATACGAGCCACGTGCACAAACAGCCACGCGATTTCCAGATAAAAACAATTAATTAACAGAGTAAGTTTGATGGCCTGGACTTTACCATCTATCTTTGCTCACACCATTAGCAAATAGCCCTAAAAAGCTATTTAAGACAAAGTTTTCTAACAAAGTTAAATCAATTAACAATGTATTAAGTGGCTCCCACCGCCTACTGACAATTTATTTTCTGTGCACTTCTGTATATGGCGGATTAACAACCCATTCCTCCGTCATCAAATCAATCTTATCTCAGTATGAATTAATTTCATTAATTAATTCAACTATATTGACATCAAGCAGTCATTATAGTTAAATAAAACATCTGAAAAGTGATAAAGTATAAATAACAATGTTCCGAGACTCCACACATTTTCTGGTTTTCTTATATATTTTGTCATTTCCGAGAGAGAACTCCAGAATTCAATTTCTCCGCTCACAAAGACTGATAAAGGTTCAGAGTATTAAGTCGTTGTACAAGAAACATTAAAAATAAAAATTGGATTTTCGAGTTTTTATATGCAATGGGGTAAGTTATTATAACCCTGGTACTCTCATGCCAAAATATGACGGATTTAAATCATGTCGAAGACAGCTAAAAGTGATGTGTTTGAACCTCTTACACATGAATGAGTCTAAAGACTATTACACAAATTTATTTTTATCACTAAAACTATAAACATGGCTTATAAGATGGTTGTATAAATCAAATTTATTTTTCTTCAGAGAATTTTGATAAAAAAAGCAAGTTATTACTTTAATATAAGCTTATACTAGACATTTAACTTTTATGAGTACATATTTAAAAGCGCAATAGAAAAAACTTAAATATCAGAAAAGTTATTAGTTATTTGGAAATATTCACGACATTTTTCGTATATAATAACTCATTTTTTCTGTAATAAGTCCTTCTAAATATTGTTAGAACATAGAATGAAGAGCAAATAATGGAAAAGAGATGAATTTACGTGTAGGACTGCAAATGAATATTATGATTTCATGGTATACATCATAAGCTATCATTCTGGTAGATTTAGAAACTTGACATGTGTTGAAATTGTGGTCAGGAGTAATTAGCTATGGTTTACTGTTTCAAACACTTAACCAGTTATATTAAATCTTGTCATAAACTCCCAAAGATATTTGTTTTACTTAATAGTTCACTAAACAGTATGAAGCTTGCATTATGGTTAATTAACTAATTAAGCGATATTTTAGTTTACTACTAACTTAAATTGAAACTAATCAACTAAACGTACATTATAAACATGTTTATATGCTATAAACAAGTTTATATCGATACAGGTTTCAACCACACTTGATGCTATAACACAATGGTTTCAACATGACATGTAACTTTCCCGGAACAAACGCATATGGATGTGTTTGGCCTTTTTATAAAACTACATAACAAGCCACCACTGTGAGTTATAGTAGTTGATGCATTTACATGACTCTCTATATTTAATACAGTTAGTTTAAACCAACTATTTAAAACGTGAACGCGTATTATGAAACTGTATATAATTTGGTTCAACTAACTGATGTAAACTTGAATAAACTTCAACAACTAATAGTAGTAAAGTTGCATGAAGATTTTCATATTAAAATGGAGCAAACAATTAAAGAACAATTTTCTGTATATGCTAAAATGTGTGACCCTTAAGTAAAGGAGCTTACAAATTCTATAGAGCTTTTCTCTGCTAAGATGGATGGCTGAGAGAAGCACATTTTCGGGTACCGATCTAGCTGATTTTAATGTTTGTCTCAACAATGGGAATATATATATTTTTAAAGGAATTTTTAAAGGTGCAGCTTGAAGACCTTAAGCAAAGAAGGACCAGGGGGAAGAAGGGGTTAAGTGACTTTAATCAAATTTTACAGGAGAGAAGTTTCAAGGTTAGATTTTCATATAAGATGTTCGTAATACACTTATTTTAAAATTCAAGTATGGAATAAGTTACCCTAATTATCTAGAAAGCATATTTTGTAATATATTTTAATCATATTATCTCTTTAGAGTACATTCTAACAATATAAAAGAGGGAAAAAGGGGTATAATACACGGACTTAGCCCCTTCTTCCCTCTAATGCTATGAGTAACGCCAAGGAATAGGCCTACATAAAAATGCACATTACAATAAAGCAAAACTTTTTATTTAAATCTCTAAAAAGGATTAGTGGTGTAGCTACAAAAATATTGGTTATCCTTTAAAGATGTTAGTGGATTTTATTCTGAACGTTTCTTCCTATTTTCGGCTTCATCGTTGTGTGGTAGGTTTAAGAAATAATCCTTTGCCAGTATATTTATGCAGAACCTTGAAACATCTACCACATCACTGTATTTCTCATTTGATATTGTCACAGGACCTAAAATGAAACAACCAATAAGAATACTCCTCAAAATGCTATACAGTATCACACAACTAAAATGTACAAATTTCATAATTTCTTAACAAAATTAAAAGTTTTAAGCTTTTTTGGAAAATTAAAATTTGTTGTTAGTTATACTTAACGTAATATTTTGTTCATTAATTGTTACCTGTATAAGTCTGATCTGGAAGAGATGATGGTTCTACGTTGAATCTCTTTCTGACAGGTAGATTAATGACTGTATTTTCCCAGGGCACAGAAAAGTTATTTCTGAAGTGCATCAAACATTTCTGATTTACAGGTCAACTTTAAATCTCTTAGCGGCCTTGTCTTATAAGGCAGTTGTTTCTTATAAGTTAAGTTTAGGAAACCAGTCCACGACCGCCAAAATGAGTTATCCACTTCTTCGACAACGTATGGGCTAGGTTTCAGTTTACAATCCCTGATGTGAGGAGCCCAGTCACTTGGCAATTCAGCTCTGAAATTTTTCTTCACAAGGGCCATATCTTTATCCGTTTCCATGTAAGAATGGCCACGGATGGGAAATGAAAGTTGCACATTTTTAAAACGTTTGGGTGTATGTAACATGTAATGGAGGAATCTCATCATGGTGATATTCTTGTTTTGTCCTCCCCAAGAATCAGAGAAAATTTGGAGATTTTCCACATCTTTATCTAAGTGATTTAAAAAAAAAGTGGTAAAGCATTTGGCAAACATCGTCGCTGCCCTTATCCCCTCCGGATTCTGGGTATACATAAAAAACACATTTATTGGTACTAAGTATATGAACAATGAAACAAAACACTGAAAGTTGTCGTTTGTAATAAACGTCATTGGTACTAATATTTGGAACACATAAGTTTTTGCCACAGTCAATGCATACAGTGGCCTCGTAGGTCTCTGTTTTTGTTGCTGCTTTACGAGCTTTTCTTTTTAGTTCATAAAATTTTTCTGCCTTTAATTTATGCAGTTTAAGCTCCGTTTCTGTTTTTTTAATTAATTCTTCAGTTTTAATTTTTTCTTCTTGATTTTCAAAATTTTTATAATCATTTCTTAGAGATTCTAATTTGACATGCACCTCATCACAATAACTGCAGGTGTCGGTTCTCGGGTACCGAAATGCAATGTTAAAATCGGTATTAAAAATATGCCTGTATGAATCATAAGAGATAGTTACATTTGGATGAAGCTCTGTAAAAAGTGAATGCATTTTTGACACATTAAGATCCTCCGGTAAATACTTTTTCTTGGAATATTTAAGACAATAATGTGCCCCACGGCCCTTAAATGAGTTGATATGGTCCTTAACCATCTGTTTAGTCTCTTCAGATAAAGCATGCTTTCTGTTTAAATGCTTTCCTCTTCGGTCCTTTGGACAAGATCCTGTCATTTTCAGAGAGTTTATTAAATACTAGACCTTATTTTTGGAAATGCCATGCCTTCCGAAAAACATCATACTCTCTAACTACCCCATTGACAACATCCCTAACTTTATATTTACAAGTTATGTCTTTGAGTTTTGCATCAACAGGATTTAACCTAGGCCTACGCCGTTGGACGGGCACAACTGAGATCAAACCGCACAGATATGAGTTTTGTTCATTGGTATTTTCCAACAAGTTAAATTTTTGAAGTACATTATCTCTGACCTCAGAGATATTTTTTCAAAGCATTTCATCCTTCACTTACAATCTGCTCCCGGCTCATGACTTTGCACCTTGATTTTCTTCAAAACGCCACGCATGCGACCAAATCCTTTTCGCTTTTTCCATTGAGTTTTAAGAAAATTTTGTTCTAAGAAAATTTTCTTAAAACTCAAAATTTCCTTCCTTTATTGTGGCTAAGATTTATAGATGACATTTTTGTAGTCTGGAATCATGGGTTAGAGAAACTTCATCATTTCCTTGATAGTTTAAATAAATTTTCATGTCTTAACTTTAATTGGAATATTAATCACAAAATCGTCACTTTTTTGGATGTTGAAGTTTTTCTAGAAAATCATATTTTAAAAACCAAAATACATGTTAAGGGTACTAACAAAATGAATTACTTGCATTACAGTAGCTGCCATCCAAATCATGTAAAAAAGTCCATTCCAAAAAGTCTTTCCCTTAGAGCCAAATCCTTATGTACAAACGCTTCAGATTTCAAAATTTACAAAAGCAAACTTACTAAAGCTCTTTCCAACAGGGGATACCCTACAAAACTTTTGAACCGGCAGCTCAGACAACCAAAAAAGGCTACAACTATTCCAAATCACTTCCAAAATGATCCTAAATTTATAACAAAATTTTATCCTGGTTTGCACAAATTCAATAGAGTTATGAAAATTGGCTATGAAATTTTAAAAAACTCGCCCTTAACTAACTGAGAAATTATTGTCCAGGCCACCTAGAATAGTATTTAAGAGACCTAAAAATTTGAAGAATATGCTTGTAAGGCCCAAAATTCATGTTGGAAAAAATTATGAAAATTTATCTTTTGGCTGTGAACCTTGTAATAAACCACGTTGTGGTATTTGCAAAATTATGGATAAGACCGATCAATTCCAAAGTAGTGTAACTAAAAAAACTTATCCAATAGCTGGTAAATTGGACTGTACCTCCAACAATTCAATTTACCAGCTAACCTGTAGGTTTTGTCCCAAGGACTACATTGGGCAAACCTCTAATTCTTTGCGGGTAAGAATGACCGGTCACCGTTTTTCTATCAATCACAAAGACGACAAAAAACCAGTAGCCTTACACGCTATTCACCATAACAAAAGCTTTGAGGATTGTTACAAACTCAAAGCTATAAGCAAAATTACTCCTTGTGAAAACAGCTCTCGAAATGATTTAAATTTAAGGAATACTGAATTGGCACACCAACTTATATTAAAATCAAAACAACCATATGGACTTAACATCCGCTAAATTATTGTTTTCCACTTGAATAATTATTGTGATACAAATTTACCTAAATTCAAAATTATATTATATTATATTATGTTATTATTGTTAAATTAAAAACAACTAATCAAACCTTGTGTACATGTCAAAATTGTATTTACATTTAGAATGTTTATTATCAGGTGTTTCTTCCTTTGTTTGTTTATTTTATTCTGTGTTATTATTGTGTACTTGAAAAAGTTGTTAATACAACGAAATATTGTACAAGATAATTGTAGTTTTCTTTTGAACTGCTTAAGAGACTATTTAAGCCAATAGGCAACACACTTCAAGATGTTAAGGATATATATATATATATATATATATATATATATATATATATATATATATATATATATATATATGAGGATAAGGTGAAAAATGACACTTATCATAAAAAAACCTTTATTTACTGCAAAGCAATTGAAAGAAAAAGGTTTCAATTTGTGTGGCCAAAGGATGATAAGATCTTTGTCAGAAGAAGTGCGTCACAAAATAGCTAAACTATACAAAACAATACAATAAAACTCATATCATTACAACTCTCGATAACGTTGACAGACCTTTAACTCTTCTGATCGGCAATGACGGTAAATTCGTCAGACTGAATATTACGGTTTTGTTTATGTTATTATAATTATTTTATTGTATTTGTACAGTCAAATATACAAGGAAAGTTACAAATATTACACTTAAACGAATGTAGTATAAGAAACCATTTTTATACCACAATAAATATTGTTAAATAAATTAAAACAACATGGAAAAGGGGGGTTAGCTTTAACTTTATTAAGATCGCTTTGTATAGGGAGGAAAAAATGTGTAAAGATTTATCAGAAATATAGTGAACTAATGGAGCTTAATTTGGGGGTGGCACAGAGGGGTTTTTGGGACAACTATTGTTTAACCTGTACACAAATTACTTATTGGAAATGAAAGTGAATTCAGAAATAACTGCTTACGTAGATGATACTACTTTGGTATGTTCAACATAAAATCGCTATTCTCTAAAAATGAAAATAAATTACGACATGAAACCAATTTCCCAATGGCTTGTTAGAAACACATTGTTAACCAACAACTTCAAAATATAATTGTATTATGTTTTTCGACACTGATATGCCTAATATATTCTTACTAAAAAGCAATTAAAATGTTTACAATTGCTGCAGTAGTTTAGGAAAGATCAAGGGTTTAATGAGGTTTATAATCACTCCAAGCAAATTATTTCCTAAGTTATTTTTGAATTTCCTTTACGAGTTTGATCAGTTTCAAAATGAGGAACTTAAATTTTTCTTAGTTATAGAATTTTTATCGAGTGACTATTATAAATATCGCCCCGAAATAGATACCGTGTAGAAAAGTTACTTAGTAATAAAGTTAGTAGAAAATATCGTTTGTTCAATTTTTTATTAATAGTGCTGAATAGTGTCAACATATCCTAATGCCTTATTGTAATTACAAAAATCGATTATTTAAAATATCTGTGGCAGATGAAAGGAAATCGGCTACCACTTGAATTGTATTGGCCTTTAAAAAGCCTGAAACGTTACATCTGAAAACATCACCATCCTTGTTCGATTCTATAGAGCCGTGATACAGGTTAGGACTGAGGGTTTTGCGGTCATGCTTCTAGTGGTTGGTGGCTCTAGTGGTAGGTGATAGTTGGGTTTGAGCAACCAAACCCTTTGTATAAATAATCAAAGGACTACTAATTAATACATCTGCTTGGCGACTGACGATCCTTCATTGCCCGTCTGACTTAGTAAATAACAAAATAATACATAGATATATTTGAATTACAAAATACTGCTCATTATGCAATTTTTATTCTAGAACTTTGTATTTTCACGGTTGGAAGACTGTGGAGACGGCATATTTCAGTTCAGATAACGTAGCTATAGTAGGAAGGGTTGATTCAAAGGTTTGAAAACTCGGTTGCTCCACCGTGCTTAGAGATCGTGTCTATCACATCGTACTGCTCTCAATTGTGTACCTGATGAAACAATGAGTCTACCGCTTCACCTATTTGTAGGAGTCTCTGATGTCGAAACGATGTAAATGTTTCGTTTTGAGCTTCTACGTCGTCGACTTTATTTGGATCTCTTCAGAAGAACATGTTTCCAGATTCCAGTAGTCAAGTCTGAGACAGCGCTAGATACAAGACGCTGCAATAAAAGGAAGGTGAACTAGAGCTAAACTCAAAATATTTCAGTAGCTAAGGGAACAAAAACGGAGAGCCCTGTCACTAATATGACTCAGCGAACCATTTGCTCTATGACTACAATTTCAGAAACATACCAGTCCATGACTGTTACTAATATAATCATAAAGTAGTGCACCATACAGTTTTTATGGCAGAAAACCACAGGCGTCAGTAGGTTTATTTTGCATTGAGGAAAGTTATAATACCGTTTAAATATATACAAATATATAATTCCTAGACTGAACCAGAAAATAGAATGATATAGCGAACAGAGATTGGAAAGCATGAGTATATAGGGTACTGTATCAGATTTAAAGATATTCATACATTTGAAGAACTAAGACCGACAGTACGAGTACAACAAGCTGGATGTCTCACAAATTAGGCATTTATTTAATTCATTGTAGGGAATTAAAATAATCATAAATTTTACTAGCAAATTGAGATGATTCGGAAATGTTGGATATTAGTATGTAGATGTGTGTTTCCGCACATAATCATGGAAACCATTTAACGTCCAGTTGAGAAATTTTACACCAATGTTTAGCTATTGAAGATTAAAGCACATACAGAAGTTATGGTTTTTATTTTGTCTACCCATTATATCGAATTAGATTACAAGCACCGAAAGTAGATGATTTTGTTACCGAAGTAGGCTTATTACTGAACTAACTTTATTGATTGGAGCAAAAAGGCAAATTAAACTATGAGATGGAAATGTATTTTATTCAAACCAGAAATGCTTTACACGCTCAAAACCTGAATAACAAGAGCCAGTTGCTTACCGTGAACAATGGAATAATATTTACATGCCTATTCCATTTTGAAATGTCAGGGCTCCATCATATTTCATTATATATGCTGTCACTAACAAGACTACAGACTTCAATTTTATTAATCCTGTAAAATGGTCTCAAATGTATAGGAAATAATAATAAAACCATTGGAGCCCGTCTATCAGTATGTTAATGTCATAGTGTTGGATAAAAAATCTATTTATTTCATTGGTACTTTTTAAACAAATCTTCGACTGTATGGCATATAAATACTGCTCTATAAGTTTATTACTCAATTATTCGAAAATGAATCAGTAAATATGAATATCTAATTTATAACTAATCACAGGATACTTTGCATGTTACTTAAAAAGGATATGCCTATGACGTCACAGATGTTGGCAAAATTGCGTGCAAATCCGTTGGTGACTGCTAGTGGTAAATAAGTTTAATAATATTAAACAACACTTAAGGTATGAGGAAAATGTATTGCTTAGAGACCCTATGTAGCACATGCGTCTGTAATTTGGAGTACAGTTTGCAATAAATACCAAAGAGTTTTCCCAATAATGAATCCTTCTTAACACCGTTACACATCAGATTAAAACATTTGTAGGAGAGATCACTTCTGTCTGGTTTATATGAGTAACTACCAATATAGGTTACACTGTGTATAGCAGACACCGATGCATATAGTAACTACCAATATAGGTTATACTGTGCATAGCAGACACCGATGCATATAGTAACTACCAATATAGGTTATACTGTGTATAGCAGACACCGATGCATATAGTAACTACCAATATAGGTTATACTGTGTATAGCAGACACCGATGCATATAGTAACTACCAATATAGGTTATACTGTGTATAGCAGACACCGATGCATCAATTAAATCTGGGCAACTCGATGGATGTCCAGTAGCGACTCATCACTAACCGATAATTCAATGACGAGGTAATGGAGTGATGGGGGCTTGTCGATAGGCCTAATTGACTGCGGAGGATGTTGGAGTGGGTGCGATGGTTAGGTTTACTAACGTACTAGGTTTAGTATTAAATGTTTTTTCTCGAGCCTAAATATGAGGGAACATTGTCTCCCCTAACCGTTTGACTTGAAGAGGCTGGGACAGAGCTAGCCTCCCTTTCTTACGATGTGACATGACAGAAATAGTGCTCATTGTGATTGTTACACATGAGATTACAACATGAGGTGGCCCTACCCACAACCTTATCCATCCTGATTATCCTATCACTCTGGAAGCAGCGCAAAGGTCCTCTTAAGATTAAGTGAAATGTAGCGAGTCCACATCTTGTCCTAAGTGAACAAAAAACATCTAACTCCATAACTAATTTTATTACTCATAAAAGCAGAGCGGTTTTTGCACAATCGTTTTAATTTTAAAATAATTATTTAATTTAAATATTAAAGTTATCTAAATATTGTACATTATAGTAACTGAAGTAGATAACTAATTTTAGCCAAAGTGCATGAACCCTCGACTGTTATAGTATCCAATGTTAATAACTTAGATGTCAGTCGGATGAATTATATAAGTGAAAGCTACACTCGTAAGTGTATTATTACGAAAAACAGGTTATGGAAGAGAGAGCAAGACACAACTCGTATATGAAAAAGAAGACAAAACTCTGCTTAAAAAAATTAATAGGTCTCAGTCACGATGCAGATTTTTACAGCAACAGTAGAGAGTATCTGTATTCTTCCTAATTGCAACCCTACCTGGAAAAACTTGTTACACGTTTTGGATGGGTGAAAACGTGACGAATAAATTTCATGCGAATATTATTAGAACTTTTTCCGAGTAAGTATTTACAATTGCTTAGTAAACCTGAAATTAATTAAAATTTAATGGTTTTAATTAAATTTAAAATTATGTTTCTAATTGTTCCAGAACAATAGCTGAAGCCGCAGTAACGTCACTACCAGCCGACTCTCTACAACCCTTCTCCTCCTCGCTCACGGATTTGTAAGTACCGCAGAATGTTTAGAGTGTTAGGTCAGTCCTTGCAGTTTTTGCAAAATATCTTTATTTATCCTCGTGATATTCAAAAAGTCTTGTGTATCTTTTATACGCACCAATTATATCAGATTTGTTTAGTTGAACAATATTAATGATGATTTTTTCTATTGTCCCAGATTTTAGTGGTACATTTAAAGCTAAATTTAGAGGTATAATTACTGTATTGTGTTCTTAGTGATTTTTAGAGGGTTCAATATTTTCATTGTCACTTGAAATTGTATCCACGACATAGCTAGAAACAGTTCCTTTATATGCAGTCCACAATCGGTTCAGAGTCGTATTGTGGTGTAACGGAGAAATGTATCTAAAGTTTCAAAGAACATTCACCCAATGCAATACGCACAGCCTGAAATTTGTGCAGTCAGGTTCACACGACTGAACTTATTTCGCTATTTGGTAAACACAATAGCCGAAAATGTTACACAATGAGGTACACATAGGCGAACATCTTATGCAATGCGGTCACATTGCCGAACTTATTACGCAACCCTAAAACTACAACCAAACGCTATCTGGTCAACATGTTACGCACTGAGGCACATTAAACCTAATATGTTATGCTATCCGGCCCACATAGAATTATATGTACGCAGCCCGATCCAGATAGCCGAACATGTTAGGGTCAATGTGTACCTGATAAATGTTTGTAATTTACAACATATATATATATATATATAATATATATATATATATAATATATATATATATATATAGAACATGGAAATTTCTTCAGGATAGACTACTTTTATCAAATATATGATATAATTTAAAAGTATAAGACAAAGATTAATGGTCTGATAATATTACAAATAATACAGAGTTTTAACGTAAACAACATAGAGGCCAAGCTTCTAGATCTGATTTTTTAAATTTTAAGACAACTCGCAAAAAAAATTATGGTTGCCTGTAAAGTCGGTTTTACGGGCGAAGATTTTACGTGACAATGTCTTTTTCTCGGTAGAATATTTATTGATATGAATATTATTAAATTGCACAATAGGAACAAGGAATTGAATGAAAATAAGAATTGCACAAATTTTAACTATAGAAATATATTTTGTTTACTAAAACATTGTACATAATTTGAAATTAATTAAAATTTGTTATTGTAAATGGTAAAGTTGAATAAAACATTTACTAAAATTGGAATTTGAAATTCTTGCTAATCACAGTTAAATTCTAACTCCGCGCGTGGTGATTGGTCGGTTTAGTTCGTTTGTTTGGTCGCACTGTTATGACAGGTTAGAGGTTATAATTTGTTATTTTAAATGTTTGACTAGCAATACGCGCTGTTTCTTCTCAATCGACTGAATTACGATTGATTGCAGAGTGATTTAAACTAATAATTTACTTAATACTATCAACATTTGTCAATAGTATGACATAACCTATAAACTCAGTTTCTCAACTTTTGTGTCAATCTAACAATTAATCAATCAATCATAGTTTACGATAATGAAATATCAGTGTACAATTATTTACCTTTATTGTTGTAGTTGTTGTAAATGACGAATCTAAGCACTCCACATTTTCACGAATAAACATAGTTATCTGCTTTATCCCGTGCGGCGTACCCACAGTTATCTGCTTTATCCCGTGCGGATCCCGTGCGGCGGACCCACTGGACGGGCATCGTAACGTTACCGGGCGTTACACTTTTTCATGTGTGACTCCGAGCCGCAACCTAATTTAAGACGTTGTCACGTCAAAACTTTTCTCCGTGTATCAATAGTTTGTCACTCATATAGTTTATTTAAGAAAAGAGTACAAAAACAAATACAAAAAACCCATTTATTGTAAAATTCATAAACCGTTTTATTTGTTGTAGTGCTATGACGAATGTTCGTCAACTGACGGAGATCGAGCCAGGTGTGTTCTTCAACCTTACTGAACTACGAACCATGTGAGTAACTTTCATTTTATCCCATGGTGTCCGATTTGGAGTTAGTATGTAAAACAACCCTTTGGTCCGTACTAAGATTATTGCTCTGTAACGACTAGAAGGATAAGTGTCAAATGGTAAAACGAATCTGCTGGTTTCAAACTGGTCCTATTGATTCGCGATAATAATATGCTGAATTTGTGCTAGTTGTAGCTGACCAGTGTCAATGATGACTTTTCTCTGGTCGCAGATTTCAGTGATATATTTGAAGATATATTTGGAGGTGTATTTACTACATTGTGAGATCTCGGTGAATGTTTGTGATGGTTGAGTATTTTCATAACCGCTGGTTCAACGGCTACGCTGTACAACGGCCACAGCAAGTAGTTTAACACTACAAGTATTATATTGTATCAAAATAATTTAGCAATAATTTCTGAGAGAACATACGTATAGCATGCCTGGGCAAAATATAACATCAATTTCTTTTAATATTTTACCCGTCGATTTTAGATAATGTATAGCATTCTTCATTTCTATAAAAGCAATTATGAAAAGACGTTCAGCAGTCCGTCTGTGCGATAACTCAAGACTGAAAAGTCATAGAGGCATGCATCTTTGTACAAGGGTTTCTCTCGGTACAAGGAAGAACCCTATTGATTTTGGTATGACAATTTCAAACGGTAGTCCGTCCTCAGTCCGTCTGTGCGATAACTCAAGACTGAAACGTCATAGAGGCATGAATCTTTGTGCAACGGTTCTTCTCGGTACAAAGAAGAACTCTATTGATTTTGGTATGACAATTTCAAACGGTAGTCCATCCTCAGTCCGTCTGTGCGATAACTCAAGACTGAAAAGTCATAGAGGCATGAATCTTTGTAGAAGGGTTCTTCTCGATACAAGGAAGAACCCTATTGATTTTGGTATGACAATTTCAAATGGTAGTCCGTCCTCAGTCCGCCTGTGTGATAACTCAAGACTGAAAAGTCATAGAGGCATGCATCTTTGTACAAGTGTTCCTCTCGATACAAGGAAGAACCCTATTGATTTTGGTATGACAATTTCAAACGGCAGTCCGTCCCTCTGTCAGTCCGTCTGTGCGATAACTTATTCGTTACGCTCTGGCGGGTCCCTCGATTCTCAATGATATCGGTTTATTTACAATAAAGGCTTTGTTACCGGATTTTGGAATTCATGAACTACCACAATTTTAATTTCGTCTTATTTTGTTTAATATTTAAAGTGTAAAGTCATTCTTAATTGCAAATCTGAAGCATTTCCATTGTTGTCTGCTACGAAAAAGGATATTTGGCGTAGCAGCGAGGCCAATGTTCACCGCTTAAATTTATTTTGTTCTATTTTGAATTTCATGAGTATTTTTTCTGATACATCTTTTAATTTAATTTTCTACAATTGTAATATTCGAAATAATTTCACTAATGTCTGTAATAGTTTTTTATGTTAGGAAAATGAAAAAAAAAAACTTAACTTGATTTATTTGTTGTCTTATTATAATTGCATTAAAATATTCTTTTTAATTGCAAACACATTTAGAGACATTTATTTAATATTATTTGGTTCTCTTAGCAAATCTAAACTATTTTACATTTGTAATAAAGTCAACTAACCAATTGTCTTCATAATTAATAATCTCACAACTCTTAATGGGTTTTCAGAGAAGGTTTTCGTATTATTTTTTCAACATAGCTGTAGTTAGTCGAATAAAATATAATTTGTTTATATCTCTCTTTTCTACTGCCGCGTCATAGAATTTTTCGACTTTCGTCGTACGTTTCTCTGAAGCCTATGCTTTAGATTCTCGGGTGAGAAAGAGCGTAAGCTAAAAGTGGCAATTTTGTTTATGGCCTATTATTAAATTAATGTGTGACATCACGCGCAGTATTTCAAATTTATTAATGTTTTATAATTATTCTTAAACGATTCCATACAATTTTGTATTCGTTTTCAGATTTTTAAACATAAAATTCTGCAAGTATTTGATCTAAGCATTTTATCACGCTGCTCTCTGGCAATGAATTAATAGTAGTAATTACGATAGTTAAAAGTGTACTGCTAATAAAAAAGTAGCGTAAGCAATAATTTATTACTTTTATTTATTTTTATCATATGACATATTATTTTTGTAATCATGAATCAAAATTAATTACAAACCATTTAATATTTTAGACTGATAATTACACTGATACTGTTTGATTAAGCCACTAATTGTCTGTAATAATTAATCAATTATATACTTTTGTTTCCTATTCCTACACATACCCATTTGTAGATACAAATATTTGTATGATCTTCACCCATGAGCTACTACATTGGCTTGTTAAGGTTGTCTTCTAAATGAACTGGAAGACCTCAGCTTGTTATCGAAGAGTGGGGCTTAACCAAGTCAATAGTTGTTGATTTCGGGAGAAGTTTCTCAGAACACAAACCTTATCAAAACCACAACAAGATCGGAGTTTGAAAACATCGGGAATAATAATTAAATTCCAACCAATAACGAGTTTGATATCAAACGTTAATTTGGTATTCTCTCATTAACTCAGAATTTGTGGTGGGATATGGGTAAATCAGAGCGAGAGGCAAGCTGCATGCATTAATTGGTTTCTGAGATTCACACATTTTGTGCACTATACCTGCACATATATTCCTGGGTTATAAAATGAAAATCTCATCTTGTTATTATTGAAAGATCTACATTCACGAAGAGTACTGTTTTTAAATTAGCACCAAAATTTCTATAATTATAAAATTTTGAGTGGAAGGTTAACCCCTAAAAAATGTAAACCGTATTTACTTCCAAATGTTAAGTTGTTACTAGCCAAGCACTTACTTAACTACTTCGCAGTTTTCGTTATTGACATAACTCATATTAAAAAGACAGGTATAAGATATTAAAAAATACAGATATAAATATATTTTTCATGCACTGTTGTTTTATTTTAACAAAAAATTTTGAATATTGTGCTGAAAATGAAACCAAAAAAGTATAACAGGTCGTTTCTAATTTGCCATTAATCAATAAGACCACAATACTCGGCATAATACGACCATATCCCTCGGAACAGAACCAAGGAATTTATTACTATTTGTAACAAATCTTTCACTATTACTGCTTGCCCTTTGCGAAATTAAATACCTGAACTTATAAGACCAACAGACAATATTGGCCGCTTTGGGACTAACTTCTGGTAGACAAGGTGTATATTCTGACGGATTATCAGGATCGGTGAACAGGGGCGCACATAAGGGGGGGGGGGAGACGAACGGGACCTGTCCCTCCCAAAGAGCATTTTATTTCAAAATAATCGGTCGTCTAATAGTCTATTTTCGACTAAAAATAACATTTATGTTGGAACTTTGAAATAAATTATAATCAAATACATAAATTCAAACTTTATAAATATTTCAATTTATGAGATACACAAACTGCACATTTGTATTGTATTGTATTTGTATGTAATTCAATATAGTTTCAAACTCTAAATATTTCACTGTGGCTCAGCAACGAAAGTGAGGTTAGTTCTTACTCGTATATCTTATGGCTTCTACCAGTACCCGCTACTTTCAGTAACCGAGTGCAAAATGTACTCGTACTGATTTATAATCATATGTTACAGAGTACCTCTAAAATTTTACAGTTACTGTTACTTCTGAACGAGTCTAAGTACTTTGTACAAGGATTGGCGCGGCGGTAAACGTGTAAAATATCTGTATCGTAAGAGTAACAGTACTTTCGGTTTGCGGTAACTTTTACTCTCAGGATGACAAGTACCCGGTACAAAGTATTTTTTTTAATAGTCCCGATATGATCAGTTACAATAGTGCGTATGTTGCCAAGCTCTGAGCAGTTCTGAAGTGTGTTAGTCTACAGTAATTCGTCGTCACTACGAGGAACACCACATACGCAGTTTTTTGCGCGTTAAAATGAGCACTGCAGGTTACGGTAAATTTACAATACCTGTTTAGTTTATTCTGTGTAAAAAATTTAAACACTTTTAATAGTGGTTTACAAAATTACACTGTTAGGATAATGACTAAAAGCTCCATGATGTGACCTATGCCGAATTTTGAAACCCACTGTCAAGAATAAAAATTAAGATGGTATTTTAACAAACTTTATTTCTTTACTATTCTAAAAAATTACATACTCAGTTACAGTACATTTTTATATATCTTGTATAAGCATTAGTATTTAACGAGTTTTCCGGTTATGAATTTTCAAAGTTACAGTTTGGTTGGAAAGCGCCAAAACCGATATGTTTATCGTTGTCATCAATATAGAAACTGAAATTTATTGTTAATTTACCAGTTTTATATGTAAACACGCATAAATAAACAAGATAAATTTTAATATAACTATTTTATTGTGGCTCTATCACTTAGTTTGTGGTCAACTTTCGTATATATATTCGTGATCGAGACTTCGAATTCAAAGGGACTCAAATAATTTGATGGGCTTAATTCGTTAAGCTAACAGAACTAAATTATGGTAACCAGTAAATATCTTTTTGTAATTGTATTGAAGAGTTGAAATTTATCATAACATTATGTAATTTTGGAATGAACCAGTAAATACATTAAACGGGTATAAGTATACCAAGAGCTTATCGGCTAAGTGGATGAGATTTGTAAGTGTTTAACTACACAAAAAGTTTATAATAAGTCCTTAATCGGCTTTATTTATTAAGAACAAAATATAAATAAGTTATTCTGGTCGTAGAGTAATAAATCTTTAGATAAATAGATTGATCGTTTATTGGTGTTACAGCTTCAAATTCTTAAAATATATACTTGGGCAAAAAACGTTTATTATCCTTTACACACACACACACACACACACACACACACACACACACACACACACACACACACACACACACACACACACACACACACACACACACACACACACACACACACACACACACACACACACACACACACACACACACACACACACATACGCACACACACACACACACACACACACACACACACACACACACACACACACACACACACACACACACACAATTATATAAACAAAATATCTCAGCTGTGGAAAGTTAACATTTAAATGATCAACTAACGTTCAGAAGAGTTAAAAAAGTAATAACTAATATTCTCATCAGTTTCTTGCACGATAAAAACAAAATAGTTATCCTAAAGATTTTACGGCGAAACTGTAACAAAAGCTTCTGTTTTCACAGATATATCCACAGAGCCCCACAGCTCCGACACATCGCCCCGACCCTGTTCGCTGTAGAACTGAGAAGCTTGAAGATCCTGTAAGTATCTCCGCAAATACCTCCAGTCTCTTCACTTTACTTCTGTTTTAGTTCTCTTTCTCTTTATTTAAATGTTTTGTTTAGATATTGTTTATGTATTTTTAAGAAAGAATAATTGGACTAGGTTCAAAATCCCACCCACAAAACATCATCAAACGTGTGTTAATGAGTTAAACTTGTTTTATATAGCTATCATGTCAATTTGAGTACTATACAGCAACTGTATCTTGTCAAGGGTGAATATCACAAATATTAAATTATAATAAGCGATGTTATTCTATGGGACGGTTAAGAATACCCAAACCTATTTTTGTAAAAAGAAACAAACTCAGAAAATAATCGGTTTATTTATGTGTAGAAAGCTATATAATCACTGGTCAAACAAGACGGTGGCTCCCGAAAATCAAATTTTTCAATTACACTTGGTATAGTTTGTTCACAGAAAATGTCCATGAGACAACATTTTTTGATATGACAGATTTTATAAGTGAAAGATTCCTAAATATTATTATTCCTACAGATTTTGACTGTTTACATACGCCAGACAGTCTCGGGGCAGACAAAATAGATAAGCTAGGGGCTCCTAGTGGCTAGTTACCTCCACGAAAGTCCCTTTAGTCAGAAGCTACAAATTTGGTACCTATCTATGATTTTTAAATTCTCCTATGTGATAGCTTTACATTAAATACTCGTTATTTTAGAATTGTGTAAATCAATTCTTGGTATCACTTATTTTCTTATAAATTATATTCGTTATTGGAAGTAATATTGAATAATAAAAAAGAAATTATAATTTCCTTTTCCGAAAAAAATGAAATTTAAGAATTGTGAGGAACGATGTAAGTTTACTAAAAGACTAAATGTATAACAGATGCAGTAAGATAAAGAAGGTACTAATAAGGTGTAGGAATTTAGTGCCTGGGAAAATGGAAAGTCCATATTGGAGAAGGCCTAAGAAATTAACACAAGAGGTCGAATGGGTTAGAAGTATCTCTAAAAACGATAGAAATAAATAATAGTTGCAAGAGAGTTGATTAAAATTTTGGAACAAGTAAAATGCAATATGCCAGCAAAACCAGTGGCTGGAATAATGTATAAGGGGGTTAAATGAAAAAAATAATGTTGATAATTGGGAAACTGGGATAAAAGGAATAAAAAAATGATGTTACTCTAAGAGAGGTAAGGATGGAAAACCTTTTAAGGGAACCCAAGGCTGATCAGATCCAAAGGCAACATTTATCCAAACAGAGTGGCTTATAAGGGCTTGGTGAGGGAAATGTAACTATCACATTGCGTCTAAGTAGGTTCCAATAAGATATGAACTCTTGAAAGCTTACTTGAAAATTCCAAATCAAAAACTTAGTTAAGGAATAACGTAAAATGGAACAGAGGGGAATCCTGCGCATGCAGACTCCCAGGAAACAGAAAATTGCTTTATTGGGGAATTGAGTGATAAATTATAACTTTTACATGTTATTCCAGATAACTTATGATTGTGTACACCATGAACTGTTTTATAATTATTGACTATTAACTAGTCTGTACTATATATTGTCTACGTTCGATATGCTGAGTAAACAACGATCAGCATATTCAGTGTAGGGAAAACATACTCCATTGAAATTATAGTAAATGTATTCACTAACAATATGAGTTAACTGTTAAAGGTAACAGTTAGTTTACCGTTACTTAGATCACTGGCTGCAAACAAACCAGATAAGGTATTACTAGGTATGTGTAAACCATCTTCAAGACTGGAATGAAAAACATTAAAAATCAAAATGGTACTGTTTGTTATTGGGGAAAACGCGCTGAAGATAGAAAGAAAATTATACCAAATTATTTGTAATTGACAAACTGTTAAACAATATATTTAATATATTGATATTTATTGTTTTCTATCATTGGCCACCATTTTTTCTTCCACAGATTTTACATGTACCATTACAAAATTGTGTTTGGAACTACAGCAGTCGAATGTTGTAATGCATTTCAGCAACCTTGTTTGTTACATTGGTGACTGTTCTAACCATTTTAATACCATAATTGTATCTATGGAAAATCTGGTTATCATATTCCACTTTATATTGATGTTCGTCAGACATTTTCATAAAGCTAAAAACTAATAGTTCCGTGATATATATAACAACATACTACACTGCAAAAACAAATGCTACTGAAAGTTAAAAACAATAATGTTGTGTTGCGTCTTATAATTAAAAGATTTTTGAATAAATGAATGTAGTTCATATTTTTCCCCATAACCATTTCATTTGAATTTTAGGATATCGTGATTTGACTTGGAAATGCTGCAATATTTGGTTTAGGCAGATTGCACGTCCGTCAGGAACACGTTGAGAGGTTTTACTTTTCTCTTGTATGATTCGCAGGTAAATAACTACCAAAATTTTCATTTAAAATTATGTCCTAAATATCTCCACCTATTAAATGCATATTAATTTAAAGTTTATTTATTGTAATAAAAGAATAATCATAATTTTTGTCATTTCTTTTAAGAAAATTTAATTAAAAACTTTTGCCTGATTGTGACAAATTATATTTAAATTTTAATGTTAATTTAGTTATTACTAAAACCTATATAACAGTATTTCGGTTTAATGTGACAGTCTAATCACATACAAGACTGTTAATACTCTTTTTTATACTTTTATACTAATTTATACTCTTCTAAAATGTTGTTTTCATATTAATTGATATATAAATCAGCCTTTTTCATAAAATTGCTATTTAAATATACATTTTTAGGATTAACATATAAAGAATAAAACCAGTAATTGCGCTTAAACTTAAAAAGCATTAATAAAATTGTTAAATAAATAACAATAAATACTACGTTGGGTGTTGTGATTAGAGTAATACGTTAATCATTAGCAAATGTATTTGTCGCGCAGAAAAATAATTTTGTGTTTCATCGCAAACATAATAGTAAGATTCACATTTATTCATTGCAAAGGATAATAGGAAGTCGAAGTGTCTACTGTAACAAAATGTAGTTGATATCAGTGCTTAGAATTATTATCATTCCGTTTAAATCTTCTCCACGCCAGTTAACTCCTATTACATTCTTGTCCAGCATTTGAACTATGGAGGGGAAATCTATCGTAATTATTGTTTAATATCTTTGCTGTTGCCACATATTTTCACGATGTCTAATGACAATCTCCAATACAAGTTTGTTAAAGTAAAAAAAATAATGTATATAGCATTTAATAAACGTTAAATGCACAGATCAACGTTAATGTATTTTAAAGTGGGACAATGAAACTTGTATCATCACCTCAGTACATAAAAAATACTTTTTGGCCCAACATTTAAGTACCCTGGGGTACTTGATTCATGGGTATTCTCAGTGAAATGCCTGCACACTGGCACAACCTGTTTGGTTTTTAATTGTTTTATATCTCTATAAGAAACTTTTCTAAGAAAGTGAAAAGTACACTATTTTACGTTTCAGAAGAAACTTTAGGCGATTTGTATACGTATTTAAGCTTAAAAAGTGAGAATATGATTGTTTTATATTGTATAATATAAAAATACATAAATGAAAATATCCAGTTAATAACATTAAAGGTTTTGATAAAATATACTTTTAACTGCACTTTTTACCAAATATTAAGTATGCCATACTTGATTAGTACTGTAGTACAGATACCTAAAGAAAATGTACTAATCTATATTTTAATATAAATTTAAAGATTGCTACAAAACCTATTTTAGTTGTTATTTGGCAGACTTCTTAGACCTGTGTAAGTAATTTTCTTGATTGTGGTAGCAAGGCAAAATAAACTATGACATACAAAAACACTAAGTAAATTAAAATGGCCAATAATATACACTTTCTGTCAAATTTTTATCGTAGCTAAAGACACACTCAATTTCGACGTTAGAAATATAATTCACTCGAACCAGAAGCGCTCATACACGTGAAAATCCTACGAAATTGTGTGGAAAACCAGGGGTCCTTGCTAGTACTTTGCATTTTTCTTATTTTCAGATAAGTTAAATAATCTTAGACAACTATAACACCGAAACTCACAATTTTCAATCCAACTAAAACCCACTGCACTGGTTCTACGTAACATCACGTAAAACTGAATGGAATTGTAAAACCAACAAAAAAGAGGTATAGAAAAATACCAATAGCGATTTCCATTTTTGCGGAAGTGACGCCGAGATCAAACGTCATTAATATCGAACATTTCGCATAAAATTGCACACAAAATAAAACTATGAATAAAGCTGTAAGGTGAGAACTAAACCCATATGGGTCATAAATGGCCGTTATCTCCTTTAAAGACAAATGTTTACGAAATATGTTTCATGTAACATCTTATTTTTGGTACCTTATTATTTCTTTTATCAGTGTTAGTTCTCGTAAGTTACTATCACAAACGCCACTACCCAACTTGCAAAATTCAAAAACAATAACTTGAAATAATACAAGAGTTGCCAAAATTTCATTTCTCATTTCAATAGTCTTGGTATATCATAAACATAATACTATAAATTAATAGGACAGAGACCCAGAGCAATTTTCACTGTATAGGTATACAACCTGGGTTTTCTTAAAATGAATACAGAAATTTTTCTAAGAAAGAAATTGTTAGCCATGGTACTTTTTGAGGAGGTCAAAATAGCAGGGTGTTGAAAGGGTTAAAAATCTGAAACTCTAACGTTTTTCTCAACTTTTGTTCTATCTAAATACATATACAACTGAAAGTCAGATACATCAGACAATACATCAGACAAATAGATAAAGTGACTGGAAATCGTCACTGTATCCGTACATGGTTAGCTAAAAAATATGATCCATTTATTATTTCATATCTTAACTCCCGTAACGTTCAACCTCATTAAAACTAGCGCGGCTGATGATCGATTCCTTTCTTAGAGGAAATAAAGCCAAGGTTGTGTGCTTATACAAGGCTCTTGGCTCCTGAATTATAATCTGTGTTTAATGTTGAGATTTTTTACCGATTACTGGCTGACAACCGTGAGGGGAGTAAAACCAGTCTGTTTACGTTCTGTAAATACAGTAAATGTTCGAGTTTAACCGTATTTATCAGTTGTTTTATATGTTTCAGCGTTTCTCCCAGGTATGAATGTAAGCTATAATATTTCCTATAATAGTAATGAAACATAATTGTGAAAATATAAAATTAAAATATATCTATCTTAAAAACTGTTACGGCCTTCCAGATAATCATTTTAATAACTTTTAATATAGTGTTGCCTTATCCAATAAAATATAAGCGCGACGTAATTGAAAAGATGGTGTATTGAAACACCAGAATAAATTGCCACTAGTGAACTTTGAACTACTGAACAGTCTTAGGCCATTACTTAGACTTCCTAAGCCACTGAAGTCGCGGAATGGAAGTAATGATGACTGTATTTGTCACGAACTCAAGGCTCCCGGGACTTTATAGCCACCCATTTTCTTTGACGTTCTAGGTTTGGCAAATAACTCTTGCAACACTTTCTTCAGACAGGCATGGGAACTTATAATAAAATATAATAATTAATTAATATTATAATAATATTAAAATATGTTAAACAAAACTTCTTTAAGTCAATAATTCGTTAAAGTAAATTTTTCACTTAACGATTACGGACGAAACTGTTGGTAATTTTGGTGGCAAAACTAGTACATTAGATGTTTATGAGTATTATGTTTTCTTGGTTATATTAAACTAATGAAGTAACGTTTAAACTTTACATCCATAAAACTCTATTTTGGTACATTAGCACAATTTCAGTTGAACAAGTTTAATTGTCCAGTATTATGATTATTAAATAAGTTTTCTGTTTCTAGACGATCAAATCAATGCTACCGTAATTATAGAAATGAGAAATTTCGCCCTTATTGTAGAATATCACCTTCCATGAACACATGGTCATATATATTGTCAAACAATGCCTTTTTACGTTTGTTTAATAACACTCGTATCTTGTTTATTCTCAAAACAAACTTAGTAATAGAAATTATTAACCTACATTTTTGTGGAGTGATAATCACTCCAAATAACGTGCTCAAATAGGTAGAGAGCAATGTCTCCTGTACGTTGTGTATTTTTATCAAAAAGGTGTCATAAAAATGTAAGGTATCATTAATTTGTATTATAATCAATTAAGTAGCAACCGATCAGGTAACACTAAAGGTGGGTGAAACAGTCGAATCGATATTAGTGATTTTGGTGTCCACATGCATGTAGGAAACTTTTATTTTTTATTTACTTCGTGTGAGTTATTTTAAGAAAATATCAGCGGTATTAAGTTTTATGATAATATTCTTATATTTTAAGCACTTGATAGTTTTTTCGACAACTTCAATTTTGTGAAAAGGCTACGAAACAAAGCATATAGAGGATAGTCCAAGGTAGAAGTTGACCCTCGTAATTGATTGCCAAACGTATCCCTAGCTCACGGGATACAGGAGCTCCTAGCTTCCGGCATTATTCTCGAGGAACCAATTTCAAGTCAATGACTACTTTATTGATACTATTAATAACTAATGCCTTTGCCGACGTTGATCTAAAAAACACTTCTCTGCAATCGATACATTGTTTTCTTTCTCGCTTCAGAAAATTCTATATCAATATTGATTGTGTTATATAAGATAATTGAAGTAAGAATCTCTTAACAACGTCTCAAAACACGTTTACTATACTCAATATAAACAATAACTATTAAAATAAATATTCACAATATTTATATAGTTAATTATTAAAAATAAATATGTCAAGCCTCGGTCAGGCTTCAGCTCCTTTTTGTTTAGTGCCCAACACGAATATGTTGAATGCTTTAGAAGTGGATGCATAGGTGTATTGAAGTGTTTGTGAGATTTGCATTGAATTAATCAGTATATACATAACATATATTGATACTGTACATGATATATACATATACAGGGTGATTCGGTTAGTGTTACCGGCACTTTCTGAGCTGATTGTACTATAAAAAATAAAGAAAAAAGTTCATATAAACATGGGTCCGGAAATGCTTCCTTACTGGGTTATGGCCAATTGAAGATTTCACCAAAAATTGTGTGCAGGAGGTCAAATGATGATTTGCCGCGTGTTTATGAAGAAATATTTATAGGCGAATGCAACTTTTTCTAACGGATTTTTAGATGAGAAATTGAATAAATTTCATCTCATAGCTGTATCTCATTTAGTTTTTTTGTTATACTACAAAAAACAGAAATAAAATAATTTTGAAAACACTTTTTTAAGGTTTAACGGACAATTATTTTGTTAAATAGGCATTGAAGACCCACATTTTTACAAAGAAACTTGCAGAAAGTTTAATTCTGAATTAAATTATGTGCCACACGGCTATTAACAGCGAAGTATTAGTTTCTGGAATTTAATTTTACAACAAACATTCTACCAAGCAAGAAATACGTATTTAGTAAATAAACACCGTAATGTAATGATATAAGGTACACAAATAATTGATTAGCATACAATTGTAAATACGATTTTAATGGATTAATGCTCAACTAAAAAACAATAATACTATTACTTTTTAGGACTATCCAAATGGTTACATCATGTACCTACATATCTTTGTCACGTTAGCTTTACAGAAGGTAAATTATGTTTTTATAAGTTGGTATCACAAATCAGCTGTTCAACAATACACTGCAATTTATTGAGGAATCCAAATTATTTGTTACCAATTCTGTACTAGTTTAATGAGTGCAATTTAATACAATTAATTTACTACTCGTTTGTTAGTGAAGTATATTTTAAAGTAACTTACTATCACAATTGCAATGCCTTTGTTATTTACAACGGAAGAATATGCCGACATGGTATTTGTCTTAGGCGTTTGTGACGGAAGTGCAACCGCTGCTACTGCAGAATACCGAAGACGATTTCCTAATCGCAGAGTTCCAAACCCAAAAACGATCAGTGGATCATTTCGTACCCTAAGAGTAACAGGTAAACTTCCTAGTATTAATAATTATCGGGATCGCCCTGCCCAGAATAATGTAGATATGGAAGAGGCTATAATCATGGCTACTGAACGCAGTCCTGGTGTCAGTACACGGCGTCTTTCTAGGCGATTCGCAGTGTCTCAGTCTGAAGTATGGAGAACTTTGCGCTAAAATAGCATGTTCCCTTACCATAAACAACAAGTTCAAAGTATTCAACCAACAGATCCTCCTCTTAGATTGGAATTTTGCAACGGGTTAATTAGAAACCGTCAACATCATAGAACCATTTTATTCACTGATGAAGCTCAATTTACCCGAGATGGCGTCAACAACCTTCACAATGAACACACTTGGGCAGAGGGAAATCCACATAGTACAATCGTGCGCAACTTTCAACACAGATTTAGTGTAAATGTATGGTGTGGACTCATTCATGATCGATTAATAGGACCATTCATTCTCCGAGGACATCTAAATTCCCGCATGTACCTAGAATTCCTTACAGAACAACTACCACTATTATTAGAAGATGTTCCATTAGCAGCAAGGTGCAATATTATTTATCAACATGATGGTGCCCCTGCCCACTTTTCCCATAATGTAACAATGCACTTAAACGAGCAGTTTCCCGGGCGATGGATTGGTCGCGGTGGACCACACACTTGGCCACCAAGATCACCAGATCTAACTCCATTAGATTTCTGTATATGGGGTTGGATGAAGAACCTGGTGTACCAGGAAAAAGTAAATACACGTGAAGAGTTAATAAATCGAATTGAAGATGCCGCCGCACAAATCAAAAACAATCGTGCAGCGTTGCGGAAGGTAACTCGATCAATCAGAAAGCGAGCTGCTAAGTGTATTGAAGTACAAGGACTGATTTTTGAACACCTGTTATGAAAGTGGTACGTAGTATTATAAGCTTTAGATGAAAAATAATAATTTATTTAAAACTTAATTTAAATTGCATCCTAATAAATCTTATGTGTAGGCTACTCTATGTCATTAAAATGCGGTTTTCCTTTGCTTTGGAATTTCTTGCTTGGTAGAATGTTTGTTGTGAAATTAAATTCCAGAAACTAATACTTCGCTGTTAATAGCCGTGTGGCACATAATTTTATTCAGAATTAAATTTTCTACAAGTTTCTTTGTAAAAATGTGGGTCTTCAATGCCTATTTAACAAAATAATTGTCCGTTAAACCTTAAAAAAGTGTTTTCAACATTATTTTATTTCTGTTTTTTGTAGTATAACAAAAAAACTAAATGAGATACAGCTATGAGATGAAATTTATTCAATTTCTCATCTAAAAATCCTTTAGAAAAAGTTGCATTCGCCTATAAATATTTCTTCATAAACACGCGGCAAATCATCATTTGACCTCCTTTTTAAATGTTCAATTAAAATAAAATAAACAATTTATTTTTAAGCTGGTTTCATTAGTACAAATTTACCAGTTTTTATTACAATGAATAAAACTTATGAGTCACTTTCTCTGATTACTTATGAATCTGTACTTGGTGTTTTCCAGTCAGCAGGAAGGTTTAAAGAGACAAAGGTCACTAGCCTATGAGAAAAATTATTGTGTTATTAATCATCTGGTCTACAGGTTTCAGTTTGTTGAGCATGGAGCTTTCACTAGACAGGTCTAAGCTTGGGAATTACAAATGGACAAAGGTCATATCATTCCTGTCGAGTTAATCAGTGTCTCTGAAGCATTGCTGTCAACAAGTTATCTAATTACAGTAGTTCAGTTTTTCTTTGGCATTTTAATGGAATTGTCTGAAAGAGAACGAATTACTCTGTTGATGATGCGAGGATATGGCGATCGTCAAAGATCTTATCGGGAAGTTTGTAATTTGTTTAATGACACTTTCCCAGAAAGGAATCCCATAAGTGTTTCAACAATATCAAAAACTATTGAGCGTTTTGAAATGACAGGGAGTGTACGTAATCGGCCATAGTCGGGTAGGATACTGTAATGTATGCGGGTCGACACTGTACTCTCTATGGGTCGGGAAGAATAATTAAACTACACATTTAGAGTAACATTGCTCTAGGACCGCTCGTAAAGGAACGGACGGGACGCGGAGGTTACATGACGGTGTCTGGTGGTGGACTCCGGGTGGACTGCTGGCTGGCCAGCTTGGACCGTTGGTTGTAGGGTAGTGGCGTGATGTGACGTCACAGGAGAGCAGCCTATGAGCATTCTTTATTCTTTTAGACCACATCGTATGTTACATCGCCTGACAATACATACTGCCAACATCACTGGTGCAGACATTAAATATCACTATGGATACCTACCAACTTAGTACTTCTCACACTAAATACACTACAATCCTCCCCCTTAAATACATAAGTCCCCTACAATTTTAGAAATTTATCAATTACAATTTGTTTTACAATTCTCCAATTTTTAAATCAATTACAATGAATAAGAAAATTGACATTATACTCTTTTATTTTTGTAAGTATAGATTATAGAGAACAAAATACAAACTCAATATAATCATTTAACACAAATCACAAACACTTCAATCAAAACCAATAAATCAAATATAGCAATTAATAACACATTGAATGAACACAATTAACAAATCGTATCGTTGTAACCTACTGGCCTGCGAAAGCAGGTAACCCTTTCTTTGGTCCAAAAATAGCCACTAAAGGCTTATGATCAGTCTTTAACAAAAACTGTGTACCATATAAATATTGACTAAATTTCTTAACACCAAATACAATGCTTAATGCTTCCTTATCTATTTGTGAATAGTTTTTTCTCAGCGCTATTTAACACTCTACTTGCGAATGATATAGGTCTTTCTGTACCGTCGTATTGAATCTGACTCAAAACTGCTGCAATGCCATATGGACTAGCATCACTGGCTACCACTAGTGGTAATGCAGGATCATAATGCGCTAAAACTTCAGCAGAGATTAACTTTTGCTTAATCTCTTGTAGTGCCTTCTTTACATGCTAAATTAAATACAAAATCGGTATCCTTTCTTAACAACTGATACATTGGGGTTAAAATAGTGGATATCCTAGGAATGAAACGTGAATAGTAATTAACAAGACCAAGGAAAGCTTTAAGCTGTGTCACATTTTGAGGTTCAGGTGCCTTGACAATTGCTTCAACCTTACTAGGTGCGGTATGCAACCCTTGTTTACTGAAACAAAACCTAAATATTCTAAACTGTCACAGAAAAATTTACATTTGTTCTTGCTCACTGTGAACCCATTGTCTTCAAGTCTTTGACACACTAGTCTAAGTCTATGCATGTGTTCCTCATTGTTTTTACCTGTTACTAGAATGTCATCTAAAAATACAGTTACCCCCCGGGATACCTTGTAATGTTCGTTTCTATTATTCTCTGGAATATTCCCGGTGCTGAACTGATACCAAAACATAGGCGATTGTAAGCATACAATCCTTTGTGTGTTGCTAATTGTACAATACGTTTGACTATCTACATCTAGTTTAAGCTGCTGATAAGCTGAAGATAAATCTATTTTAGAGAATTTTTCTCCGTTTTGTAGGCTGGCAAATATTTCTTCAATTTTCGGTAACGGGTGTCGGTCTAACCTCCAAGAAAGGATTTACAGTTATTTTATAATCCCCACAAATTCTTATATTTCCCATTAGCCTTAATAATTGGTACAATGGGAGTCCCCCATTCACTGGTATCTACTGGTGAAATAACGTTCTCTTGTTCTAGTCTAGTCAGCTCGGCTTCTACTTTTTCTTTAAGTGTAAAAGGTAACGTCCTAGTTTAAAGTATTTTGGTACTACATTTTCTTTTAACTTTAATTTAACTGGTGCAACCCTTGAAACATCCCAACTTATCCGTAAATACATTTGGAAACTCATTGTACAGTAATTCTACTTGTTTGTTGTTGTTGACAACAGACGGATTGACAGATGTTGTGTTTGTTTACCTCTACAGGTGTGTTGTGGCTTCCACCTGACAGGCGTGCATGCGTCTGCCGCGCTGCCGCCTGCAGTTGGCACAACCCCCCACCATGCTCGTGCGATCGGCTGACTGTACATTGTTTACATTACTAGCACTCTAACTGTAAATCTAATGCTTGCATCCAATCACGCCCTAACAAGGATTAGCCCCCTTAGCTACGATGTATAAAGCTAATTGTTTCTCTTTACCTTTATGTTGTACATTGACCATAACCTTACCTAAAGGCCTGATCTTTTCATGTGTATATGAACTTAATACTAAGCTAGTTGGATACATGTTTATATTTCCTAACTTAGTCTTACAATCTTTTTCTGACATAACTGAAACACAAGCTCCACTATCGACTTCAAATACAATTTCCTTACTTTCCACTAATAACTGTACCGTTATTGGCTCAATTTTATTAATCTTAGTTTCTATTTCTTTAACCGTAAATAGATTGGAAATGTCATACACATCGTCATTGTCTTATTTTTCCAGTGATTATCTGAACCGGACTCTGCTGATTCTTTACTTTCCTCTACATAGTGCTGCCTACCTTTATAAACATATTGCTTTTTATTGCTGTAAAACTGTTTCCCTTTAGCTGAAAGCTCCTTAGACCTATTTGTAAAAACATTTGGTTTGTTCTCATTAGGTTTGTTAACATCATTTTTTCGATCTACAAACTCTTTCAAGGTGTCCCTTCTTTTTACAATGATTACACGTGTACTCACGAAACCGACATTGCGATGCTGTGTGTGATCCTCGCTTGCCGCAACAATAGCAGGTGATGTCTCCCAGCGCCTTCCCGCCGTCCGATGACCGTCCTCGCTGCGATGCTCGCCGCCTGTGTCCTTTTCGGTATCGACCCGCTGCTCTGCATCCGGTGAATACGTCCTCCTGCAGTTGTCATCTGGGCCGCCCCCTTCTCAGCAAATTCCATTGCAGTAGCTAGTTGCACGGCTTTTTCATAAGTGAGGTTCTCCTCCCCGAGAAGTCTTTTCTGTATCTGTTGGTCTCGCAGACCCGCGACTAATCTGTCCCCTTAAGTAGTCTGGCAATTTATCACCAAATTCACAATACTTAGATAACTGTTTTAAATGCACAATATAATCGCTAACCGTTTCATGATCCAATTGATTCCGCCTACTAAATTTAAATCTTTCCGTGATAAAAGAAGGCTTGGGATGCAGATGATTCGCTATAGTGTCCACAATTTCCTTGTACGACTTGTCAGAGACGGTTTTGTCTGGTGTAATTAAGTCTTTCAGTAACGTATAGGTCCTTACACCCATAACTGTCAACAAAGTGCTTAGTTTCTTTGAATTATCGATATCATTACAATCAATAAAAAACTCAAATCTCTCTATATAAGACTGCCACGATTCTTCCGCACTATCAAAATAACCCATAGACCCGATAGTTGCCATTTTGTTTTCTTGTACACTCCGTAATAACTGTTTAAAATGTCCCCGGTAAAAATAATCGTCTAACGGCATTAATTGCAACGATTAAAATCAGCTTGTGCGCTGCTTACACCAAGAATAGTTTTATATCGATCGGCGTACCTTACTACTCCCGACCGTTGGAATGTCCGGAATGTCCTTGCACATTCGCGGTTATTTGCACGTTGTTCATTACGCTTGTTGCCCTTCCGCACTAAATCACTGTAATTCACTGTTTGCAGTTGTTTTCCCTCGTCGCCACTGTAATGTATGCGGGTCGACACTGTACTCTCTATGGGTCGGGAAGAATAATTAAACTACACATTTAGAGTAACATTGCTCTAGGACCGCTCGTAAAGGAACGGACGGGACGCGGAGGTTACATGACGGTGTCTGGTGGTGGACTCCGGGTGGACTGCTGGCTGGCCAGCTTTGGACCGTTGGTTGTAGGGTAGTGGCGTGATGTGACGTCACAGGAGAGAGCAGCCTATGAGCATTCTTTATTCTTTTAGACCACATCGTATGTTACATCGCCTGACAATACATACTGCCAACATCACTGGTGCAGACATTAAATATCACTATGGATACCTACCAACTTAGTACTTCTCACACTAAATACACTACAGATACAATCTGCAACAGATGAAGAACATGCACTAGATGTTTTGCAAACATTTATTGAAGACCCACATACATCGCTCAGAAAAGCTGCACAGCAACATGATATGCACCCTATGTCTGTGAGTAAGATTTTGAAAATTAATAAATACAAACCATTTAAAGTTCATTTAGTCCAACAGTTAAGTGAGGATGATTACGACAGAAGAGTTGAGTTTTGTGAACTTGTGATGCGCAAATGTGATGACAATAGAGATTTTCTGACCAACATACTATTTTCTGATGAGGCAACTTTTTTCCTAAATGGCAATGTTAACAGGCACAATTGCCGTTACTGGGCTAGTGAAAACCCACATTGGATTACTGAGTCCCATTCACAGCAACCACAAAAACTGAACGTATGGTGTGAAATTTTAGGTAACAAAATTGTTGGACCCTTTTTCATCAATGGAAATTTAAATGCCGAACTTTACTACAATATGCTCAAAAATGAAATAATCCCAGCTATTCAAATTGCATCAGGAGAATACTTTGATAATGTATGGTTTCAGCAGGATGGTGCTCCACCCCATTATGGGAGACAGGTAAGAGAGTATTTGGATTTAAGGTTTCCTCATAAATGGATTGGCCGAAGAGGAGAAATCGAATGGCCTCCAAGATCTCCGGATTTGTCACCAATCGATTATTTCCTATGGGGTCATTTAAAATCCAATGTTTATAGAAGAAAGCCTCATAATTTGGAAGACCTAAGAAACAGGATTATAGAGGAGATTGCTTTGATAACTGAAGAAATGTTAGGCAACTCTGTCGAATCATTTTACACAAGATTGGCTCATTGTCAAACCGTAGAAGGAACACAGTTCGAACAATTGCTTTGACACCAAATGCAGGTAAAACGTTTGTTGTAAGACTTTTCTAACAGCATACATTATTTTTTATTTGTAATAAGAAATCAATAACATAAGTATTTCCATAATTGTACTGTAATAAAAACTGGCAAATTTGTGCTAATAGAACCAGCTTAAAATGAAATTTTTGTTTTATTTAATTGAACATTTAAAAAAATGCTAAAAAATTAGTGTAACACATTTTGTGGTATTTATCACAAGGTATAGGCTTCCATTAAGAATATTCACGATACCCTCGGCAGGACGTCCCCCGTTGGTGTGATATAACAAAACATTGTTCCAAAAAGTAGATGCCCAATCTCTATCACGATTGTAAGAGGTTTCAAATTTATATTTAAATTATTAAAGGATATATTTGGGTGTTTCCAGACATAATATACACCCTGTATATATATATATATATATATATATATATATATATATATATATATACATATATGTGTGTGTGTGTGTGTGTATATATATACGCAAAATATATACCTTTTTTAACAAGATCCTTAAATTATAGTTTCTAGTATAGTTTATAAAAATTAATAACATATGAGTAAGTATTATTCTTATTTGTAGTTTGTAATTGTTTCCTTTATTTGTAAATGTTATTTATACTCATATAGCATATTTATTAACATAATTATTAGAATAGTTAGGTTTGCACAAAAGTTTATAATTTCGGCAATTACTATTTATTCAGGTACATCATGGCATGATTATTTTATTATGTGTACACAAAAGTTATACTTTTATTTAA
This sequence comes from Homalodisca vitripennis, assembly GCF_021130785.1. NCBI lineage: Eukaryota > Metazoa > Arthropoda > Insecta > Hemiptera > Cicadellidae > Homalodisca > Homalodisca vitripennis. Next base: position 137,607,976 of record NC_060207.1, read on the forward strand.
AATACATACAATCATACATAGTTTTAATTAACCTTTTATTTTTGGGTCACTGTATACAGGTGAAAGGGCCATTTGAAGAAAACCTAAAAAGATAAAATAATATTTCACGGTGGCCATGCCAAAATATGTAGTGGAAATAGTTGATTTTCACAGAATTAATAGCGTATGATAAGAAGAAAAATAGAGGATCACTTTTACAAAACATTCTACTTAACTAAGGTGTAGTCCACAGGTAAATTACGTTTTAACTCAAAGATCTTGGGTTTAAATTTCCGGGAACCCTTACAAAGTAAGTAAGATAAGATCAAACTATATTACTTTATTGCCAGTCTGGGAAACGTCGATACTTTTAATCAGTGTAAGATATTTTTCAATATTTTTATATTGTGTAATATTATGGACTTATTTCTGATCTTCAAAAACAAAAAAAGACCATCGTGTGAAAAACAGTATAGAAACAGTAGTTATGAGTAAAATTTATACACAAAAACTACTATACAATATACGCAAAAATGATTTTATGTTGAATTTCTCTTAGTATTTTCTCTTGATTTTTATCAAGGTAATAGGACATTAAAATTAAGGTTTAATTGCATAAATAACAAAGTAAATCTGAATACTAGGTATTAGATTTGTAACTGGCATTTATTAAAGTCAGAATTCATATCGATATAACAAAGTTAATTTTGGACGAAGTTTCCGTAACTTCAAACAATTCAGTTGAAAGCTTGACTTTTCATTATCTGTTCCTCATCGTATTTACATTTTCATAGAAATCATCATCTCGCTATCAAACTTCACATTTTCAGAATTAAATTTAGCTAGATGCCTGCAGCAATAATGGAAATCTATCATCGTCTACGAAAAAAATTGTCTTTAATTCTTAAATGAATGAATAGCAAATACAAAAATTCTGATACTAGACATTACGTCTTAATTAGAGTAATCATAAACGTTTTTATAAATAAAATATTCATGACCCAACTCAGTTAGTGACTTTGTTGTTATTTAAGCATGTATTTTTAAAATAATCTGATATCTCTAAGAGTTTTATTAACTTATCCATATTGTATGTGTAAACTTGCTTATTTCAAGAACTATAATCTGTCATATTTTATGAATGCCTTATTTTTTTAACTACAACAAATACATTTTTTTCTCTTTCAGACCTAATGACAATATTATAATAAATACAAATGTCATACAATTATTACTAAATGCCCAAATTAATATGAATTTTAAATGTAAGTGATTATGAAGAGGTAACTTCGACTTATAAATATAAATACAGTGAAAAATATATTTAAATATAAGTTAGAATAGTTATTAAAGTCTTTAGAATAAAACTAAATAGACTCCACTGAATTAAAGTTTTTGCCATAGATTTTTTGTTTACATATACATATATAGCTTGTTACAGGTTAGTGGTAATGGTACTTCGGATCCAACGCTATCAGTCTTAATTTCTTTTGCATTTATATTTTAATCCAAATTGTCAAGAATATTATGTTTTACCAATGTCCATCCAATACATTCGGCGATCTTAGAGCCAAGGATATATTCTTGGATTAACGCATACCTGTTCCATATCCATCGTTCGGATATTATGACACTATCTCATATATGTAGTTAATCCAGTAGGTAGGCAGGTGGGGAACAAAAACATTGTGGGGAATTCCAAATTTATAAGTAATAAACAGGAATAAGTTATAGTATGACTTTATATTATACTTGTATTTCGAACTTGACAGCCTCATTGTGGAATACCATCGCTAGTAAGTTATTGTGACATCAAATCACGTAAAGTATTAATTAAACTCTCCATCAGAAGCACACATTCTTAATATGATCAAATGTTTGATGACTCTTTATACAACATCTTTACCCCCAACAGGTACCGATTCTGATTAAAACACCATTGCACGAAGTAAAAGTACCTTTGGGCTTGCTTTCAGAGTGAAAGGATATGTAGGATAGATAAATACGGCAGTAAGAGAAAAAAAATACCATGAGAAGATATAGGCAATATATCTCAGCCATTTACACTTAGAAGAAAAATATGCTAGTTCTATTTTTCCCTCCTTCAATTAAGCCTGGTAGGGAACAATACACCTTATACAGGTTTGCAAAATCTTGTAACAATAAGGAGCACCCACACAAACAACCATCCTCCGCTGTAAAATATACCCATCAGTCCATCAATAAACTCTTTTCCCTTCACATCTCAACATTTGCAGTTAGTTATGACCTCTCCTGGACATCTGGGGATGCTCATATATGTAGGTGATACACTTTATTTTACTGTATTCAATTTCAGACAAGTCGGGATGATATATCTACACTCGAGAGGTGCAAAGAAGACTGTTGGGATCCAGCCAAGAGAGGCGGCATATTGTTGTAAGCCTGGCAAAAACACTCGTTGTGGCGGTTTTAATTTCGTTAGAATGTGTATCCGAGTGTTTTGGCTTTTTTAGTGTTTTTGTTTAAATTCCATGAAGCATAAGTAAATACTAATTAAATATATTAAACATTTCTTGATAATAATACAGTACAATGCCATTAATTTGGTTTCTATTACCTGATATACGCTTTCTACTATCGACAGAAATGAAATCCAATTTTTCATATTGAATAAATGTTTAACACCTATTCATAAGGAATTAGTGTACATATTTTAAGCAGCATTATTGTATAAAATTAATGGTGAAATTTAACTTTGTTTTGGTTTTACATTTTTATTTTTTAATTTTGTTGTATATATAAATATTGTTAAAAACTTTTTTGACCGCAGGAAAAAAGTAAAATATTATTTAATAAATATTTTTGCTTAGCATATACTTTTAAAATTTTGCGAAGAAAGTAATTAATAATTTATTAAATACTGTCTAATAAATTTCTTTTTCTTAAATTATAAACAATTTGTTAGGTATTGATATCCTTGTCCCGTTGGTTAAACAATGGGTCAGACGCCTGAATCTATGATAGTCCATTTTTAGTGTTTTTGTCACAATTATTTTTAGCTTGTCAAAAAGTTTTTCCATGGTAGCTATGTTATAATTTTTGTAATCAATCCCCTTTATTTTTTTGCATGTTTTATACGAGATCACCTCTTGAGTGCTCTGGGTTAACTGTTCTACATGGATAAACTTAGAACTTTTTTTCTTAAACTGTTCCTATCACTTTGCCTTATATTAAATCAATGGCTTAACCAGTTCGTAAACTCAGAAAAGGTAACATTTTTCTTTATAAGCAACTCTAAGATGTCCTCACATTTGCTCTCCGAATTCGTATAAACGTTAATCAATATGAAATATACATTCATAATAGCCTACTCTTAACAAAAAGTAATAAACTCTAAGATATGTCGGCTTATGTTATTAAGCTATTATTGTTATTTATTTAATCATATGAATTGAAGTAACAAAGAAATGTTACATGTTAAAATATAGCAGATTTTCAGGAATTCTTGAAATAATTGACAATTGTCTGGCTAACCGAAAAACTACAGTTCGTCATTTTAAGTTTACTACTTTGCAGGGGTTATCAAAGACAGCTATAACGGATTCGTTAATAATATTGGTATTGGCCAATAGAGGAAACTGTAGGACCCCAAAATATTAGTGTTTCTTGAACAAAAAGTAATGAATCGTGTTTTGAGGTAGTTTCCTTTTTATTAATGTTGTATATACTAAAATCATTAAATTTTGTTCGGATTCTAATAGATTTATTTAGTTTCAAAAAAGACTAATTCAGAAATATGTTGGATTTTCTTGCTATGTTCAGACTCGAATTCAGATATATACTTGCTGAGCGAGCATGCCCACTACACCACACAACTCTGAATTTCTTGGATTATTATTTTAGTTTATACAGTGTCATCCACGTCTCACGAGTTAATCAACTTGTTTAAACAAAACACGAGATTGGAAGTCCAAATACCAGTTCAAAAGATTTTGATATTCATTACATTTATGTATATAAGTGGTAATAGCTGCTTGTTAGATAAATAAATATATAAATTTACTTGCAAGAAAGATGTATTAACAAAAAGTACAGTAGGAGGCGTGTAGCTATACCCGCAACATGGGTCAGTGTGGGTGGTGGCAAGAAATGGCGTGGAGGAGTGCTGTAAGCGTTTCTGCAAATATACACCAGTTGACTTACTGAAGGCCACTGAACCATCGTCTGAATTATATACAGATCGATGTTTTGTACTGACAACTGTAAAACTTTGGCTGTATGCAGTCGTGCGCTTAGCTGTATTTGCTCCTCGAGGACTTGAACCAGGAATTTTCACTTGACGCAAGAAGTCTACACTACCAAGCCCTTACTATTTGTAATTTAATGATATGCAATAGTATTTTGCCGTTTCTGTCAAACATATTTATATAAAAAATTAAGTTTTTTTACAAAGTTGAGTTTTTTATAAACTCAAAGTTAAAATTTAAGAGTATACAACACTAAGTGTTGCGTAACAGGCTTCGCTACTGTTGCATGCAAAATTTCAAATCCATAGAGCTCATTTCATTCTCTAGATGCCCTGCGTACGATAGTCAGACAAGCATTTACACAGAAAAAAATGTTTACATGAAATGTTTGCCCTAAAGGCAAAAGAGAAATGTGTTAGCGTATTGAGTGATAAGAATCAATGACGCTCTAAGCCAAATTGCATGGATGGACATGCATCATCATAGAATTATTTTCTATTCATGCAAATTCAAAATGTACAGATACAATCTTTATCTAGATATCTTGTCACGCGATACATTCACATTTTATCCAAGTAAGTCAGGTTTTATTTTAGTGTTCAAATACAAGTTCCGGTAAGCAAGCGAGGATATACAACGTAAGAGTGAGGGGAAGTTAAATATTGTCTCTGACTTTTAACATTGACTCCAGTCTATCATAATTTATTTCTACTCCACCAAGTGTCACTTATTAAAAGCTCATGTGATTGTAGACAATTTGTTAACAAAATTATTTATTCAGCTATTATGTAGTTTCCATCATGATTATCTAAGAGACCAATGTAGTTATTCGCTAACGCTCAGCTAAATCTCAGGGAACATCATTAAACTCAGTCTTCCTCATTACTCATTTTAATAACTCCTTGCAACATTTTAGGTATATAAATTCAAGATTCAAATATTCTTTATTCTTACAAGTATATATACGTACAGAATTGCGTCACACTTTGTTGCTTAAAACTATGTGTATAACTAATTTGAATCCTATAATTTTAATTAAATTATATTAAATTATTGAGGTTGAGTGGTAGAGAGGGCTAAATAGCCCTAACTCCGCCTCTTAAATAAAGGCATATTTCATTTTTATTTCATAAATGACAAACTTGTTTCAAAAATGTGAAAATCTAAAATAAACATAGGTACAGAACCTACTATTGAATAATTATAAGGTACAGTCATTTACATTATTTACATAATCATATATAATTTACACATCCAACATGGTTCCGCCGATAAATACATAATTTATTTGGTTAAACTATCCTGATTGTTAAATTAAAAAACTCTTCTATTGAATAACAGTTAATTTGTAATAAATAAGATTTTATTTTTGATGTAAAATGACTCTTACTAACTTCACAAACTATTTTTGTTGGATAGTTTAATTTCTGTTTCAAGACATCGCGCGGTAGATATAAAAACATAAATGAAATTTTCCAGTCCCACCTGTAACAGGCTGATTATACTATTGGCTGAGTTATAACGAAGCCTATCCCTCGACAGGATGTAAATATTCCAATTCTGTTTGTCGAACTGACCGCAGGATATCTCGAAAATGAAATTATGTATATAAACGACATGTTCCCTGAAGCTTCATTTCTATATAAGCAACACTGATTTCGATGATAGTGCATGTCACTTCATAGGATTTCGCTAAGCATTATCGAATATTTTTATATTTGCCTTACGGGTAAACAAGCTGAATACAACTGAATGAGATATGAGCATATGTGACGGTTTTATTCATAGAGTAAAGGGGAAAAAAATAATAGAGGAAAAATAAATATTACGAGTCATTGAAAAATATAATTTCAGATCACTCATGCGTTGTAGTACCCTCCGTAGGTTACCTTAACTTTCATTATTTGAATTCTGCTACGAAACTCGAATGGCGAGAACAAAATGAATGATATATCTGAAATGTTACATGATATCTCAGCAAAGCATGTTACGCAATACTTTATGTGACGTGTTCATACTACGTATATCTGGTAGGAGCAAGTATTTTTAGTAAGTCAATCTCTCTTGAAATTACTTATTACCCCAATGGAAAATTTGAAGAACCATTATAGCAATTTTTCAATTGAGACAGATAAATATTGTAATGCCCAGATATCTAACAGATAAAACTCATATAAAATATGCATTTATTGTAAATAGGTTTTTATGTATCAATAAGTTAAGCAGGACACAACAATAATTAAACAGCAATAAAGTGAGAGATCCATATTCAAGTCCCGGCGGAGTGAGTTCTTCATTTTCCTCAATCTGGATTGAAATTGATTAAGGCTATTGAAATTTACACACAGTTAATGTAATAATAAATGATAACTTAAAGAGTATACTAATTTTCAGTCATTTCTATTACCTTTTCATTGGTTAAGTTTAGTTAAATACCAGACAGTAAGGCAATTAAAATTATACATTTGTGGTTAGTGTATTCTAGCAAAGATCCCAAACTTTTGGTCATTACATAGGACCAATATTATATTGATATGGACATAAATACACTGATTTTTCCTTCTAGACTCCACGTCTTTTCTTCAATTTAATTAAAAATTACATTCGGCAATCCATGTGCGCTACGGACGTGTTCAATGCAAATAACTTCTGCCATTACGAATCCTGTTACACTCAGAAGGTGTCTGGAATGCCGTTTTCTCGTACAATTACACAAGTAAGCCTGTCACGTGCCGAGCTCCTGACCTGGTGACATAAGTCAACCTGTAAAGTAGCTCTCCAGTACTGATTCTAATGGTTGTCTGGACGTGTCGATTGCGAAACTTTAACTCGATACCAGATTATAAGCTACAGAGGTCTACCCATAATAGAAAAATGTATTCGACACTATAATTAAACATGCCGCTAAAATATATATGATGCGTCTGAACTTACAGGAATACAATCTGGATGTCCAAATTAATCGTTAGTTCTTAAAATTAGGTTTGACCGGAGTCACATCCCTTCAAATATTGATTGATCATTGTTAGTTAATACAGATACCCTGTTCGACAATGTGACGCCCAATTATAGGGAGTGTGTAACGCTGCAACAACACGACGTGCATACGTAACTGCAAACTCAGCACAGCTGCCCCCTTAACTTCCAATCCGGTCACGTACACCTATATAATTCCACGGAAATATGGCAATTTATTCAAATCTTTATAACAACTGAATGATGGTTATTTCCAAGAGGAAATTTAAAATATTTATCACAATACAAATTTCTTAAAAACATTTTAACGTGTATTACATGACTGTTATAGGTACAAAATATTCAAAATTGTGCATAGCTTAAAAAATCCATTTTGTACAATTAGCATAGTATTACAAAATAAATTTATTTATCCAGCCAAGAAAAATTATGTGTAAAACCTTTTATTGAAAAAGCCCTCAACATTGAAACGTAGGTTCAGTTAACAAACGTATGAGATATTTTTGAATATGATTTGTGACTCATCGGTTCATTATGTATATATTCATAAATACCCAATACACAATGTTGTATGTAAATATTGTTATGTATTTTAAAACTTTTAAAATTGAACTTGAAATTGAAATTATCTATATTTGGATTTATTCTTCCATTTTTTAATTAAATATGTTTCGAATTTAAAATATATGTCTTGTTTAGCATGGGGAAAAATGTTTTTGTAAGATATACTAGTGTAACTTCGGAATCAAACAATATTTGAATGATGACGTTTAGCATTGTAGGTATGGTTAATGTATGTATATGCTTGAATGATTATATTTGTATTTTTATTAATGTCACGCCAGAATTCTTTTGCTTATAACCACGAAATAAGCTGTGGTGTTGAAATCATAAATTTAAATGATTTATATTATTTTCAAAAATATTTACTACATACTTTCTTTTTCAGACGTATCGTTCACACTGGTATAACTGTGGTGCCTTCTCTCGGTCAGCTAAAAACACTGGCACCTTTACATATGATGTGAGTCCATCTTTCATTTTTATACCTTTGTATTCTTTTGGGTTATAGTGTAAAATCTTTTATATCCAATATTCAACGCTAATTGTATATGACACACCATTTTTGTATAATTATCAGTACCTCACTTTAACTATCAATGACTTTAAATGTATAAAAAAATAAACCAATGCTAATATTTCTAAAAAAACATATATTTATATATGTATGTATTTATTTTAGAAATGTTTGTACTTGTATATATTTTTGATATTGTAAAAAACCAACAATCACTAAAAGTGGGTTTTTACTCTTCTATGTAATATATAATATGGAGTTTTAAGAGATTTTATAAATCACATACGTATTTGAAAGGGCATATTTTAAACCCACTTTTATTATTTACTGATAAAGGCTTTAGTAACGGTCATATATTGTACAACATATTATACTTTAAACCCGATCATGAAACACTATATTTCTTTCATACAGTAAAGAATCACATGTAAAGCGTGTAGTTTCAAAATCTATCTTATTTCCAAAATTGCATCACTAACATTGTATCAGAAGTTGCATAATATAGATTTGATTTTAAAATAATCTTATAATATGCACTATTTCATATAATGTGGTAGAAATCACACTTCATTGAATTAGAGATTCTGGTTTAAATTCGCCATTATATATGTGTACTTCCATAAGTTTCTTCGACAACAATTAGACCCTTTAGGAAAGATTTTGTTATAAAACCTAAACATATAATCATTTTCTTCTTTGAAAAATTTAAATTATATAGCCACGTAGTGAATCTTATGTTTTAAATCTCTATTGTATTTATGAACTCATTTTGTAGATGGTTAATATAAATATAATACAGATATTGTTTGAAAAGGACCTTTAACTTATTTTATTTTTTTAGAGACTTCGACAATAATCATATCAAGAGGATTCGCAGTAAAGAAGTCTTGCTAAAAGCAGAACAACTGTAAGTATAACTAATAAATTTGTGTTAAAACTTATTCGAAGCAGTCAGCAAAAAGTAGACATACTAAGATATGGAAACTAAAACTTCATACGTTTTCCAAATCTTTTTCTCTTAGGTTTTGTGCTCAGAGGCTTGAAATCAATAAAAGATTAATAGTTAAAATTTGTCTTATTGCATCGCACAGGTATCATAGCTTTCATTACAATGAGTAATAGATTACATTTTATATGTTCCTTTAGTTCTTGAATACACATTTAATTTTTTTTTTCTCAGGCTACTAAACTACAACGACCTAGAGGAACTAGAGAGCCACGCCTTTGACAAGTCCCAGATAGCAAAACTGTGAGTATAGAAGATTTATCATTAGCCTAAATCAACTATGTTCAGACTTCTTAAAAAAGGAAATTTTTCCCACATGTTCAAAATACGTTTTTTACGTATTTTATGATATAATTTTGTTCATAAAGTTTGGATACTTCATTCTTCCTTTCAACTCAAACATCAGAACCACCAAGTTATCGCTCTAACGCTTAATTATCTGTCCTAAACGCTTACCCATAATTGCTTACTCACCATATACATAATGACATTGAATATAACGGTATTAAGTGTTAGAGAGGGCTTCTCATTCCTAATTTCGCCTGGTAAAATAAGAGATTTTTACATACCCTACAATGGCGCGGTCTAAGTTCACACGAAACCAACACACTTGACTGTAACCAAGCAATGTTCATTCAATTCCTAGAGTATGTTCGTGACTACGTCCCATGGTCTGTTTTCCCATGGTCCCATGGTATGGCAATTTTTCTCGCTCCCCCAATGCACTCTGGGGTACTATCCAACGTTCACGTTGCAAACGTTTTGAATTTCCTCACATACCTCGCAAGTTAAATGTTAAATAATTTCTGTATTCTTTAAAACTAAAATTTGTTTGCAAACTTTATTATATCAATTTAGTGCGAACTTTAGACGTTGGTAGCTTTACCAAGCTAAAGCTAAGAAAACAATATCCAGTAGCACAACTTACCTTTGTATTTTCATAGCGACATGTGAGAAACAACAACCCAACTCAGCTTAATATTTCCTCCAGAAACTCTTATCTTTCTACTCGCTGACTCAAATCCTCGCGAAGGCAAAATAATGTATAAGATAATCCTGTTTGCGTTCTTACATGTGAGGGAAATAAATGCAGTAATGTAATTTATTGGTATTTAATACATAACAGCAGGTATTGTAATTCTTTCCCCATATAATTATTCTTATAATTAAATACACTTATAATTATAGAAAGCCAAAGGTGGGCTACTAATTCGTCGACAAAAGTTATAAAGATCCTTATGTTAGGTCCTAAAAGAATGACACGCAGGAGACGCATAACCTTTGCAACCTTTTTAAAAATGTTATACTTAAAAATTCTATATTCTAAAACTATAAAAAAATTATGAATGTTCTGGGAAGGAATTAAAATTGGAATCTACCTTTTAATTCTTTGATGCTACCAAAAGCGACAATAACAATATTGAGATGCGCCATTACTTTAAATAAAATACTATTCGTTTCTTCCAGGTATTTATAATATACTACTGACTGGAGTCTTGTATTTGGTTTATAATATTTGTGTCATTAGCAAACGGTTGTTAGGAGGTAGGCTACTATTGTATTTAGTGAAAAAAATGAAATTATTAATGTTTTATCCATAATTAAATGTAATATTGGTGTTCTTAAGGATGATGAAAGGAAACCAGAAACTCACAAGGCTACACGAAGATTGCTTTCAAGGTCTTCAAAGTCTCAGGCACTTGTAAGTACTTTCTAATAAACGTATTCAACCTTTAAGTGAAATTCGGTTTGAAATTACTTGTCTAAGTGTATATTTTTATTTTAGACCATCGTAGGATTTACTTATTTTGAAGCTTTAGCTTTCGTAGAAAAACATTGCAAACAAAATAGGGAAAATTAAGTCTTTTATTTGGTAGGGTGATCTGTGACAAGGCTGATAGGGTATGCGTGCAAGAATTTACTCCCAGAGAGAAACAGACAATAGATCATTCGGTGACTGGTTCCGAAATGTTTATTATTATTATTGTTAATCTGCATATGGTATCAGTGTTTCGAAAGCAGAGGTATTGATTGAATACAAAAACTCTGTAACTCTAACGTTTCGTTTTCCTGAGCTTTTCGATCATACTGCCTATCGAAATACTCAAGGAAGGTCAATCTCACACACTGGGAAGAGTGTGTATAGTGGAGCACCTGTCATGATTGGAAATTACACTATATTACGTTAGAGGGGAACGAATTTTATATTTTATTTCATCATTATATAACAGACTTTATGAAAGTCTTCAATAAGTTTTATATGGTGGTTAAGTTTAGCTTCCATAAACATTCAAACTAAGGTTGGACTATTTTATTGAGATGTAATATTAATAGTTATAATCTAAATTTCTCTTTCTATTTGACATGCGTTATTGTTCAGGTATTTATTTTAGTTTTGTTATAGATCTATGGTATACTTGTTTAATGTGACATAAGTCGTTTAGAAAAAGAGTGCAACGGAAAGAATCTCTTACAAATTAGATTTATTATTATTAAAATTATACACCATTTTACTAAAAATAATTTTTCATAGTAAACAATTTTATTCGCCTATTAATTTAAAAGCTAACAATGTTGCACATCTAAAAATTTAAACCACTGTGGATTCAGCACTATTTAGTTGAATGTTGTGATGATTCTGAGTTTAACTACAGTCGCTTTTTTTAAATAATGCTAGTAAAGGACAATTCCTTGAACACGAACGAAACCGTTCTTAGAGGTCGGAAGGCAGCGAAAGGGAATCTAATTGACAAGAAAGCATTTGCCGTGGAGAGAAGTCTATGACTGGGGTGAAGTGTAACAAATTGTTACTTTCCGGTAAAAAATTCAAAAAATACTTTTTCGCAACAACTGGATTAAAATCTAAAAGTAAATAGATGAGTTAATCTATTTACTTTTAAATTTTTGTGTGCTAAATAAACGAGGAGCATTTTTTTAGTGTTATACATTTTTTATAAAATAGAAGTTTGTTCATATTTTGTTTTAAAATCAATGAGATAAGATTTTAATTAATGTTTCAACGTAATCTTAAAAGAATACAATTAGCAAGAAAACGGTGAATTGCGAATTTTTACAATCTTGAAGAGCGTTAGTGAAATTATTACATTGCTCTATGAATAACCACGGTGGCAAGGCGAAAATAGTAGAATAAATAAAATTGTAAATGAGCTGAATACAATTATATAACATTTTAAAATATTGCATAGTAATACATGTAGCTAAAGGCATGCAATTTGGCATTCAGTCTCGGTGAAGCGTGTTACGCGACAATTTGTAATGTGATAGGAAAGGCTCTGAAACCGCCAATAAGATAGTCCCAAAGGGAGATGGGTGGTCTGCCTTGTTGTCGCTGTTCAGCTTCCAGAACTCCGAAGATTGTCACGTTTATGTTCAAACTCTGTAGAGCCACCTCGCATAATGCGAGTGATGATTTATCTAAGCACGTGGTACATTAAATTAAATATTTGTAAGAACTCTGACCTTTCAAACTACATATTCCGACTCATTATTGAAGCACAGCGAAAAGTCAGCGCTTTAAGGGTAAATATTTTACTTTTAAGAAATCCAGCCTAAATTTTGATTCTTCTGGTACGTGATCTCCTTCGTGTAAACCACTCAACGCCTACTAAGCTAACTGTATCAGGTTTACGGCATCCTCCAAACTTACGAACAACCTCTCTTGTTCACAGTTGAACCAATATTTAATGCCACTAACGTCTCGTATTGTGACGGCAGCTTCGTGTAAACCACTCAACGCCTACTAAGCTAACTGTATCAGGTTTACGGCATCCTCCAAACTTACGAACAACCTCTCTTGTTCACAGTTGAACCAATATTTAATGCCACTAACGTCTCGTATTGTGACGGCAGCTTCGTGTAAACCACTCAACGCCTACTAAGCTAACTGTATCAGGTTTACGGCATCCTCCAAACTTACGAACAACCTCTCTTGTTCACAGTTGAACCAATATTTAATGCCACTAACGTCTCGTATTGTGACGGCAGCTTCGTGTAAACCACTCAACGCCTACTAAGCTAACTGTATCAGGTTTACGGCATCCTCCAAACTTACGAACAACCTCTCTTGTTCACAGTTGAACCAATATTTAATGCCACTAACATTTCGTATTATGACGGCAGATTCGTGTAAACCACTCAACGCCTACTAAGCTAACTGTATCAGGTTTACGGCATCCTCCAAACTTACGAACAACCTCTCTTGTTCACAGTTGAACCAATATTTAATGCCACTAACATTTCGTATTATGACGGCAGATTCGTGTAAACCACTCAACGCCTACTAAGCTAACTGTATCAGGTTTACGGCATCCTCCAAACTTACGAACAACCTCTCTTGTTCACAGTTGAACCAATATTTAATGCCACTAACATTTCGTATTATGACGGCAGATTCGTGTAAACCACTCAACGCCTACTAAGCTAACTGTATCAGGTTTACGGCATCCTCCAAACTTACGAACAACCTCTCTTGTTCACAGTTGAACCAATATTTAATGCCACTAACGTCTCGTATTGTGACGGCAGCTTCGTGTAAACCACTCAACGCCTACTAAGCTAACTGTATCAGGTTTACGGCATCCTCCAAACTTACGAACAACCTCTTTTGTTCACAGTTGAACCAATATTTAATGCCACTAACGTCTCGTATTGTGACGGCAGCTTCGTGTAAACCACTCAACGCCTACTAAGCTAACTGTATCAGGTTTACGGCTTCCTCCAAACTTACGAACAACCTCTCTTGTTCACAGTTGAACCAATATTTAATGCCACTAACGTCTCGTATTGTGACGGCAGCTTCGTGTAAACCACTCAACGCCTACTAAGCTAACTGTATCAGGTTTACGGCATCCTCCAAACTTACGAACAACCTCTCTTGTTCACAGTTGAACCAATATTTAATGCCACTAACATTTCGTATTATGACGGCAGATTCGTGTTATTTGCGCAGCTAATACAACTGGCCTCTTATACAAGGCAACCTGCATGGGACTGGACATGTAAATGGTGTCTTTCACGTTTTGTATTTTCTTTTTGCACAGATGATTCAAACGTGGATGAAACGAACATAAACCCAACCTAGTTCCATTGGAATCAAAAGGATTGAAATTCTACCTTAAATTGCATGAGAGCATATTTGTGGATTATGTATGTAGACATATTTCAGCAAATGAAACTTATACCATAATAGCTTCAATTCAGTTCAACCACTTTCTGTTCATGCATAATAATTAAGTAGAACGTTTGAGTCTTAAATTCCTTACATTTTTAAAACAATAACCCATTATACTGTCTAAATTGTTGTATTTACTGGGATGCTGTAAACTTATTCAAATTATGTTCCCGGCCTCCGAGAAGTTTTTGTAACTTAGGAACGCAAAGGTTTCTTCTTTTGCCTTTTTGGGAATTGAACCCGAGTCTCATTCATCGATCAAGAACTGGAACCTTAGTAATGTTTGTTATAAAAGTTAATTTTAAAGGTCATTCAATATCATGGATGGGAGCAGAAATATGTGAAGTTCTGTATACTATAACTCTATTGCCTTAATATCAAGGCATTGAGAATGTATTGCGTGTAGAAGAAAAGTAAACGAATACCTTAAGCTGTAGTGACAGCAAACAAACAAAGAAAGACGACATGAAAGGCGCACGATTTCCCTAACAAATTTGCTTTATTGTGAGAGAATGTCATCTCCCACTACCTCTTATCTTGACAGAAAAAATGTAATTGCAGAACTATTTAAGAATGATACTGCAGAATTAATATTTGTAATCATTACCTACATATAAATTAAGTCTAATATAATTCTGTTTATGACTAACATGTTATATCTTTCAATTAGAATGACCATTATGTATTATGGTAATACCTGTACTAGAAAGTTTGATATTGTTTCGCCTATTTGTATTATAATATAATTTAAAATGACAATTATAAGTAAGAGATCAAAAGCTATTTTCGCCATAATGGAATTATGTGTTGAGAATAGCTTCAAACAATGTCGAATCATAATCGAATTAAAATCAACTGAACAAATAACGAATTTTACAAATCAAGTGTGAAGTAAAACTATAAATAATTATAAATAGATTAAGTAATACAAACCAATCGTATTATTTTAAATGACCTGAATCGTGATTTGTGGTTAAGTGAAATATTGTAAACATTATAAGATCAAAGTAAATTCAGCTAGTAAGACTTTTGATATTATATGGTTATTTAGTATTTTGAAAACTTGTAGGAAATACAATTGACCTTATAAAACTAAATATGTTGTTTATAAGTGGTTTCAAATTAATTTCATATCATTATAGTTATTTATTACATGAAGAGCAAATTTGTAAGTGTAAAATTCACAAGAAGGAACTTAAAGAACATAACTAACGAAAAGCTGTTAATTACGAGACTTGTTAAGGTCGTTAGTCAACAGAGAACGACGTGACGTCACAAATGGCACCCCACTTGAACACTGCCATCATTTTACCCTTTCATCAACCCGTTATCTGCCTCACACGACTACCAATAGTCTTGCACTGACTTGCCTTGTGTCTTCATGTGGCAGTTAATACTCTCCTATACTCTCTTGAAAATAGTAATAGCCTACTAGAATGAATGTATTGGCAGACGTGCAAAGTGCTAGAGAGGAAGTAAAAGTTTACTGACAGCCAAGTGATACCGCTACAATCAGTCCCATAGTTGTACCGATATTCTTTCTTCTCTTCTTCACTTTACCGACTTCAACCGGTTGACATTAGTTTTTTATTTTCATGTCTTACGATCTCACTCAGCTTCCAATACTCTTTAACACTCCTTCTCTAGCAACCTTAAAATACTAGCGCTTTACTTATCTGTCTAGTGGTCTCACACAACTTTCTGTCTTTGACGCTCACACACAGTTTGACTTTCCTTGTTTAGCAGTCTCATACTGCTCCCAATAGTCTTCCGCTTCAGTTTCATAAGGGTGGGGGTTAGTATGTTTCTTCTCTCTGTTGCGACCTTGCACTGTGCCCTTTGACACTCTTTCTCACCTCCGTTAACCCATCATAAAAATCTACCAATGCCGTTTTCAGTCTCTGTTAGCAGCTCAAACTGCTACCTGTACAATTCTGCATTTCTCATTTAATGGTTTCACTCCACTACAACCTTTAAAAATCTTATCGAAATAGTGATATCATACTTGTATAATATATCATAACGATATATTATACATTGTGTGTGTTTATATATACATATATGTGTGTGTGTGTATATATATATATATATATATATATATATATATATATATATATAATTACACTCTCTTACAAGTAGGTCGAATTTAATTAAAAACACCGTATTCATGTTTTAATATTCGGGTTCATCAAAAAGACACTGGTTATGAAACAAACAAAACCAAGAATTAAAAAGATTACCTAAAATAATTTTCACAAATAAAAACCATAAACAACAAGATTCTAATCAGCTGTTTGTAGAATATTTGTAAGTTTCTTACATAGAACTAAAAATGTATGTAATATAATTTATTTTGATTGTTTTGAAATGCATATATTATATATAACAGAGTTATATAAATTTTTCTAATTATTGACTTGTAGTTAGCTATGTAAAATGTTTTCAGTTACACTTGAAAGCTTTTTATGCATATAAATTCATAAGTTAAACCAAAATGTCACACATGGATTAGCATTGTTAAATTTTCAACTAAATAATAATACATAATATCATAGTTTGCCAATAAGGAAAGATAAGGAAAGTTATAAATAAACGATTTGTCTCAATTTATGGAATGGGATATACTATATATATATTGATATTAGACATTCCAAACGTCTTAGTTTTCAAGTATATTCTACAGCTACGAGATGCTCTAGTTACATTACATATGTTTGCGTGCCCATTAATAGTAAATACTATTTTATTCATAATATTTTAACTTACAAATTATGAACATAGTTATTAGCACACTGTTGTTCTGTGGACACTTTCAGTTTTGTAATGATATTGTATAACGTATGGAATAAAACAGTTATTACTGTAGATAAAAAAGACTGTGATATATAATCGAGTTAACTGCCTTATAAATTATACGGTTGTCTGCTGCCCTATAATCTCTTTATCCGTAACATACTTATTTTACTGTTTGAATACACCTTTTTTAAATATAAATGTGTGATGGACATTTTAAATTTATAAACCTACGATGATAAATTGAGAGCAAATGAATATTTGTTCTAAGGATTACACGAAAGTATTAAGCAAATATTTCAACTAGAAATCTATATATAATGGGAAAGGATTAAGAATAAAAGTTACAATGACTGTTACAGGGATCTATCAGAGACGTCTATAACCGATTTGCCCACAAGAGGTCTCCAGGAGCTGGAGCTATTACGGCTGGAGAACACCCGTACCCTTAAGACATTCCCTTCAGTGTACAATTTTAAGGTAAGTCAACATTTTATCAGTTCCGATATTTATAATAGAAATGCAACTTTAAAAAAAAATTTAGCAATAAATAAGCATAAACACAAACATCACACTAGCATTTGATTATTCAAAATTGTTATGTGAACTTGTCATCGTTAACAAGGGCTGTTGACAGTTATGGAAGCAATGTCAAACAATTGCCATAACAATCCTAGTAAACCTTTGAAACCTTCCGTGGAGTATTATCGACCAATCCCAATACTACTCTAGTCTTAGTACACAACGTTAATCCAGATATACCTGCATTTGATTTAAATGTAGAATTTATCTTTATTTGGGTTTCTTAAAACTCAAGCCTATTATAGGTAAATGTTTTCAGCATATTCGTGAAGTACATCTCACTTACCCTTATCACTGCTGCGCTTTCCACTTCCCGGCCACCCACCACCCCCAGGAGTATGCCAAACACCAGGTACTTCTAATAATTCATTTTTTATTAGGTTACATCAATGTATAATTTCTTAAAAGACATTTGATTTTGAATTGTATTTATACATATATTATTATATTATCATAATAATTATTAAATTTGTATTAAAGTAGGTACCAAGTGAACATGACAAACACAGTTGTAAGCAATTTTAGTTTGATACGAACTAAGTTTGAACTGAAAACGTTTCACTCAGATATTAGTGAACATGATTTTACAGAGAAATTCAGATTTCATTGTTTATTTTACCAACAACAAAATATATACAAGTTCAGTATTCTTTCTTTTATTCTATAATGACTTCGATCTCGTTAACCTATATTTGTAATGTTTCTTACGATTAAATTACGATGGAGTTGTTATAAAAATATGACACTTCACTGAATTTTAATTTTTATTAGGCAGAAATAATAAAATATACACTCTTAATGAACCATGTGGGGTGCATTTCCTTTTAAAATTTTGAAATCAATATTGTATATCTTATTAGATGATCTCATTATTATTAAATAACTATTATACAATATAAACGTTTAAGACATGGTCTGTCTTTCCAAAGATCTTTGTTATTAATATGAAACGGTAGATTAAATGGCATCAAAGAGAGTAAGCCTATGTAGGTGCCTCACAGCCCAAGAAGCAATGGAGTATTGAGAATCAATATAGCGAGCATCAAACTTCCATATACCTGTCTGTTGATGTCACAGCGTGATTGATACCAGGCGAGGCCGCTGGAGTGTTGCCGATATTAAGGTTGCTTGCTGATGTGACTCTGGCGGTTCTGGCATGTCACTGTACTCGTATATTGATAATACTCAACATTGGAAGACTAGTAAAATGTATATAAATAGCTACCTGGTGACGTCACACCATGATTGATACCAGGCGAGGCAACTGGAGTGTTGCCGATATTAAGGTTGCTTGCTGATGTGACTCTGGCGGTTCTGGCATGTCACTGTACTCGTATATTGATAATACTCAACATTGGAAGACTAGTAAAATGTATATAAATAGCTACCTGGTGACGTCACACCATGATTGATACCAGGCGAGGCAGCTGGAGTGTTGCCGATATTAAGGTTGCTTGCTGATGTGACTCTGGCGGTTCTGGCATGTCACTGTACTCGTATATTGATAATACTCAACATTGGAAGACTAGTAAAATGTATATAAATAGCTACCTGGTGACGTCACACCATGATTGATACCAGGCGAGGCAGCTGGAGTGTTGCCGATATTAAGGTTGCTTGCTGATGTGATAATGGTAGTTCTGTCATGTCCTTGTACTGGTATATCGATAATACTCAACATAGGAAGACTATTATAATTGATATGGTTTTTAACAGTTTTACAGAATTACTCACACCGATAGAATTCTAATACGTCACTTTCAGTTTTATGCAGAGGAGAGCCGGTTGCCAAATTGTTTTGAAGAGTCGAGCTTTATGTTTTTAAGAGATAGCGTACATTGTTAGCCTGTTACAAAATTGAATTTTTTTATCTCTATATCCATGTCATCATATTCAAGTTACTGCCTATTTCTTGCAATTGATTTTTTATTTTTAAATATTTTTATGTTAAACAAATAGCTCTTTAAGATAACTACCCTGAATACAAAAGGGTGTTGTTTGTAGAAAGCAATGTTTTGGTAACTCCACGTGAAGTTACATGCATTTTAAGTAGGACATTTAGGCAATATTGTAATAAGTACTACAACCCTTCATTTTATATACAAGTGTTTGAAGTTAACAAAACGTTTGAGATACAGTAAGGTGGATAGTGACCTTGATGATTCCTGTGTCGAAAGATACTGACAACTAAAACTGCAAAATAGGGAGAAATGGTAAGTCTGTTCGTAGTAATTGGTGGTCATACACCTCCAATAAACCGTTATGACCTGTCTTTTAGATGTTATCAAATTGTCTGAGTAAGACTATAACAGCTAAATCTGTAACAGTTGTGATGGGAGACTTTAATAGTGATTTAGACGTGCCACACAGCTATTCAATGCCTCCAATATTATATGATTATAACTTTGGTGTACGTGATTTGATAATAGTATATACAAGAGAGTGCAACCTATTACAAATTCTTATAGACCATATATTTTTAGAAAACTATAATATACAGACAAAGATAGTTTCAAGCCTATCAAGCCGCCACGCTCAATCTGTCATGTGTTTTTTTTATTATCATTAGCTATGCCTGCTTTTATAATAAATAGAATTTCCTATGAGAAATACAGATCTATCTTGGAGCTATTATTAAAAAATTAATCCTGGGATTATCGTTATATTATGAATGATTGAATAAGAAATTCCTACAAATTCTTCAATCAAATAAGATAGTACTATCAAAGCATAAAAACTGGCTAAAATAAAAATTCTATAATACACTTAGCCTGAACAAAACCGTTAAGAACTTAATAAAAAAATTCTCAAATGTACAAAAGCACTAGAGACTTTGCATCAAGTGATAAAACTTAAAACAACATAATTTAAGACCTAAAAATATGCAATACGCCAAAAGAAAGAAAGGGGCTTTATATAAGTGGTGAATTTGTACCTCCAGGTAGCTGTGGCACAAGCACTGAATATAATTTTACTGGCGTTGGAAACAGGCCTTTATTACACACATACGCAAGTTGATTCTCTGGTCAAAGATCTGATGATGAGTCGCTATTCATTTTTTCAAGAAATAAAAATCGTGATAAGAGGTTTTTTTAAATCAAAGGTCTGTTGGTGTTTCATGTTATGTCTGCCATTTTAATAAAAGGATTCAGTGCATATCTCAGTAACCAACTTGTGAACGCCTCTTATGACATTGGATTATTTTCTTAATCACTTAAATCATCAGTTAGTACAGTGTAAAATCAAGTCTACATGAACCTTAAGGAGCATCGCTAAATTTATTTTATCATTGAAGGTGTCACAGAATTTACCTGATTGTTACTATTTTTATTAATTAAAGAAAACAATCTCCAAATATAAAAATACGATTAGTAGTTTATACTTAACGTAATTAATTTAAATACTTATGACAGATTGAAAATAAAAAGAATCCGTCCTTAAATACCATTTAACCCAATGTCGTAGCCGAGAAAACATGGCAATCTTCTCTTTATGGGAATGGCCCGCTAAGTCAGAAGTATAATTAAAAATGTAACAACAAACGTTCACTCATTTAAATAACAGTAGGCTACCTACAATATTGGCCAAGCAAGCACTGATTTGTTGAAGTGACTACTTCTTTTGGTGGGCTGTTGATTTATGTTTTGTAAGGGAGAAAAACTTTCGTTTCTCCTTACGCATGTTTATATTTTCAAAGTAGAATGACAGCTTTACCGAAACGTGAACAAACCTTTACATCAGAAATAACAAATTTTGATGTTAACAAAATATATGTTAGTTGCTATGTTGACTTTAACACAATTCCAACGCTAAAACATTGTTGCAAAAAGACACAAATATATGGTAAAATACTACAAAGAATTAAAAATAAATTCATTAGATATTGTGTAGCTTACAAAGCCGTAGTGTAATTTAATCCTGACAATTAGTTTTTCTGTTTATTATAATTGTAACATTGACTCAACTAAATTAAGACTTACCTTACATTAAAATAAAAGATTAATTACGTAAAAACAGATTTTAACACAAATTTTGCTGATTAAATGTCAAAACCATTAACTGAATTTGTAAAAGATAAATTAAATTACACAATTTCAAGCGATAAAAACATAATATTGTAATTATTGACTATTGTAATATTGACTTTAACAAACTAAAGCGTTGGAGCCAAACAACTGTTGCATGGAGAAAAAGTATGTGGTAAAATGCTGGTTAGAATACATTTTTTAAGAACTACTAATTTATTTAATAATGAATCTAACGAAAAATTGATTAACTTACAGCAGTATTTAATAGTAGTATTGAAAGCTCATAGCATTCAAAACGGAATTAAAGAACGGTTAATATTAATTCCTATTTCAATTCACTACTAGTTTCATCCTGATGAGATTAAAAAAAAGATTAAAAATAAATGAATTATATCTTATATAGCTAACGAAGCCATAGTGTCTTTTAAACCTGGAATAGAAATTAATCTTTCTGTTGATTATAATTATAACCTTTACTCATTTAAACTTGGCTTTACCTTACATTTACTTAAAACTTAAATTATGTAAGAACTATTTTTGCCACAACTTTTGCTACAGAATCGTTAAAAATATTAGTTGATTTTTTTAAATATAAATTCAATTTAAGAATGTCAAACAATAAGAACATAAATACATCGAGATATGGAACAACAATAGTTGCCGTGTTTAAAAGGTTGAAGAGAGTGTTATTTCTTGTTTAAGTTATTATAAATCCATAATTTAATTTTTAGAATATAACAATAATGAAAATTGAAGTAATTATTTCAGAAATACAAAATTGTAGTGGAAATGATGCTGACAAATTTGTAGAAATTAATAAAAACGATAATAATGAAAATGTGTAAATATTTATTATTGTAATATTTAGAAGTCGGTGATCATTTCAGTATATGAAATGTAAAGAATATTACAAAAATATGTATAAAATTAATAGAAAATAGAAAACTTTTTTTTTAAGAATTAAGTCCCCATATTTTAAAATATAAAAAATAGCAATTTAAAAACTAGGAAACGTAAATTTTAAAGTTATAATTCACAGCCAATCGAATTATAAGAAGAAGCCTCTTCTGTCGGTCAATCCCGCGACTGCCTTTCAATTTTTAAAATTAAAACAATATAAATATGCCTGTATCGAGACACTGTCATTCTTATTTTAATAGCATTTATTGTGATATTTAGGCGTGCTTATTCCTCTGAAAACTTTACAAATGCTGCTGGATCTTTCAACTCTGTAAAAGGTGCACTTAAAACAGTATGATAAATTGCCTAACAGGAATTCATAATAACATCAAACCAGAGATATCCTTTTTTCTCAGACTTTTAAAACAGTTGAAACTTTGGCACAAAATTACCGTGGACAAGTTTGACTTCTGACCAACTGTATTGGATAAAAATGTATAGAGGGCTGTAAAATTATTGGGAGTTTTTCATAAATTCTATTGGTTTGAGTAAATGTTATGTTTTCCTTAGAGGTAAATTAATTCATAATTTGAAATTACATGGGTGGATTTATAACTTGGACTACTTAGGAATTTTTAATTAAATTTCATATTGGCTAAACGTTACAGGTTATGGTTCCATGGTGGTAAACTGTTTGGTGGGTTCTTTGTTATTATCACTATCTTATCATTGAAACGAAAATAACTTCTTTAGATTGGTAAGATTTCTGGTTGTTGCAGTTTTAAAATGAATCAGCAGAAGTAGTGTAATTTATTGAGCTATATTTTTGAGATTTGGTCCAACGAAGTCAGTGTTTCTAAGTTGTGAGATAAATAATCTCCTGCATTTGTCTCTATAACTTTCAAACGAGTAGCTGTAAACAACATTAATTGAGGCATCAATGTATTGCTTTTGTGTGATATTGGTCAATTTAGAAGTGTTTTATAGGATTGGATAGTGATTATATTTGTAGTATTATTTTTATCTACAGCTTTGTAGGGACTTTGTAGGCGCGCCCACATACACACCCACATACATTTGTGCAACAATTTGTACTTGAAATTTTTATAAAACAGTTGTAAATTCCTTGCAAATAAAATACAATTGTTTGTACAATGAGCAAAATTACAATATGCAGTTTCTTTGATCTCTTTTGGAGTGTAGCGTTAATAATGCTACAGATTTCTGAAACGTTGAACCATATTCAACAAATATTTCGTTTAAAAGACATTTATTTCATGTGATAAATTTCCAAAACGTCTCATCATTGTGTAACAGAGTGTAGCAGATCCCCTTAGGGTTTTCCAAGTACAACATGGGAGAGTACTGCCCGTTTTGACTGGAAGAGGCTAGAACAGAGCTAGCCAACCTATCTTCCTGGGTGATTTGGCTGAGATAGTGCTCGATATAAGAGAGGTGATAGACATAACATAGCATCATGAAAGGAGACGGGGTAATTTACAAAACTCACTCACCTGCCTGGTAATAATGCGACGACCATAATGACTAAATACAGTTGATGCACGATGCCAGGTTGTCATATACAGGGTGTAAATTAAGTCCTGATACGCCTGGATATTTTCCAAACAGATTGAGATGTGCAATATCCACCCATACTTATTAAAATAATATTTTGGAGTAAAAATATTCCTTCTTTTCAAAGGGGGTAGAGGGGGCCACTTTAATATTTCAAATTGCAACCCCTATCTTGTGAAATGTCATTTGAAAGGTGAAAAATGTAACAGAAGAGACATGAACAAAACATCTCTACGAAGATTCTAGTAAAAGTTACGGGCAAACAACCCCTTAAATCTAGGGGTGTAAATTAAGTCCTGATGCGCCTGAATATATTCCAAACGCATTAATATATTAATGTGCATCCTTCACCAGACTTATTAAATTACCTTTTTGGATTTTGTTCAGGGTAACAAAATGTTACCCCCCGTTTCAAAGGAGGTTGAAGGGGGTAACTTTAAATTTTAAATTGCAACCCTGTCAAGATAGTCATAGCAAAATGTCACAAGGTAGGGATTGCAGTTTTAAAATTTAAAATTAACCCCTTCTACCCCCTTTGAAAAGAGGGTGAATTATTTTACCCTAAAAAAATCCAAAAATGTAATTTAATAAGTATGGTGAAGATTTTAAATTGATATCTCAATCCGTTTGGAGTACATCCCAGCATATCAGGACTTATTTATACCCTTAGATTTAAGGGGTTGTTTGCCCATAAATTTTGCTAGGAGATGTTTTGTTTGTGTCATTGTGTTTCTGTTGAAAACCTTTCAAATAACATGTCACAAGATAGGGGTTACAATTTGAAAATTTAAAGTGACCCCCACCCTCTACCACTTTTGAGAAACGGGGGGATTATTTTTACTCTCCAAAATGTCCAACATTATTTTAATAAGTATGGTGAGGATTTTGCAAGATGCAAGGTTGTCCTATATAGGTACCAATAGAATAATGTGGATTAAACTGTTGTCATACACTATTATAACTCTCATATGCCAGAGATTGATACTATTGTGATAACTAAAGAGATTTGATGAACGATACACCAGTATGTCCTATATAGGTACCAATAGAATAATGTGGATTAAACTGTTGTCATACACTATTATATCTCTCATTTCCCTGAGATCAATGCGACCATGGTGATTAAAGTAAATTGGTCCACGAAATCAAATCCCTTTGTTCCACATAATAGATAATCAGTATATACAAGTAAACATCAAAGTTTATTTGTATGGAAAATTCCCAGCAAGACTATAAGTAAGAGTGCTGGGAAGAGGTCTTACTTAGATTTACATACCGTTACATAAAAGCTACATTAATATATGCCATAGTAAAAATAATACTTCTTTAAATGTTTAACTTTAAATACTAGGAACATTGAAAAGTACGGATTACAACTAATACAAAAGAAACTTGTCTGACAAACAAAAGCAGGCCCATGTTTAGAAATCAATTACCTTTACTACATTTTTAACTTGATAGCTTCCAAGTTGTATGTAAAAATTAAGCTATTAACTAATAATTATAAATTAATTTGAAATAACTAAAAAAACCAATAGTTTAATAAGGTTTTTTTAACACTTAGTGGTTACTTACAATAATATTTAATGTAGGCTTAGATTAAAATTTTAGTATATGTTTTATGCAACTTTAAGTGGAATATACAGTTAGTAATTGGCCTACAACTAACTATCGTATTGACTAAAAACTTACGTAGACCTAACTAACCAAAATACCTACAAAATGTTCAAATGGTTTGAACAATAAATAATATGAAGAAAAAGAAATATAACGATAAAAGATTAACTATTTATTTCATTGATGTAAAAGGCTCATGAAGAAGATCTAGGCAAGAGGCTGTGTCAAAGTGGTAGTGAAAGGTGGTGAGACATTTGGTACTAGATGTTGGGCTGCTGTTATCTCCTCTTGCTGGAAGATATGCTGGAGGTCTCTGACACGGAAGGTTGATCAGGTTTCAGCTTTGCCATCACCGTGCTGTCGGAATTCCAGACAGTAGACAGTTTCCCTTGCTTGACGAGAGCTCTGGCTCCATTGAAGATGGCTCTTGACTGAGGCGTCAGATGTTCATTGATGTAGATTGGGGTGTTGGGGAAGGAACTTCCTAGCTCTTGTACCGTCATAGAACCCTTCTTCCTCCTCGCCGCTAGCCAGGACGTTTTCACAACTCGTGAGACAAAGTACACTACAATGGACGGTGGTCTTGGGTCCACTTTTCTGCCCTGGAGTCGGTGTGCAGTGGAGATGTCAATGTCCCTTCAGTTCACGTTAAGTAAGTGTGCGATACTTCCTAGCACGGCGTACAAAGTATTTCCTAGGTGTCACTGGCACACCAGAGATCAAAAGATTATTCTTCCTTGTATGTTGCTTTATCAAGCATGTGTTGCTTCACGGTAGCGAGCTCTTCCGTTAGTTTATTGTTCTCACTTCTTAGAGCGTCAACATTATCACCAGCTTCCCTTCACTGGATTTCTAAACATGCAACCTTTAAAGAGCTAATGTCTGGTTTAACACTTTTAACCTATGCTTGCACTTCGTCTAACTTAATATTGTTACTGTTCCACCTGTCGTTATTTTCCTTCCCGAAAGCCACTATAGCGTCCAGTATAGTTGAACTGGCAGTCCCGGACTCAATTATCTCGCTGCTTTTAGATGCACACTCAACCGCACAGATTTCACACTTTCATTTCTTGTTGCGTATCACTACTTCTACCCACTTGAGATAACATACAGTAGTACAGTCTAAATACCTTATATCGTCCTTAAAAGTTGCACTGACATCTGCACTGCACTTCATGCACTTTTCGGCCATGTTCACGCAGAAATAAGGAAGCAGGAGTAAACGCAGGTCTAAATATAGTGACGAATAAAACAAGTTAAATATACACAGCTATAACTGATTTAAATATCACCACATAAACTCAAAAGAGTAACTTGCAAACCGACAAGGACAGGCAGGCTGCAGGCTAAAACAAATTACTTAGCCTTAGATCGGAGACTTGATAAACGATATGAATGCATCGGCTGGTCAATAAGAACTGAACACACCACTATGCTGTGCAATTTGATGACTGAAGACAATTGATTCACGATACCAGGGTGTCCTATATAGGTACCCGTTAGATAATGCGTGTTAAACCGTTATACAGAATAAAGAAAGAACATATGTAATGCGATTTATTTCTTATTTTACGTTTTTCTCAAAGTACCCCTATCATGAGTTTTTGTTTTTAATGTGTAATATACCTAGTAGAATCATAGTGTAACGAAAATATTTAAATCTATGATTGTATTTTATATTTTTTGTGCAATAATTAAAATTATTATTGTAATTTCTACATTCGTTCTACCATAAGATGCGTTACTTTGCTTCTGGGGAATGGAGTTTTATCGCTGATGACAACCTACTAGGGTTATTTTAATACTCTTGTAGCGCTTTTAAAGTTAGCTCTCTACATTTGTGAGGGTTGAGATCGTTTGATTGCTCCATTCGCACCGCGATCCGGTGATGGCTGTAGCTCCACATATATGTGGGTGGGGTGGCTGTTGGGTTTAGCCACGCTTCAGTGCGTGACGGTGCACTAGTTGTCGCGGCCTTCTCTTAGGCTTACGTCATCACTGATGTGGTGTTTGGTGATTGCGTCTTCTTCTCTGTTTGTTATGATAGTTTTCCGTTCCCGTCTGATTGAGATGAGAATATTTGGAATTGAAGTACTTTATCGCTATTTGCCATTATAAGATTTTTAATATTGTATACAACTAATTACTTGCAATACGCCTAACGTATCAAGTTACGTTTTTTTTCTGTAACTTCAATAAGTTACAGAATAAAATCATGAAGCTACTAATTTCATTTTGGTTTCCCTAAAATAATTGGTGTTATCTGTAAAATAAACATTTATCGGGAAGTTGTTTGAAGTTGTTCATTCATAGACAAACTTCCATCCTCGTGATGTAAAATTGCCGAGAAATGCATTATTAATATATGAGTTGAATGTTAAAGATATATCAAATCTTTGGAAATACATTATACGTACTCGTACATGAGTTTTTCTGAACATTATTCGTGTTTGCTTTCATGTTATTGATTGTACTAAGAATTTCAGAGTAAATGTCATAATATGGTCTACGCTTAGTTTGTTTATGTTTCCTTTACCTTTAATATAATATGAGCTATTTTAATATCTCCCCTAAATTTAGTTAATAATTTTCTAACAAAAAAGAATTGTTGACAAAGATTAAATATAATGCCGATCATGTGACCGTATGATATGAAATGTGAATACTTAATTATGACCCTACATTTCGAATTAGTGACCAATTAATGAGCGCCCTCATATGCATAACCCTATTATGCAATCCATCAACTCTTTGTATCATATATTAAATCCAGAACACTAATTAGGCAAATGAAGAACACTATTTAGGCAAATGAAGACTTTCAGTGGACAGTACCTTAATTATAATTCAAATCATCCTCAACATGTAAAAATTGGATTATTACAAAGTTTGTTCCAGAAGATTAATAATTTGGTAACTGATAACAAAGATAAAATTTTAAAGGAAAATTATACTACAGAACTTTTGATTAAAAACAACTACCCTCCGTCAATTATTGAACGAACTAAGGCTGAAAACAAAAGTTGCAAGCAAATTACCAAAAGACAATCCTAATTATCTCACTTCCGTAACTATTCCTTATGTAAAAGGAACATCAGAAAAATTCGTAGGATAAATTATAAATTTAACATCCGCACTGTTTTTAAGTCCCAAAATAATATAAGAAGCTACTTAACAAAATTAAAACCGAAAAACAAACAACAGGAAACCAAGAATGTGTCATATAAAATTGACTGTGGTTGCAACAAGACGTATATCGGCCAAACATCAAGACCTGTGGAAATTAGGGTAAAAGAACATATTTATAATTATAAAAAAGAAAACATTGAAAATATAAAAATTGGTTGAATATGCAGTAAAGGAAAATCATCATATAAATTTTGAATCGTCTATTGTAGTGTTTAAAGAATCTTCCTGGACTAAAAGAAATAAAATTGAAAGTGCGTGTATGACAGTTTTAAAAGATAATTGTATTTTCCAACCTTCCGTAAATTTCAGTGATATTTTTATACCATTAGTGAAAAAAGAAATCCATTCCAAAATTACGAATTACAAACCACATTTTTCTACATAATTCTTTTATTATTTATTAGTTTTTGGTCTTTACAGTTAGTTTTTAAAATTTTAAATGTTATTCTATTTTATCATATGTTTATTCTATTTTACACGTATGTTTTACAACAATATCAAACTGATGATGCCTTAACCGGTGAAAGCGCTTTTTAAATAAATTTAATGTGGAAGTATAAAAAACGTCTTTTCCTTTAAAACCTACTCACTTCCACCAAGAATAAAAAGCAGAAAATGAAGTTTATCCAGCCAAACAAAATTGTATCCGTCTTGTAGTTACAACATTCCAGGTGAAAACACGTACCGATTGTCAGGAGTTTTGAGAACCAAATTTTGGTTAGTTAAATGTTTTATGTATAAAAGTTATTTAAAAGCTGGCAGTACTGAATCGACCTTTATTTTTACACCATAATATTAATGTCTCCAAACATTCACATCAAAACACTTTGTAATCTTATATATTTTGTAATTGGTTAAAACATTTACACTTTTTTCCTTTAACGGATAAATATTTTTTTTAATTGAATTCGCGTTAAACATATATTTCAAATTAGATGCACTCCATGATTGTACTACCAAAATTAATGGCGGAAGTTTTTTAAGTTTAATACAAAATATGCTGTGGGGTAAAAGTAGTTTACAAACAAATGTATACTAATTTTTTTTTAAGTAGCTAAATAGAATGGTCTAAAAATCATGTGTTTGAAACGCGTGTGTGCAAGATTAATGTAGATGTCCTTTGCTCATGTACAATAAATATATATAATAAATTAAAGTCACTTTTTGTGTTTGTTTTTTGCATCGATAATTTCTAAACTGTTCAACGGGACACGGTTTTCACTGTTGGCTTCATTAAGAGCTAGGGCAGGTTCCTAGGTATGATATATCAATAATTTAATCATATACAGTAGAGAACAGTTATATTTTTAGGGATTTCATTATTAATAACTAAACGTTACGACTTATAACAAAATTATATGCTACGGAATTATATATTTCATAAAGAACATCTCCAGTATCCATCTCCAAAGAATAACTCAAAATAAACATTTCTTTCAAAGCTTACATTTTTATTAGAATTTTCGAAGCTATTCATAGTCTATCAATAAAGTATCCATATCAATGCTTTAAAATACGTAAATATTAGGTCAAATTACTCTTCTTGCAAATAATTTCGATCAATATTTTGGTAAATAGTTATTTTTTTAAAGCTTGTGTGTTTTGGTTGCGCTACTTATGACCTAAGAACGGCGCCTGTGCTATGAGTGATCGAGCGGGCATCATATCAAACTTCTTTAACTGAAGTTAAGTAAAAGCGATTAGTAGTAAGTTACTACCTTATACTTTTAGTATTCTTTAACCATAGTAACTTTTATATTCTCAAATTTAGCAGTTATTGTTATAATAACAATAGAATACATAGTAAAAGAAACATTTTATTTTTCAACAATTTAATTATCGACTAGAGTTTTTTTTTTAGTAGTTATAGTAATTTCTGTGGTAATTATAAATAACATAATTTTGAAAAAAGGTAACATAACCCTAATTATTTTATTGTAGGTATTAAGTTCTCGTTTGAAAAATTTGAATGTAGTAGGTGTTTTGGTTTGATTGAAAGTGTTTTTCTGCCAAATAAATAAAAACAGTTAGGTTTTTCAAAGAATAACTACCTACCTACTGAAAAGACAAACCATTTATTTAAAGTTATGGAATAAAAATTAAGGAAAAAATATGGCATCTAACTGGAATTAATTCATTAATTTGGGAGACAAAATATGAGTAGCTTCATGGTATACATACCAAGCCCAAAAAGAAATAAAATGATTTAAACTTAATGAATGTATGCTTATTGTTCTACAGATGCTTTGATTGAGTAAATATAACCATAAGTTTTTTCAGAGTCAACCGTCGAGTACGTAATAGCACAGACTATAGATATTTATATAGAAGCATAACTATATCTATATCAGAAGAAATCTATAGTCAACGGTAAAAGTGTTGCACCTTCAGGTATCTAATTGAACCATGTGTAGTTAGATAATAATTGTTTATTTTTATTGTCTTTCTGTATAAAAAGTGGACTACTTATGTCTCAAAGAAGGCGTAGTACGAGTATGGGTAGAAGTACAAAAATGAAAAATGAATGTTTTTGCAACGTATAATTGAACATGAAGAAGAGAGGGAAAATCGGCAATCAAATGCATTTCAACGTAAAGATACACATAATCTGCTGCTGATCTTGAGTTTCGTCTTCGTATCTCATCTTAATCCCGTTCAAAAGTTAGAATGGAGGGTATGACTTTTGGAACACCCGGTATACAAAAGACAAAGTTTTATGTAACTTTTACTATACATTTCTAGACCGTTATACTCGTAAAACCCAACTTACCTGTCTTTTGACAGATGTAAGATTCTCTAATCTATGATTTTCTTGGTTGGGAAAAAAGACAAAATCAACTATGGAACAAAAAAGAGCTAAGAACTAAATAAATTACAGTGGCTATAAATATACACTTTTCGACGTATTTTCTTGATCGTGGCAAGAATACAAACTAAATATTGGTGTCGGAAATATCATTCACTCGAAACAGAATTGCTCATAAAGCTAAAGCCTACAAAATTGCGTACTAGGCCGCGGGAATTTTGCTATTTACCATATAATGTAACAGTACTTAATGTTTTACGTAGGATCCGAACCACCCAGGCCTTTTTTGATAGATAAGAGCGATTTATTATTATAACGATCTTTCATTCCCCCCCCCCCCCCCGGAAATCTGGACAATCTGTATAAATATAATTTTTATACATTATCGTATTATATCATTGATTTAATATAATTTAAAGTGTAACATCTGTTTCTGTCTGACATGAATGGAGATGGCACCGAATGAGTTCTAAGTTGCATTTTCATTACAGGTTGACACCAATTTCGAATACCAGCAACTGTATATCTACCTTTGGTGTCTTCAAATTAATTTATTATTCATAAATATTTAAATAATGTGACTATTAGCTTAAACTCTTTAACTGTTGGGTTTCAGGGATTTCTTCAGGAGCTTACTAAGAACTGCAGTCTTGAGAGGGACCGAGATCGTAGAACTTCGGCAACGGACGGACACAGTTCCCTAGGTTTCTTGGTGCACGCTCCTGCTGATCCTATGGGCATGTTCCATGATGGTAATAGTGCACTTATTTATATTTTGTAATAATACTCCTCGTACCGTACACTTGGCAGACAGAGTGGCATGTACAGGGTTAGAGCACTACTGCCGGTATCTGTCAAGCTTCATCTCATGTAGCCACTTGTCCTGTTTCCATTCTGTTACTGCTATTTGGACTATGGGAACAGAATCTCGGTTTAAGACATTAGCACAATGCAAAAATGTATGCAAAACAGCTCAGCCATCCATTTTGTTTTTAATCTATTCTCCCACCGTCTTCCTGATTGTGTGCATCCTTTCCGCGATACTTCGGCATGCTCCCTTACTGGTACTTACATTGGTGACAAAAGTTTTGACTATGCGCAACTCTATAAAGCTCTTATTTTGAACGACTCCCAGTACAAAAGTAAGATTTACTTCGTGGTAAGATTCTTCATAGTTTTGCTGTAATTATAAATCACAATTATTCACAATTGATTTTGAGTACAAATTTTGACAAGAACTGATTTAAACAGATTTGTATTGATTTATCATATACGAAATAAAAAATGCTCATTTGATTATAATGTTTTCCATACGTAAATATTTAATTGTTTTATTTTACCATAACGGTGAAGTATAATCCATTTCGTTATTAATTCTTGTATTATTTTGTAATACATATCTCATTGTTACATGAAAGTTTTAAAAAAGCACGTAGTAAAATTCTACAAGCATTCTACATTGAAATGTGCATAAATTTTTCGATCACAATTGTGTGTACTTTAGAATGTAAAAAGTAATTTGCAAACCTAAACCAAACAAAGCTAAAGCAAAATATGTGCTAATGTTAACATAACAAGTCTAGTATAACTTTTGTTTGATGGTAAGCACAAAGGGGAACAAACCCCTATTTCGCGCCAGAGATCTAAAAGACTTCCAGGTGAAATTATAAAAATGTATACTAATTAATTCAGTTTCCCGAAATTCTACTGTATTTTATATTAATATTGAAAAGAAGCAGTAAGACTTCTAGGAAATTCAATCACAACAATAATACAATCTCTCACGAGATGAAGGTAATCTTTAAGAGATGATTGATTAACGTTATTTGTAAAACATTACAACTTTTCCTATTAAAAAGCTCCTTTTAACCAGCTACATCAACCCTTATTACATGTTTATAAATGCTCAAGGGTAATCTATCATCGTTTGAATCTTTGAATGAACTGTTTCACGTCAATATTATGACTTCCAGGTGTGACGGTGCAGCCAGGCCGGATGCACGCTCTGTGTGGCAACCTATCCAAGAACTATCGGGACGTGCGTTGTCAGCCGAACCCAGACGCCTTCAACCCCTGCGAAGACCTGATGGGCAACTGGGCGCTGCGCGTGGCCGTCTGGCTGGTAGCTGTAGCAGCTCTACTGGGCAACGTCACCGTTCTCCTGGTGTTAGGGAGTAGTCGCTTCCGCATGACCGTTCCTAAGTTTCTAATGTGTCACCTGGCCGTGGCCGACCTCTGTATGGGCCTCTACCTCCTTATCATCGCCGCTGTCGATTCTCGCTCTATCGGTGACTATTTTAATCACGCCATCGACTGGCAGAATGGTACGTGTTTGTTCCAGAATCTAAAAGTATTAGAATTCACACCATTTAAACTTAGACTCTGTCACTTCACAAGGTATTCTCTACACCTAAATTCACTGAAACTTCCAAGAATATAATATATCGATATTTAAAAATGCAAACATAGGTGGTTTTGGCATTATGATTAAGATTTGGCTTAGATTTAAGATTGAAAGTTTAGAAGTTCTGTCTTTTAGATGCTTCAAAGAATTTGTTAATTAATAATTCTCTGTACAGTTAATTCTCGACTAATGATTCAATTATTTCAAGGCTGGAGAGTTTGAGCTAATCCGATATCGCTGGAAGGCTGAAGTTTTCTTATGTTTACGAGGAATAATGATCAGTTGAGGTTTGATTTGAGTTAAGAATATTCGTAATTTGTCATCTCGTAACTTACTATTCTAAACTGAATAGAACATGGTAGTCCTTTACTAGTATTACTCAATATTTAAATCCAAAATGATCATATTAAATGCTAAGAGAGAATCCCGAGCATTTGCAATTCTTATAGCAGTAATCTTTAGAGTATATATTATTTAAAATTATTAGAATCCACATTCCCTTGTAACATACGAGTATATGCTTAGAATCAAAGAATGTTGATGCCACAAACCCTTACAATCTTATATTTTTGTCTAAAATCACACTGTTTTCCATTATTTCCTAGTAGTTTTTGCTTTCGTCCAAACTATTGTAACGTTACGTTGTTTTTATGTCCTGAAAGGTTATATTTTTCATTGTTGCAAACCCTATATCACCAAAACCACAACTGTGATGGTTGATACAGGTATTGGATGCAAGGTGGCTGGTTCGCTGACAGTGTTTGCTCGAGAGCTGTCCATCTTCACCCTGACCGTGATCACGATAGAGCGCTGGTACACCATCACCTACGCCATGCACCTGGACAAGCGACTTACCCTGACGTCTGCCGGCAGGATCATGGTGTGTGGCTGGCTGTACTCACTGTGTATGGCTGCCTGCCCTTTACTGGGCATCAGTGGCTACTCTAAAACCAGGTCATTGACTCCCAGCAAATTAGCTAATAGTCACAGATTTATGGCTTTGTTGATCAAATGTAAATTGTACATATTTTACTATTTTATCCGTGTATATTACATATGGCTACACGATAAATTTTAAATGTTATATGTAGGTATAGCGTTTTTTTGAAAGAGTAAGCAATAATTAAAATATAAAAAGTAAAAGTATGCGCATCTTTAATTGTGTAATTTAAGTGTTAAGCATGTTTGGTGTAGACCGCAAGGAAGTTATATACGAGTATCATTATCTCACTTGCCAATTTGTACGATATTAAATGTAATGAGGTATAGAGGAAGAAATGGTCGAAAGTAACTGATTTTTTGTTAACAGCATTTGTTTGCCCTTGGAGAATTTGAAGCCGTCGGACCTGGCTTATCTCATAGTGCTCCTGACCTTCAACGGCGCTGCCTTCTGGATAGTGTGTGCTTGCTACGGGCGGATGTACTGTTCTATCCGGGGCGGACAGGACGCTGTGGCCGCTCTCACCCGCTCTGACATGACAGTGGCTAAGCGGATGGCGCTACTGGTCTTCACCGACTTCGCGTGCTGGGCGCCCATCGCGTTCTTCGGGATCACCGCGCTTGCCGGCTACCCCCTCATAGATGTCTCCAAAACCAAGATCTTGCTGGTGTTCTTCTACCCGCTCAACTCTTGTGCTAACCCCTACCTGTACGCTCTGCTCACCCAGCAGTACAGGCGTGACCTGTTCGTTCTCCTCAGTCGGTGCGGGTTCTGCTCTGACATGGCCGCTAGATACAAGGGCACCCAAGAGGCGGCTAGGATGGGGTTCCGAGGCCCTTCGGTCCCCTTCTCCTCGGGGTCTGTCCACCCCAACCACCGTGGATCCGTTCTGACGACGATCACCTCCATGGAGTCGATGGCCTCGAACCGTATCGCCTGCACTCGCAAACAGCAGCTGGAACTGGTACCTCTGTCTGCTTCACAATTTGTCGACTCTAAAAGAATTTCTAGAACTAATACTTTTATGTAAAACCAAGTTGATGTATACTAATAACTGTGTTCAATTAAGATATTGTTTATAACTAATTGTTTGGTGAACTAAAAATATTATTTTCAATATGTGTAAAAAATAATATAATTTTATCAACTATAACAATGTGTAATTTTTTCCTCTCAAAATATTTGAACATAGTGTTGATGATCGTAGCAGATTGGGGTTGTGCGTGGTGTGTGTGTGTGTGTGTGTGTGTGTGTGTGTGTGTGTGTGTGTGTGTGTGTGTGTGTGTGTGTGTGTGTGTGTGCGCGCGCGCGCGTCGTGCTTGTGACCGTGGTATATATTTACACAAAAACAATATTTTGGATATAAGGTGGTACTGTAGAGAGAGTACCATAGTCGAACTATCTCCATCTTAAATCTCCTAAGTATCTAACTTTCAGCTCATTGAAATACAAAATTATATAACTGAGGAAGGAACGCTACCGGCTGCGATGACCATGGGTAATGAGGAGAAAAGGTAAGATATTGCACGATGGAGTAGTCGTTGTTAGATTATTGGTCCTGAAATTACATCCTCATCAACTTCTTGGACAATCGTATTAGTGATGCATTTCTGTGCCATCTGTTTTAAGATGGAAACTTTTTTTATTTAAGGACATATTATATGAGTATTAGTTTACAAGGTGAGCACGCCACATCAAGTGTCGTGACGGCTTTCATTGAGGCTGCATGCAAAGTTTCAATTTATAGCTCATTTCATCCTCGAGATGTCTTGCGGAGTGATAGAAATACAATCATACAAAAAAGAAGTTGACACAGAAGTGACGCATCATAGAGCACACTCTTGTAAAAATAAAGTTGTATCCAAAATTTAGAGTCTACGTAAGAAATCTTTCTCGACTTATCTTGTCACATGAGACATTTAGGATTTTTTTCATTAAGTTGGGGTTTCATATCAGTGTTTAAATAATAAACTTCTACACGCCAAGTCACGGTTATATAGTCAGCATCTACACACACCACTTACTTGAGGTTTATGATTGTTTACTTGGCCTGATGAAAAACAATTGGAACTGTTATTTTCTCTAATGTAAAATGCATCAAATCTTGATATTTTCATGATCCCAAATCGGTACTTCTTCAAATAGATAATGTTCCAGTCTCTCCAATAACAACGAGTCTAACAATATGTTCAACTTCGTCAAAGGCCCTAAACAGATATACAAAGAACTCATAAATATGTTCCTTGTCGTCCACAGCCTTTGTGTCGTTTAAAGAAGAACATTGAGCATTCGTTGCACATATCCCTCTATAAATCGGAATTGTTTATATATGTATATTATTATATGATTCAAAGGGGGGAAGGAAGATATCCATGAAAAAGCTTTTAAAATATTTTTCAAAAAGTATATAACATTTATATGGGACGAAAATTAATTAAGTCAAGTTTTCTGCCATTTTTTCATAAACATGTTTGACAATAGATAATTTGAGAGCTTAAGGAAATATTCTCGCGCCAAATGAACAACAATTAAACGTATTAGTGGACCACCAAAACATCAGCACAATTTGTAATGGAGTCAAGCTACTTAATCCGTAAGTAAAATAAAGCTACTTTGCAAAACACCTGGGATGATATAATATAACGGGGTTTCGTCGCAAAGTGGAACTAAATTTGAATTTACGAGACCCTCAGGTGTTAAATTTTGCTGAAGTAAGCTAAATCTCAAACATCCATGATAAACTTCTTTCATTACACTCAAGTGTGTATGACCTGATCAGAATTAAGAAGTCTTAAATTATTAAATGAATACCTACTATTAACTATTATTATTACTTATAATATTGAAATCATTAGTTATGAGAGTTATCAGTTACATACACACCAGAGACCATTGTTACCTAATACATAAACTCGATTGCAGTTCTATTTTTTAAATAATTAGTCATAAGTTATTTGCTGAGCTTTAGCGAAGCCTATCACTCGTAAGTCTGAAAAAATTACATTTCTGTCTATCTGTATGTCTTAAAATTATGCATGAAGCTTCATTTATACATAAATATACACATTTAATTTATATATATAAATTATATGTATATATATAAACACTATTATAAACAATAGTATGTTCAACCAACAGAAATACGAGTTATAAACAAATGTATTAGGATGTTGAAAGAAAAGTTGAAAACAAATTCGCGTACTCTCAAAATAGGAATTGGAAAAGTCAGACAATGAAACAGTAAGATCCAACAGTTAAATGTACATTTGACGAAAGACCTTGCATTCTCGTAAATGTTGGGGTATTGTTCTGTCTATCGTTTGAGAAGAGTGACTGTACAAAGCCCGGGTGTGGTCAATACTTGCTGGAAAGAATATTATTCTTTGTATTCAGTAGAATGGGTAAAGCTTTTAAAGAGAACGTTACAACTAGTTTTAGAGTTAAGAAAGATAAAACAGATTAAGACATTTAAAGTAGATATAGGCCTACATGTTATAAAGAAAACAGACAGTACATCCTCTATTAAACAATTAAATTAGGAATATAGTATCCGTTATATTTCATTTTCTTAAAAAACTCATTTACTCTTAGCCATCGTAACATGGAGTTAAAAGTCAGTGTGAGCCCTACCAATACGCAAAATATGTAAATGTTTCTTGTAGTTATTCTCATTATAATTCCATTATTATATTGGGTGGAGATGTACGTTTTTATACTCTCCATATCAATCTCAGGAAGTAGTTTAAAAGGATAGTGGAATTTTTCGCATGTTTTGTGGACTTGATTTTCAACAAGGGTACAAGGGTTACAGACGATAAGTTGTAATTATTTATTTAGCTTAAATTCTAACTTATGTCAATAGCAGTGGTATTGTTATGGTTTAGAGCCAAAGCACTAAACAAAATGTAATACATTGTTTCCAGCAAGTATTTAATCACAATTCGACTACAGAACTATATAAAGACTCTAAAATTGTATCTTTATTTTTTCATTCTTTTAAATTCAATACAAAATATTTGATCAGAGACAAATCCTCATAAACCACAATTTTTGAGGATAAAAATCCAATCAATATTCATCATTCAAA
This sequence comes from Homalodisca vitripennis, assembly GCF_021130785.1. NCBI lineage: Eukaryota > Metazoa > Arthropoda > Insecta > Hemiptera > Cicadellidae > Homalodisca > Homalodisca vitripennis. Next base: position 137,647,356 of record NC_060207.1, read on the forward strand.
TTTTAACAGTTAATGAACACATTAAAGAAAAACTTAAAGCGAAGACTATTGCAAAATGTTATGAACATTGTTGAAATATACGGCCTGTAAAGGATAAAAAACACAGTAAAAAAGGGTGGTACCATAATAATTCAGACTTTAAGGATTGGATTTGACTGTGAAGGTTACTAAAATAATTGCTAATATTTTTTATAGGAATCATTAATATTTTTTTATTTTTTCGTTATTATGAAATTTACAGAATTTCGTCGACAAAGGTTTGTTGGTACAGTGTAACATCGTTTAATCTGTAGTATTGTGAACCACAAAACGGACTATGGGGTCAATTTAAATGCAGCCAAAAACCTTTGAGAGGCAATAGAGTTGCAGAAGATCTGATTACTTTGGTACGTCACATACAGCGTGACATTGTTACCGGCACACGTAGACGTGGACTAGAATAAGTGTATAAAACCTTTTTATTTAGCTACTTCTGAATTTTAGTAGTTTTTTATTATTACTATTGTTTTTATAAGCTGTTCCTACAACCAGAAAAAACGACAAAGAACAATAGTACTGTAGGGAAAGTAGAAAGGAAGAGCGATAGTAACCATAACATTGACTATTTTCAACTCGCAGACATGGCTCGAATATCACAAAGTCTCGCAGATCAATTGATCATATGTTCCACATTCTGGTCCCGAGGAGAAATCCTGTGGTAACTCCACTAAACAGGGGGGCATGCAATTTTAACTTATCAAAGAACTGTTCGCTTTGAGACGGTCAAATCCACCTCCAAGGGATTATGCACGAGAATAAACAATGTACTATATTTGCCATCAGAGTTAACTTACATAACAGTCATCGTTGAAACATTTATGATGTTTATAATCATGATCAGTTTAACTAAATAAACGTATCAGTCTTCATTGGATTCAAAATTTCAAGTATATAACTGATTTCATTCTTGGAATATCCTTTGGAGAGAAAGAAAATACAGAAAAGAAATATTTACATCCCCACAGCAGACAAAAGAGAAACTGTACAGACATCAATAACGCTCATCCAACTCCCATGGACAAAAAGTTGAGGAAGCCTCTCACTGTACTTAAAACTTATAGGTGCTCTACGCAGCTTCCATAATGACAGGATATTCAGGATTTATAAGAGAAAGAGATAAGGGCCGCCCTGTACTGGGATTCCATGCCAACATAAGATGAGGGTGACACTATCTTAGTCTTTCCACTCTGGAAGTAGGGAAGGATTTTGCTGTTTCAGCCTCTTACTATTAAAGCGGGCAGGGATGTGCTCTCCCTCACTTTTAGGCTTACAAAAACTGTTAACACTAAAGTAGCATCATCCACTCCTTAAATAGTCCCCCGTAGGATACTAACCTATCGATCAAGATAGCACGTCTCCAATATCTGAACAGTAGTTGTGGTCAGTGTGTGCCGCTCATTGGGTTTCCCCAACGGGGTTAAACGTCGGATTTTAATATATCCAATGTAGGTTTGTCTGGGAGGTATTAACTAGTCAGAAATAAACCCTCCTGAAGATTCTTCTTCCTTTAGCGAAGAAATCCGCGAGAAACCGCGACACTGTTAATAGAATTTTTTGACATCATGAAACCAGAAACTACAGCATTGATTATATGGAAATGTGTATACATGTGTGAATTACCTATTAGGTGATCGCTAAGAAACTTTTTTATTTTATTATTATTATTTATTTTGAATGGATATTTCGACTTGGAAATACCCGAAAAATCGCGATACTTGTATGGAAAATTTGTATCATATTCACAATTGTTAAATCATTTAATTTGCTATCAAAGTCCCACATGAGTCGTGTGAATACTGAGCCGGGGCTCAGTTTGAACGTTTTTGTGTCTTTTATTTTTCCCACCTCGGCCACTCTTGTCAGTCGGTGGGGGAGTCCACTCCGTCAGAGTATTGATTTTCTGCTGGTTGGACTGACTGGTTGAGGTCAGCTGGTTGACCTTGACTAGTTTACCGACCAGCTGTTCACCGGCACCGGCTACTGTTCGGAGCGGTCAGACAACGTTCGGAGAAGCTACTGCGTTTCTGGCTGTTCTCTGCTCGTCCTGATTCCCCATGGCTGGCTAACTCCACTACTTTCGGCAGGTAATTGTCTCTCTCACAACCCTCTTAACTTTATTTTGTTGGCGGGCTTTTCTCTCCCACCCCAGACATATATTTTCGTAGCTTAGTTAATAGTAGTTTATTTGTTATTTTGTAACTTGTGTTCCTCGTGTACGTTGTTCGTGTCGCTAAGTGTTCTTTCCTGTCTTTCGTACGTTTCTAAATTGTTTAATTTATTAACTATGCCGGTTAAGTTTTATTATATTTTTGCGCCGTGCTTTCTAATTGATCCGTTCGGGCGAACGGAAATTATTTATTTAGTAATCACCTTGTATTTATTTAGTGTAAGCGAGACGGTACAGACTTTACAAATTTTGTGACCTCGTGTTTTGGTGTTGCGTGCAAAATTGGGTGGCAACATTAATGATTTTCATTTTCTTGCTTAATTAATTATTTGCCTTATAGTTTAATAGTGAACGGATTATAATTTAATTATTGTTATTTGGGAAATAATGTTCTGTTTATTATTTGTAAATTATATAATTATTATTAGGCCTACCTTACAATTAATATTTAATAATAGAATGTAAATTATTATAATATTATAATAGAATGATTAAAAATCCAGCGAACTATAGTTACAAGTAAATGTTATCACGCTTAATCATTTAGTATGGCTGTTCTAGCCTATAAGTAAATGTTTATATATTTGAAAATTTGTTTTGTACATAATATTTAATATTGTCACCAAGTAGTGTATTTTATAATACTTGGTGTCTTGAGTTATTTTTAGGAAATAGTCTTTGATACTTAAAAGGTACTGTTAGTTACAGATTGTTTATTTTTAGTTGTTAAATTTAAATATTTTTATATATACTTTGTGGCAAACATAATTAAGTTTTATTATTTCTCAGGTTGCAATAACATTTTTCTAAATATCTACTGGTTATGTTGGGATTCTATAGGGTCCCCGTGAGTACCGTCAGCGGGACTGGTACGGCGAGTCTGCCCGAACAACTGAAACAAAATTGAATGCCCTCGCCCTGCCAGCGCTACCGTACCGGCATCCAACCGGAGCGTCCGTATTCCATCTTGACAAGGTTGGATCCAAAATGTTTTTTTTTTCTTCTTCTTTATACCACTTGAGACGAATTGGCTTGTATGGAGCGCTGCCAGATGTTAGAATCTGGAGGAGGCCAGTATATTAGCCAGTATTTATTTAGTTTAGTTACGTGAACTGAAGGGGAGGATTTCATCTTTAATTCGGATTCGTGGAGGCAACTATGCCCCCGCCTCCTTCGAAAATTGGCTTTAAATATTTTTTTTAATTTTCGGCTACAAACTTGAAACCAAATTACTTTTTAAAATTAGTGGGCCTAGAAATTCTACAACCTTTTCCCTCCCCTCAGTTCATAAAAAAAATTACCTGTTAAAATTTTTATATTTACTACAGCCGTACCTGAAATTGGTTATTTATATATCAAATTTCTATATTATATATATTATTTATTTATTATGTTATTATTTCTATTTATTATGTTATTGTCTATATTGGAATTTTATTGTTGTTATTTAGTTTTAAGTTACGCGGTGCACCGTGGTGCTGCAGTAATTGTACTTTGCATGGAAATGTTTGCCACCTACTAATTATATTTTGTACTCGAAATCTTGTCTCTCTTTGTCTCTCTTCCCCACTAGTGGCATGTGTTTGTTTTTTTTTTTTTTTTTTTTTTTTGCTTTGCTCCGAGTTTTGGAGGGGCGCGCTTCCGAGACCTCCTGTATATTTTCGCTAACTCGGGACAATACGTTCTAGATGAGATATTTTTGCATGGTTTCATAACCAATTCTATAAATGAACTTTCATGCAAAATTTCAGGTATTTAGATGAAATATTTCTCGAGATATCTTGCCACACGATACATTAATCTCTTTTCAATTAAATTGGTTTTCATATCAGTGTTTATAATAATAAAAGTCTATCCCAAAGTCACCATAAAACTATGCTTGTATGTAAAGTAAAGTAAAGATGTCTTATTTTATATGCGAAATTAGGGCTAAATATGTCTATATGTCAGTTCGTATTCTAGATATAGGACAGACAGATAGATAGAAAGACAGACAGAAAATTAGACAGGCAAATATATATTTTACAAGAAATACATAAGTGAATAAACAGGTAAGGAAACTGTCCCAAAAGTGCTGGAAACTTTTGTCAGCCCAGCTCTAACCCTCAGCCTATAAATATTTAGTGCACTTAAATGTAACATTAGTTATAAACTCCAGGAAGCGGTTTTGTAATTTGACCTTAGAGTTCCGTTCCACAATCATAAAAGTTACTTTCACAAATCCAAATTACAGCTAAAAATATTCTTAAACCAAACAATAAACCTCACCTTTCATGCGACTAAAATGGTATAACTGTCCATTTCAATTCTTTAGCATTTAACAAGCCAATCGTGATGTAGCTTTACTGTCTGTATGCATCTGAATAAATTCATGCAGAGCCAAAATAAATTATATTTAGTTGTTTATAAATATTAATTTGTAAAATGTACTCTTCTTGTATAAACTTTTCGTAGGAAAGACAGTTTTAATATAGAGACAGAAATTCAAAATAAGTAAACCACTACCAAAGTACTACTCTATGTAAAGGAATAAAGTACACTACTTATGGAAGAATGTGTATGGAAAACTATCCAAAACGGAAAAAATATAACTATTGAGTACCGTACTTTTTATTTTTGTGTAATAATTAAATCTGCATATTTGATCGCAAAATCAAATCCCCCCCCCCCAAAAAAAAAACATTAAAGAAAAGTGATAATTTTCCAATTCATACATAACTTGAAGTATTGGTAGGCAGATAGAAGAAATCATGAACAATGTTGTGTAATATTGAGAACCATACGAGATTGTATTGAGAGCTTACGAATAGGAGATTCCTGTGAACAGCACTCAAGCCTATTTGTTAAGACGAGCGCACGTCTTTCCCTGCAGTCTTTCTTCATTTATTTACTGTCACAACAACTTCAGCTGTCCTTTTCGCTTTGCTTTTACAACTCTGCAAGATTTACCTTCAAAGATGTAAATAGATTTCTTTGAATGAACACGTGAATTGCGATGAGAGAAAGCTAATATATTGGAACTGATTTTGTAATTTGATTCTCTTGAAACTGTTAAAGAAACATTTATACACGTCCATAAAATATATACATTTTAAAGTAAACATTAATATATTTACAAATAATTTAATGAAATAGATACGAACGTATATTTCTTAATAAAAGAGGATGTTTATCAACATATAATGTTCTATATATTACTCACGTTAACGACACCGGGTAACCAAAACCACAGACATTAAATCATCTAACCCAGTGCTAGGTTGTAATAGGAGGAGAACATATTAATATAGAGGTACAAACGGTGTAAAATAACTTTAATAAATACAAGTGACTTAGCAATAGGTATCAAAAATAAAATTCATTGTTTTTGTTCATTTTAAGAAACACAATTGGAATTTTTGTTCATCTAACTCTCACTATAGAGGTAGATAGACTTCCCACAGCCTCTTTAGTCCTGGTATCCCTTTTTCATGTAGCCTACCAATATTATATGTCTGTTCTAGATGTAAAATAGGACAAGATGTATAATACAAATTTAGCATATAATCGTGGAGAACTGAAGACGTTCTCAAGTCAACACTGTATTGTTATTGAGACAAAACAAACACAATAATTAATTTTAGCGATTAAATCAATGGTAAAGTTCTCAGATGTGTAAATTTATTAATACAATTTTGTAAAATAACATTATAATTGTTATAGGAATAAACATTTAATAGCCGCCAAACATGTCACAGTTAAGTTATCAGTTGCTTGTTGCTCCTGGCTTCTACAAGAGTATCTTTAAAGTGGTCGTGCTCACTTATGCCTTAACATATTTTGTTAAAAATAGTACCATTGGAATTGCAATAAAATTCTCCAAATAGGTGGTGTGTATTACAGTTTTTATAACTATACTGGTTTTTTTATTTGACATTAAAGATTGTCAACGGACTCCATTATTTAATATTAAATAAAATAACACAATTTTGTTCTTTTGCCTATTCAAACCTATGTGCCAAATTTGGATTATTTAGGTTTACTAGTTATAGACATAATTTGTTAAAAAATACAAAATGGCGGCTAGCGGCTAAAGTAAGTGGAAATTGGATTGGAATTACACATAAAATTTTAAAATGCATAGCCAGCCAGCCAACATTATTGTTACATCCTGTGTATGAAATGTAAAAAGTATTAAAATTATATGTATAAAATGATAGAAAACTTTTTACGTAAATAAATTTAGTATCTCATATTATATAAAAATGGCAACTTAATAATTAGCAAATTTACTTTTTCAAAATAATTATTCACAGCCCGTTATAAGAAGTAGTCGCTTCTGTCGGTCAGTCCCGCAACTGCCATACTTTTTATTTTGTAACTAAATATTCTTCTTAAAATAAAGTTATTTATAATTAAAAAATATGTCATTCTCTTCAGTGATGCTTATACACACACTGTAGAAATCTCGTATCCTTATATTCAGTTTTTAAATATTAAGTGCTACCTCACTGTTTAGAGATCTTTCATATCCATTGCCAGGGCCTACTGAATATTTCTTTCATATGAAGCTAGAAAACTATTTTGTGGAACTTACACAATAAATTGAAATTAAAACATGAACCGTTAATGAAATGCGGAAGATTTTTTTGTTTCCAAGAACCAGTTTTTGCTGGAATCCCCCAAAAGATATTCACACGATGTTTACATATAGATGTAAAAATATCTATAGTGTTGTTGCAGACGAAAAGCCCTGCTTTGTGCCCATATTTGCTCATTATGTAGAAAATGTAGGACCTCCAGATAATCTAACTTTAGTGATTTATTAATGTTTCCATACTTATATACTTTCAGAAACATGAATCTCGTCAGATTATGCTGAAAATCCCCAATCCCACATATATAGATTAGCAAAGCCTTTTTGTGAGTTGAAAACGAATTATTTGTTTTCTGTGTGTTTGATGACACGACTCTGATTGATTGATTGATCAGATCTTTGTGGTGAGTGGCGTAAAGAAATAAATTGAAGAAGACACATGTGTTGTGTCATTACATCTGCCAGCTTGTATGTTTTTCTTGTGACTGTTTAGTTCTCAATATCTTATTTCACCCCCTTTTAATATTTTTTTGTAATCTGTTATTTTAATTATCTTAACATCACTTCTTATGACGATGTATGTGTTTGACAACGATACTATAACGAAGAACCTGCGGTCGTACCTATATCTACAGTTTTTACTGATTGGTAGGTAATTTAACCTTTTTCTTATGGTTATTCATCAATTCATCATTATTCATCTAAACGTTCATTAATAAATAAAAAATTATTGATTGTATTCGCGAAGTTGGTATTATTTTTCATTTTTTCCTACCCCCATTATAATATATTGTAATTATATGAAAATATTAATGACAATAAGGGACGGATTTCGCCATGGATATAATACAGAGTTGCCATTCCAATAAATTAATACCACTCATGTAAGAACCGAACTATCAAAGCTTTAGTGTTCAATCCATCCAAGCCTGTTTGCCGTGCCTCATCCGCCGAAGAGAATGGGTTCATCTTGATCTTGATCTTTATTTAGGGCTAGGGGAAGTAACTAAGCAACTGCAAATCAGTGTTAATTACATTATTTCTCTTAGAAGGTTTAGGGGTGGGGTATACCCTCAGAACACGCCGCTGGCTGAAACAATTATATTGTTAATTTCCTGAATACATCATAGATGTAACAGTTTTAGCTGTATAAAATTTCACTAAAAGAGAGAACATAAATTTCACAACGGAGAAGAAAGACAATCTAGAGTAGAAAATATATCAGCAGCTGTGCAGATATTATATTTCCTATTCTAGATATCTTTTCTTTTTAAACTGAATTTAGATCGATAAGTCTCACAAAATTCTTATTTACGGTAGGATAACACTATAGATTCCATACAAGTACAGTATTCATTAAGATAGAATTTGAGGGCTTCTCTTCTTGATTACATTGACAACTTGGGCCTTATAAAGTTAATAAAGTGACACGGGATATACTATCACCACACGTTCACATCAATTCTGTCTGACAATACCGCACTTACATTACAACTTGAAGGAGTTTGAGGGAGTTGAGCAAAAGATCCAAATATTAAGTTATCACCTTGGCTGGGTGTCCACATACTATTTCTACCCTACATGTATACAACTAGAAGTATGTGTGAGGACGACATACAGGACTTCATTCAGTACTCAGAAAGCTAGATAGTTAAGTGACAACACTGTCAGTCTCAACCAGTCCCAATACCTAAGTGGTTAGGAACTGATTGAAGAGTGTGTATCTTCGCGTTCTTAATCACTTGTTTATTAGTTATTACGCGATAGCTATTACGATAGCTTTGGTGCTCGCTGATAATAACATCATACAGAACGTTCAGAGTTCTCTCAATCTCCTCCCTCATACTAATGTTCCAACCCTCTCATTTAACATCAATATTAACAAACCAGTTGATACTTTGCAATACATCATATGTTTCAGAAAGTAATTTTATCTCTTTGTCCTTCCTGTTAATCACTAATAGTATCGTTTTATCGTTACTGTTACATTTTGTGAACTAATCATTTTAATATTTGACAAATGATTTGGTTAAGAGCTGTTGTGATTGGAGTAATTTTCCAACTATATGGAAAATCCTAGCCGTTACTCTCGTAAATATTTCCTCGCAGTATAGCAAGGACGTGTATAAAACCACTTTTTAAACGGTAGTCAAGCATTACTGAGATAAGTGATGGCGATTCGAATTTTTTTATCTGGTTTTGTAACCCCCATTAATATATAACATATACCAAATGGTCCCTAAGTTGGAGAGCGAAGCGCTTTTTAGTCAGCACCTATAATGTAACACGAACGATCATGTGGAATTCGTCGACATTTCGTAGAGTAATCTCAAAACTTCAGTAGTTTCTATGAAGATATGATTATAATCAAGTAGTTCAAAATTCCATTGAGGAAAATTTGTGAGATAGCACATAATTATAATATCGAACAACTGGTGGATACTTTCAAAATATATTTAAAACCATCCATTCGAGCAACACGTCGGTAACTCAAAGAATAAAAGGCACTAATGCTGAATTTTCGCTTTAATTTACTTGGTAGTATTTTATATGCTGTGATTTTGAGCTTAATCGTTATTAGTTAATTGTATATATTTGAAATTATTGTAGCACGTTTTAATAACGTAATGCTTATTTCAAGGTAAAGTAAATAACAAACAAATATTTCGTAAATAAGCTTTCACATTTCATCAACAAGTCGTTAATTACAGTTGTTTTTAAGTTTTGTAACACTAAACATTATAATGTAACGAAACTACTCATAATATTACAACTAATTTCAATTCATGATTAAAAATTGGGCTTGAAATATATAACAGATTGTAAGTATAAAATTGTTACAATCATAATAATATTATCAAACTAGTAAAAAGCTTGGAAGGTACACCATAATAATAATTGTTGATTATTAGGAGCAATATTATTAAATATTTTGATAATTGAGAGATAATACTGATGATAAGCTAGTGTATCCATGAAGTTTGTAAGGGATATGTAATTATTAGTAAATAAAATTACATGACTAAAGAATATACCACTGTAGGTAAGGAAGTATCGTAATACAAATCGAAACAAACATCCCCCGGATGTAAGCTGATATCATCCTTCCGCTCAGACATCGCTGCTAAACAACAGGAAATGATAGCACATCGTTTTCAACAGTTTCACACCAAACATACTGATACAAAAAATATTGGTACTCACTCATCACTACGTGGGGATTCGTGAGAGGCGTGGTCCAATGGACATGGCGGGAGAACTAAAAACGGGCTTCACGGCGACATCGGGGCGGTCCTCAGGAAATTCAAGACGATAACGAAAAATCGGATGTGCACATAAAATACTTTACACGTTATAGTGGTTTGTGTCAGCATCCAGTAAAAATATGTAAGTTAAGAATTTGTTTATGTATTTATAGGAACGCATCATTAGGTAATATCAGGATTTTTATAAATTATTTTAGCATGTTAATTTTCAATTTTCAAGGTACCTGTACTTAAAAGTAATTAATTACATTATCATGTGTAGAGATAAAATTAGTAGTTTGTTTTTGAAAAATTTGTTTATAAATTTCAAATAATACGTGTCAATTTTCTTGATTTGTAAAAGTAATACATTAATTTTTATTACATAAAGTTATGTAAATGTTTAAACATTTTAAGAGAAAGATTTTCCCTTCCTTAGTTGATGGAATATATCTTAAATAAAATAATTTGGAATATCACGTTTAAAAATACAATTTGTTATTAGAATCGGTGAAATATAACTTGTAATATAGTAAACTCGTATAAACTATTACTCATGCTTAGTATTTAAATTGTTGGTGCTAAATGTATATTTCGGATCTCTGGTGTTATTTAATATGGAAAAAAGTAATTTAATTTTGAAATAAATAAAATGTGTGTTACAGTAGTTCATGTGAGTGTGTTGTATTGTCAATCGAACTACTAATACATTCTCTCATGATAGCCAAACCTACAAATTCACATCCAAGCCTTATTTGATGATTCCCCAAATTAGACTTCGCATAGTAAAATTTAACCACTAATTTACATAATCTAACAGTCAGCCCTTACATGGGGGTAACCTTACAAGCCTAAACCAAATCTTACAAGTTGGATAAGAAATAATTTTACTATTAAACATTTTAGAGCATCCGTTTCTTTTAACCACTTAATCCGGAATAATTATACATCGCTCTAACATCATGACGTTGCATTTAATTATATGCAGACATATAAATATAAACTGTAATTTTTGATAGAAGTAACCAAACCATTCATTATAGCAACTAAATTAATATTAACCTGGAGAATGATGTACACAAAGAACACTTCAAAAGCTTTGCCCACAGTTTCAATAATCTGCATTGAAATTAATTTCAAACTGTCATTGAATCGAAATATTTTGTTTGACTAACAGCACAAATATTTGTTTTCTGCGGAAATGCAATATTTTTACCCTCGATATCTAAAAAGTTATTTGCTAAACATTAACGAAGCTATTAACTTGGATGCAACAAACAATTACTGATTTCCTTCCGTTTTATTAATATAAATTATATATATTCATTATTAACGATCGATGGTTTTAAAATAATGACCCATTGTGTCTTCTAATCTTTTCTTTTAATAGGTAGATGATAACTAAGATATGACATTTTTGGGGAAGGTATGTGTTTTGTTATAAATGTAGATTTAGGTAGACTGATAGGAGTCAAATACTAAAGAATAAGAGTAAGCATCTATAAAAGATAATGTGCAAAAATGACGATGAGCGTGACAAAGCCAATTTTAACAATATAACAATAGTAAGCATTGGCTTTAACATTGATTCGTTGTCATTTCTACTCCGGGATGGTGAGCGTATAGCGCTCTATGTTCTCTTTGTGTAATTTTTGTTCGGTTCGACACAATATTTTCCTCTATAAATTATATCCTTTTTAAATAACAGTTTTAGGATTTAATAATTGAAATGTAGTGCCTGAGTTCCTTGTAACGCGTATCGATGGTGAATGCCCTCAACACTTTTATATTTACAAAACACCCGACAGCTCTTCCCAAAAAGTTAACGTTTTATGTAGATGACTCCAATCCGGTCCAGTGACAAATACTGAATATGTTTGAGTCGTTACAAGCTCACAACTTCATAAAAGAGTCGATCAAAATAAATCATCCTTAGCATTCCTCCATTTTGTAACTTTCTATAACTATTGAAATACGTTTTATTAACCATCCTGGTCAGGACAGACAGTACCTCAACAAGTTATTTATTATAAGGGTACTTAAAAGTTCAGTTTTAGCGTCCCACTTTTACAGAAAGAAAGATAGTAGACACGATCAGTATATTTTCTGAAGACGATAAGTGTTTTAATATATATTATTATGTAATTATAGCAAGAGGTGGAGCTACGTTGTTACATACATAGCTAAATTATTGCTCGGAGATTAGTGATGCAATACTAATCTAATATATAGTTTGATACCACTTAAGATTATCCTAATATATTATGACGTTCATGATAGAGCTAGACGCTGAACAGCGATATATTACATAGATATCCATGAGTTTTTGATAACTAGCTATTAATTTATACATAATAAACAGTCTTTAAAAACTGCAAGTAATGAATAAATTTCACAGGATTTTCATAAAGTGAGGTTCTGATTTTTTTAAATAAAAAACTCTCATACATGAAAGAGTCATCATAGAATCAACGTTACAGTATATAAAAGACGTAAGGATGTTACCGTGACTTTAATTGTATATTTAAATATTACCACTACAGAACTAGTACATCTATCTTTGTACCTTCTGATTAAACGTATATCTTCGTTTAAGTAACATTATTCTTGAAAGAAAATATGGTGTATATATATATATATATTTACGTTAAATTTTTTTAAATGGCAATAGCCTTATTTAATTTCAATAAACATTGAATCACAAAAAGTACTTGCTCCGCTGGGAGTTGAACCCGGATCTTTCACTTGCCGGGTGAATGTGCTACTATTACACCACAGAGCCCTCACTTTTTACGATTAAATTATTTTGTATTTAGCCGTATCTGTCACATATGCATTTAAATAAGCAAACTAACATATGATCGGAAGACCAAATACCTGTCAAACGAATTTTATTTACATTAAATTGTATAAATGGCAATAGCCTTATTTAATTTCAATAAACATTGAATCACAAAAAGTACTTGCTCCGCCGGGAGTCAGACCGGCAAGTGAGAGATCCGGGTTCGACTATATATATATAAATTATATTTACAGAAATATACTCATAGAAATTCCTGCATAAACAATTGGAATTTGTTTGTAGTCAATAGACCTTGTAGAGATAGTGTAAAATAAAATAACAATTTTAGTAATTAACATTCTGTAAACAGTTATCGAGAACATTCGTGAATTCATTGCACGTAGGAAGACTGTGTAAAAGCAAGGGTTGACAGTTTATTTTCGTTTACTGGCTCCACTGTTCTGGAAAACGGGACAATGTATGAGAGTGCAGGAGCTTGACATTTAGGCACTATCCCGTACACGTTTTACAAGACCAGGAAAATGTGTTTCTTCCTGAACTAACTGACGCGAATTCCTTAATTCATATTAATAAATGTGTTGAATTAAAAGTTAGTTTCAACATTTTTAAGTTAATACTCATAACGTAATTAATGTTGTGCAATAGAATATGAATCTAGAAAGAAAATACCTGTTTATATCACTTAGTTTAGTAAATTTAAATACGGGTAGAACATAAGGAACGTAAAAAACACGAGTTTAGTGTAAATCTGAATAGTATCAGTCTGCGTTTTAATAAATAGTACACGCATTGTATAAAATTGTTCAATTTGAACACAAACACGTGCACGTACCTATATTTACAACTTGGATCCAAACTAGAATGTGAAGTCAGTTAATGTTTTTGTGAATATGTATACAACATCTCAATATTATGTGTAACATTGAGTTATTGATAAGGTGAGTTTCATATTTTTAAATACCATGAAATTGGTTTCACTGATGTTTCATGTATATTCTAGAGTGTCGTTTTGTTGTATTCCTACAAGACATGCAGGCCTGTGTGTTTTATTTAAATAAAATTACTAAAGCCCCATCTAATTTTGCTCACAGTATCTCAATAATGTAACAACAAATTGCGTCAAGTGACCCACGGTGCGACCACCGCAACGTGCGCAGCGCCATCTTGAAACGTCACGCAAGTATCCTCTAAACGTCTATACTCAAGACCCCTGCAGCTGCAAGTGTAGTATTATTTACAACCTCGGTTGAAAGCCATTTGATTTACTGACGGACTGTTACATTATCCTATATATTCTTAACAAATTACAAGTACGAGTTCAAAGCTTTCATTGTTTGTATGTGATGTGATGTTTATATTGTGTTCATGTAATGTGCTATTTTACTAATAAGTAATGTTGATATCACTTTTTCATTTGCGAACTTTTTAATAACCGTTTTTGAATGAGAAATGTTTAGATTATAGATTTGTTTACGGTTTAAGTGAGCTAAGTCCCTATATTGTCCTTTTTATTTAACGAGAGATAAAAGCAAATGATATCTCAACATAAATGTCTATGTAATTTTTAAAAATGTTCACTATCCCAGGGACAATACAGACTACGAGTATATATAAGCAACGATTTATTACAAAGTTCTGATCAAGCACGTTAACATTGCATATTAATATAAATGAATAATTTAAATAGTTTTTCATGTATTGATTTTAATTCAAACATCACTCACAACGTCATTATGATTTTCGATGTTGAAGTCTTTGGAGACCAAAACACTTTTTATGGGTATTAAAAAATAAATTACTCACAAAGTAACTAAGATCCAAAACATGTACATGCACATTTATACATATTTAAAATTATGTAAATTTATGTGATTAACTATTTAGCATTAAAAATCACAAAAGAACTTAGAGACGTGCCTACCAGTACGAGCTATGAGTTGTCAATTCACAGATCAAACAATGTACACATGCTGGAAACAATGCATACCACCTCCAAAGTGACTCCAAATGCATAACATAATCTTGTCTTTATTTAAATAATCAAAACAGTAATGTCATGTCACTCGGTTAGTACATTTTTAAAAGCTCCATCTTTACTACACAAAATATTATTTATACCACCTTCATTAGTAGTACTTTTTAACGTTAAAATGTAAAGAATATAGTAGTATTCGTACATTATAGCTAGTAAGGCTCAAAACTCATATATTTTAGATAATTGTTAATTCGCCAGCTAAAAAACTAAAAATTTTGTAGTGTAAGGTGCCTACGCTATGAAATATTTAGGAAAATATCAGATTACGTCTCGTAATTTTTGCATTCGTATATCAGGACGAGAGTACGTACACAAAAACATTTATTTTGAGACGCATTCGAAAAAATGTTGTATATCAACCCAGTTTGGTTCGTGACACTACTTTTTAAAAAGCAAACAGCACAATGTAGTTAATAATGTAATTAAGACAAAATTGAGAAAAAAGTTATATATTTAAAATTTAGATAGATTTTCTTAGTGTAAATAGAAGATACGAACTAGAATTAATTTATAAACAATCTATGTCTATAGTAACTAATGATGAGTTGCCAAAGCTTATGTTACAATATGTAATAATTTTAGAGTAATAACAAACAGCATCACTAGGAAAGCAAGCAAGAGGAAATGAGGTCTGATATTTACTACTTGTAATGCTTACCAAAAGCAAGAATAGTGGGACCATTTGTCACTGTTACACAACCACAGTTTTCCCCATTTGTGCATTTCTGTGTGTTTTGATTTTAATGCAAAGTTAAATTGGAAGGATTTGTAATATTGTATTTTGTGGATCTATGTGTATGTTACAATATCATATATAGTTTGTATTGCAATGCTTTAAAAACAAATTGTGTAAATGGTATAATCTACTCTTATTTACTAACTTTTAACCGAGATTAATTTTATTGCGTTTAGGTTTAACGATGAGCTAAGAACCTATATCATCTAATATGGTAAGATATCATATAACTCTGTATCACCGATGTTTTTATGCTTGCGCGATTACAAAGTTTATAAGTAATATAGGCTGAATGCGGTTTCTTTGTGGGAATAATTTAATGAAATCAGGACATAGAGAAACACATATCTGCGAGAGAAGAGTGTCGTCAACTCTGTGGACTACTTAGAGTTCGAAGAAGATCCAAGCGTCACAATTAAAACGGCATGTACACACTCTGCTTATATTAAGATTAGAGATTATTTGTTAGTCGGATAATCAACCGACTGCCAACAAGATTCAAACGAAGAAAGAAGTATGACAATTATTAATTATAGTAATTCTCGAGGATTTTGCCATATTTTGAAAACGCTGAACGTGTACAATAGTACAAAGTTGCCAAATAACTCTGTGTTGTTACTATTCCCCTCACACTAGGTCGAGCTGGTGACATTATAGTATAGGGCCGAGAGCCCTGTTTGCAGTGGAGTCACATTGACTGCAACTTCACTCTGCCCTGGTCGAGTATGGTACAGATTAGTTTATTGATACTGGACCGCCAATGCCTGATACTGTCTACAACAGAAGCGGTGACCCAGTGTAATTGACAATCGTATAGAATTAACCAATAATTGAGATTGGCTCTCGGCTCCTGGACTACTAGGCGTCGTATTGACTACAACTTCACTCTGTCCTGGTCGAGTATGGCACAGATTAGTTTATTGATACTGGACCGCCAATGCCTGATACTGTCTGCAACAGAAGCGGTGACCCAGTGTAATTGACCACATATAGAATTAACCAATAAGTGAGATTGGCTCTTTCTATGAAGTGCGATTGAGGCTTTCTGCTAAAAGTAAGTTTGTGGTTATGCACGGTTACGATGCGTGGAATCTAAAGATACGACGCATACTACATTATAGGATTTAATTTACTAAACTATCACAAATTTAATCAAATAATATAGATAAATTGTTAATGTTTATTGGGATTATTTGTTCTCTACATAAATAGTTCTAGATTATTAGCATCTGCTTTTATACGTAGGTCAAGGGAATCTTGAAGGGTTGCTAATTTGATCTTGATATAGAAATATGCTGTGCCCTCATTAACAACTTCGTTAAAACTAGCAAATTCGCGAATTTTGCGTTAACTGCAATTACTACGTTTGCTACTGTGGTACAACCTGTTCAATTATAAAGTAATCGTGATTTACAGTTAGAGTAAAGTAAATGTCAGTGTAAATTGTAATCTGTCAGTGTTATTTTCTTCGTGTTTTAAAGTAGTGAAACCTTAAACATAATGACTTTACATTATCCCTTAAACTCTGTGTTACTTTGTTTTATTTGATTTATAGTAGTTCACTTAGTATTCTCATATGTTAAACATATCCATATCTGAAGAAGCATTCCGATTGACATTACACATTTAATGTATACTCTTTATTGCTTTCTTAGATGATAATTGTTCATAACATATTTGTTGCTCACTCAATATTCAATTAAAATACGGGCAAAATATCTACTTTATCGTGGAATATTTTAAAGGTGTAAGTGGTTAAGTATTTAAAGTATAGAAATAGTATCATAAGTTTTCGTTTCACCAAAATTTTAAATATTTACGACTAACTCTGTTTATAAATACTAAACATATTACAATAAATATTAAATTGTTAGGAATAGGTTATATCTGTGACGAAATCAGGTGGAAATTATATAGATAGTGTAAAAGATAGTATTACAAAACTTTTCAACATTTAATTTTACTATCACTATTTAATATTTTAAAATATACAACGCCAGTAATTGAACATTGAATAATTGAATAGTGTTTAATGAATTTAAGTGGTGATTTCCATTCACATTACACCTTTACTGTTGTTACCTCTCTGGCGAGATGTGATCTAAAACGTGTTCATATCCTTAAATCAAATCTCTCACCAAGATTCTACTTAAAAAATAAAAATTATGAGTAATATTCAAATATTTAACTACAATGCTGACGTGTTTGCTTTTCAGACGTTACCCTTCAAGATAAATGTATACGAAAGGCAGTTGTGCCTATTATAAATTCCTGAAGTTTTCCAACAGTAATAAAATTATTATTATTGGTTATAATTTAGTTTCTTAATACACTTATTAATTTATTATTTTAAGCAAATAAGCTTTGTGTAATATGTCGGCTGTCCAGAAGAATTACCATTACAGTTCTCGCAGGCAGACATGTGAATTTTATTGGTAAAACAAGAGTAACACCAGAGATGCGGGGGCTGCACGGGTTTAATTGCTCCTCTCCTCATCCCATGTATCAGTAACAGCAGTCAGGGTTGTGCATAATGGCTCGGCGCAATTTTTAATTTCTTGTATTTTTATTCTTTTTCCCGTTTGTTTCTATTTATGTTGCAGGTTATGTCAAAAAGGCAAAATGTTTACAACAAAAGAGACACATTGGTTTTATTCAAATGTGTGTCCAATGTGAAAAACTTTATAATTTCAATAAACATTGAATCACAAAAAGTACTTGCTCCGCCGGGACTCGAACCCGGATCTCTCACTTGCCGTATTCAACAGAATATGTAAACACAATAGGTGTTAAGTTAAATTACTTTGCTTTTTACAAAATTCTTTCCTTCACGGTAAAATGTTGGAGATATTTTGGTGAGTAATACTGTGTTTTTTCAAAAACGCCCAAAATTATACAAAATGTGTTCAGGTTACAATCATCTAGATCTTGTACATGTAACATGATGTACTCTGTTAATTAAGTTGCGCTGTACTTAAAATAACAAATAAGACAATACTTTCTAGATGAAAGTTGATATATTTTTCACCGAGATAATATCCCTAAGTTTATCATAGTTCCCGAAGGGACTTTAATATTATGTAGCAGCTTGACTGGATGGTTTATAGCTCCAATATTATACCTACCATCAATAGTTTATTGTCCGTTTTGCAGGATATTGTTTCAGCGTTTGTTTGCCGCCGAATGTATCTACGTAACATTTATAATTCCTTAAATCTTTCTCTGAAAAACCGTATCTTCTTAAAATCAACTGAAGGCATTAAACTTACTCGTGCATACAAATTATTATTAATGTGAACAGTATTATTTTAATCAATTGGAGATTCAACAGTTAGAATATCTTCAAAGGAGATTATTATGATCATATGATGAAGGAATGTGGATACTCTTTGTAGTGTTACTATTTAAAATGTCATCTTATTTATATACAATAAAGTTCTTGTCCAGTTAAAATAAAATTGATATATTTGTTGTAGGTTTAGATATATTAGGGCATTTATACATTCGTTTTATGTATTATTATATTAATTAATTGATAAAACCCACACATTTAGGGTTCTCCGGAATAGGAAGTTAGTGTCCAAACGGGAATAAGGGTTTAATGTTCAACCTAATCTGATTCTCCTAGAAAAGTTGTGCTTTGCTTAACTCAAATTAAATAATGGGATTTTTAATATAAATAAAAAAGCTGATATAGTTTTCACGAATTTTCAAACTTCACGTTTTATTAATGTTGTCCAAACATTATATATCAGCTTGACTCGGTGGTTTATAGCCCCAGCAAATATTATCCCTTCATTTTATAGTCCTTTTTATGGTCTGGGGCATATTGCTTCAGTGTTTCTCATCCACTGAATGTTTGTACATGAAATTGAAAAGTTGTGATATAATTCCCTCCAGATATTTTCTAAATTTTCAGCCATTTTGTTAAGTTCTGCTTAGAACACAAATGAATACACTCGGTTTTTGGGACCTCATTTGCCTTAAAAATCTTTTATTGTGTTCTTATTTTAAACTATTCCAAGACAGAATCCGTAATACCAGATTTTTTGACACTACATATATAAGCTCGTTCGATCTATAAACGAATTAACATATTTGATATGCAATTTTTATAAAATGGTCTTTTCAATAAAATTCAAGTTGGAAAACTAACAGAACATTTTCTTAAATAATGTTATTTTATTTAATTTAACATGCACAGTATAAATCAATAGGATATGTCCAGTATCATCAAGAAATACCCTAGAAGAACTAAATTGTAGAATATTTGGATGTTTTACAGTCAAATTATATTTCATTTTGTCACAAGTTTATTTATTCATCAATAGGGAAAACAGGTAAAATAACCCCCAAAAATTTTCAAAAAGGGTAACATGGAACCCTCCCATTTCTTTCCTTATAAATGTGACTTGTCGAATATTTTAAAATCTTTCATCCGTTTTGCGTGCATAGGCATTTCTGAATTATAAGACACGTTTTTAGACTGTTCGTTAACCGGTTATAATTAGTAAAAACATAATAGTTTAAACAGTGAATGCATTTTTAAGTACATATAGCAGTTAGTTTACATCATGCGGTTGTAAAGCCACATAAAAATCAAACTTGTGACTTAATGTATTTTTATAACATAGCCAAGCTATACAAACCATATATAACTAACTGCATGTAATTATTACTGTGAATTCGTAAGAAAGCTACTTTTTAGGTAACATATTTTATTGTGTATTTTACGAGTATATATAACCATATTTTACATGGTTGTGTTTTGGTGAATAAAAGTCTTTTATGTAGAGTATTCTCGATTAGTTCAAATACCTTGTACCTTACTTCGTCTTTGGGCACAATTACTCTTTTTCAGTTATTAAGTGACATATTTTGTTCCAAGGCAATACCGTGCCCTAAAAGACAAAGACAAGGAAATGGTGAGAGGGAGAATTAGATGTGAATAATTGTGACCTGATTGGAGAAGTGATTTTGATGAACAATTGGCAAAGTCAGTTATGTCCGTCTAGATATTACATCTCCCTTTTAATTTAGCAAGCAAGAGGTAATTTGCACTTTTTTAGCACACAACTGGGCTTTTTTTGAAATCGATAGAGAAATGTTTCCTAATAGAGAAATGTATCATCCACGATAATTTTGAGGGGGAGGGACGAAATAGGACATTGTCAAAAGAATTAAAATATGAATCGAAAATCCTTCCTCAGATTATATTTTCCCTCAATTGGTACACGTAACACCGATCGTCAGACACTTGGATAATAGTTATACAATTGTCAGAGAAATAGACAGAGACAGCGTCACCAAGGATTTGTACAATATGGTTAGCTTACACTGGTTCAACATGTATTTCCATGTCTGACTAGTTTTTAGTTTTAAGTGTGTCAAGCTAATCTAAACAAGAATGCGGCTGACGATCAATTTTACATTTTTCTACAATTATAAGAAAATGAGTGCTTATAAAGTGCAAATTGGCTCTCGTGTCCTGAATTATTTATATCAGCCTACTATAGCTTATGCGTTGTTAATATAAGCTGATAAAAACGAACGAGTTTATCCACGAAGTGTTTTATTTATACTTTAACTGCTATGTGAGTTTCTTACATGATCTCGCACGACACTCATGGGGCATCACGGTGACACAGTAGAAGAAATTGTAATACTATTTCTTTATTAAAGAACTGAACCGTAACTTTTTACACAAATATAAATAGGAAATATTCAGTTAATTGTAAGATTGAAATATTTTAAATATAATATGTTCTAAAAAAAGGTTTCGGTTAAACTTATTTACGGTATTTGAGCTCTTATATAAAATGTCTCTTATATGTTTCATAGAAATGGTTAAAGTAGTGCATTTCTGACAAACGTGTATTGGCTGAGCTAAGCCCAGTATTCAAGAGGCTGGCAAGATGTATGTCTATCACATAGTACCTTGGAAACTAATTGATTTAATGGCTTAAATTTTGCATGAAGCGTCATTTCTATGTAGACAAGATCTGGTTCGATAACAATGCATATCCCTCCATGGGATTTGGCTGAGCGTTAGCGAAACCAACAAACATAAAAGAGTATTGATTGGGCAAGGGTATAGAACGGACTTGAAATTTTCCGTATTTTTCAAAATTATTTTTCTGCATGCTATTTGGGAAACAAAATTAGCTAGTTACGCGATTCGTGGTCTGCAATACACTCGTGGCGTTTTTCTCATTGCGTATTGCCAAACCACTACTTTTGCTAATTTCTCAAAGCATCGAGGCTTCTTTTTTCTGTAACCCCTCTCTACGATGTAGGCGTAAAGTTGTACCAATTACAGTAGGCCCTTAACAACGTGCACCTTGAAACTCAGCCGTATTCAACTTTATATTAGACAATCAATTGGTTATAAATGTGTAAAACAATGTGTAATTAAAGCACAACATTCGCTCCTATCTATAGTCCTATAGCCAACTTTTGGTACTTCTTGAGCCCTCTACGTCAAGAAGAATTATAGATAATTATGGATTTATTGTAGTCCAAGGTTGCCACCATATTATATGTGGTGCCCATCTAGCAGTTGATTTTGGGGTATGTCTATGTTGGGGGTATGTTATAGTTCTGTGTTTCCAATATCTTACCACAATCTAACTTATTCTTAAAAAATATAAAAAATGTACAAAATCTTAAAAAGTACAATTATTTCATACCATATAATATTTCAGGAAACTACGACATTTTAAACTGGACAGATCAAAGCAATGTTTATTGTAGATTTTATCAGTAAAAGTGACACTAATTTTTAAACTTCGTAAATAGCAACTGAAATTGTGTGACTCATCAAATTAAAAACTCAAAAAAATGGAGTTCAACTCCTCTGATATGTTTTATCCAACCATAAAGAATGGCGAATTTAAAATTACCTTAAAATTGTGTATGCCATAAATCGGTTGAAAACAAAGTTCTTTCTTTAAAAGAAACTGTTGAGATTTTATCAATTGATCCTACAAATTATAAATTCACTACTAAATACTAAGTTATATTTTTATGAATTTCTATTTCTTAACACAAAATATATTAATTTGTCAATAATCAAAAGTAATTAAGTCATCTGAGTTAACTGTAATAATATATAATCATTTTACACAAACTACAAAACCAGCTATCGGATGAATAGTGTTTTGCAATTTTCGTCTCCATAGTATACAATAGGCATATGATAATAATGATTATTCACAGCTATAGATGTTAAGTTAAAATATATTAGTGTAAATCACTTTTGTACATCCTTATGCAAGTTTACATTTACAACAATTTGTATTGCATTCATGCTATATTAAGAATATAAGAGGTTCTTACATTATTCTCGCCATCATATCATATATAAGTAAACAATAAGCATTAGACAAATATAAACATAAGCAAACTAAAACCATACATTTAGCACAGTAGGAAAAGCAATATTATCATTCTATGCTTAGAGCTCGTAGAGACATTCTAAGGAATTAGGAAACAAACTATTGCACTGCAGAGATAACTGCAGTCTTTATTGTCCCAAACTGTCCTCTCTCTCTAAAATACAAGTATTACAAATAGCTTTACCGCTATATACTGTCTCACATATAAATTATATCACAATTCTTTTTTTTTTTTAATGAAATGAAATTTGCAATGTGCGTGTGTTTGAAATGAAAATGTGTATGTGAAAAATGTTTTTAAAATATGATATTCTATTTTCTTCAAGTCAATTTAAAAACGATGGCATCCATCGACGAATATTATAGAATCAGATTTTAGAGAAAATTATAATATTAAAATATGGTAGGACATAAGGCATTCCTAAGGCTTCAGGGCCGCTATGTTCACAACAATTGCAGACCAACAGCTAAATGCACTGTTCCTACTCGATGTAGAGACAGGTTAATAATAGTTTGTAAGGAATGCACAGTCACGAAAACAATAAAGATAAGAAGGGTCGGGAACTAGGTCAACAGTCTCGCTACTTGATTTTCCATTCACTATGTGCTAATGTTATTCCTAATTGTATGAATAACCCATAAAATTACAATTACATAAATGTATCACAACTTAATCGTCGTGATCTTTGGGGTACTCTACTACGTATAGTTAGACAGATTACAACTACACTTGATTTAATTCCAAATTATTTCAATTGAGTTTTATCTGCTTCAGACCATTCCTATAATCTCAACATAGCATATTAAAAGGTACATCAGGCCAAGTACTTCCCTACTGAGTAGAAGCATGTGTGGTGGTGTACAATAGCGCCATACATAACACGCCTACTATTGAATGTAGCATACATTATGCCCTTGTCAATTTATAATAATGGGAAAGTTAAATCGGTAAACCATAATATTGCTTAGGTTAAAACACACTGCTACGCTAAAATGCTAAGCTCCATAAAGGCATGTTTACAAGAGCTTCTTTGAGATACACCAACCACAATACACACTTTACTCTTCTGTATAATAAAGACAACTTTTGATAAGTACTGAGGTGCCGAGCCCCAAATATGTGTACTTAATGGATAAGACACAAGGGGTGGAGATGTCCGCGGTCGTTGTAATAAATACCCAAAATTAAAAGTTTACATGCAAGTTTAATTGTGGCAAGGAAACTTATAAGCACCACTTATAGGTCTTAAACAAACATATGACCACATTGCTGCCAAAATATAATATGAATGAACTTAAATTTTATCTGGAGGCTTGCCTAGTGGTTTATTTGAAATATTGCTCCGAAACTTAATTATTTATAAATAATTAAAATTGGACTTCCCATAAACGTTTACGTCGACTCTAACACTTCGGCGTCAGCACACTTGGTTCGACCATTGCAATTGTGGTCGCAAAACGGAAGAAGAAATAAAAGTAGAATGGAAGACGAATACAATCTATTCGAATCAAGGAGGAAGTCTAACTATCGTAGAAAGAAATTAAACTCGCCTAAAACACATTCGCAACGGGATTAGCCATTTATCGTAACAACTTATAATAACGCCAACGTGGTCAGTCAAGGACATCACCACAACTTACATACATTCCACTCTAGCAAACAATATCACAGGCAATTTACTTTTCTGTTTAAACAAGTTTATTTTATAATACATTTAAAATAGATGTCTCACATGAAAGGGCTAATTTATAATACTAAAATATTACTACATAATTCAGCAACTTTTATTCGCTGAAAACAAAAAAAAATCACATCATAAAAACATATAATGTATACATATTTGAATACACAAAAAGTGTATTTTATAATTTTTTGGTACTTTATTTTTGTTGTATTTTTTGCAGATTATTGGTGGGTCTGCTAAACTCAATAGCTCATTTCACGTAAAAGCTTGCTTTCATCTAAACATTTGCTTTGTTTCTTGTCTGAATGAAGTGACTGTGCAAAGCCCGGTTGTAGTTAGTGTTTACTGGACAACTATGAGTGTTGAATTGCATGGTCTTTGACAGACCTATGTGGTTATTTGGTGGAACACCATACTCGTACATTATCGAGTGTCTTGCTGTTTGATGGGTAAGTCCTTTGACGAGTAAAGTTAGAGATATTGAACGTATAGTAGAATAGATGGAACTAGCTTTATAACTGACAAAGAAACTAAATTCCTTGGATAATTCTCCATTTTTTGTTTTCCTGTAACAAGTTTACTTGTAATAGTACATTAGAAAATAACCGGGTTTCGTGGAGGATGCGTTTACAGGGAATAAACATACACACTTGGACACGCTGGCGTTGTTAAGATATCTACATATTATTAACAATGAAGAATTTACGTAAAAACATTGAAGCAATTGGGCTGAGGTTTTGTCTGATCTAATTTCCCTTAATTGACAATGAGAGTTTTATTTGAAAGTTTACTGTTATTGATTCATATTTGGATACATTTTATTCGTCATTTTAAAGTTATACTTTTACATATTTGCCAAAACCTTAGGATTCTTATAAAAATTCCTCAAATTTCTTTAACCGTTTTTATATTAACATTTTTATAATTTGTAGCTCATTATATGCTTAAGTAACCACTGAAAATTTTTCTTTATTACTATTAAAATTTTAAATTTAGATTCTTTAGTGATAAATCTAATCTAGACTCTCTCTTTCTTAATGAATTTCCATAAAATGTTACGATCACCTTTAAATGTGTCATCAAGAACAAAAGTACCACGCAGTGAACTTGCATAATCTAGAAAAGCTTTGTTCACTTTTAATTTTAAATCCAATAAATCCTAATATAAAACACCATAGAGTGTATTGGCGTAATAATAGTCTTTGACAAGATGTTATCTTTATTTCAAGTAAAAATACCACAGAAACCGTAGAAAACCAAAACTACATTCAACCCAAAATTTGAGTTCCAATGTTTGTAAACTACGAAATATAATATTTGGTGTCTAAAGAAAAAAGTTTGGGTGCCACCTTTTTGATACTAGTAATTTGTACGAGTAAATACTGAGACGATATTGCTATAATACTCGCACATCCAATGCTAACTCTGATGGTAAGGTACGGGGCATACTTCAGCTGAACCAGCTCCAATATGTTATTGACAAACAGTCCCTTTATATTGCTTCCTTTTTGTATTTTTTTCACTTAAATTTTCTGTGAGTACTCGAAGACTATGATGTGTACTACATTAAGTAGAAATCATTTGAAACTTATATTACATATTAAGGAAACAAAAATGATCATAATAAATATTAAGTATCTTTCCGAATAATGTTCAAACTTTGTTGTATACTATAAATTAATTTAATTGCATTTAAACACATAAACCAATATTTAAAACTTGTTATTTTGTGAGGCCTTTCGATAGCAAGACTATCTTCGTCATGTCTGAAGAATATAGCCTTGCTATCGAAAGGCCTCACACGAATAAAAGTGTTAAGTGTTGGTTTATGTGTTTAAATGTAATTAAGTTAACAGTAGCCAATATAAGCTCCATCTTCAACATATAAATTAATTATTTAAATAATATATCTTCGATATATGACATTCTTGTTTATAATTAATTTGTTATTAACGATGAATGGTTTGATAGGGTTGAGTAACTGTGTGGTAATCTTAGAGCCACGAAAAAGAAATTGATATATGTGTAATTGCAAGTTTCATACAACACTTGCATGTAGAAAAAGTGTGTCATCAAGTACGTTAACGATGAACCTCCAGAAACTTGTATATCCACAATGTCATCGGGTCAATGGGACTGTTAAAAACGAAGTATTACTTTTGTGATTTCTTAATAAGCTACGACAGGGAATGGGTAATTTGAACAAAGAATGGTATCAGTATGAGCGTTAGATATATGGTAAGTCTCCCATGTACACCCTCTCGATGTGCGTCTGCCTTGTTTCATAATATACTTTATTAAATAACCAAGTTATGAGTCCACTAGACCATGCGACATGTAACAGGCTTTACTCGTATCGTATGTCACATTTAAAGTTATTTCATTCTCTATATACTCTGGGAAAAAAGACAGAGAAAAGAATTCTTACAACGCCTGGATAGACAGAAGAGAAACTTTGTCAGTCCAGTGATTGATTTCCCCACTTTCAGATTTTAAAATCTATGCTGGCAAAATGATCATATAATTTGTTAAATTTATGTCCAATGTGAGCTGTTTATAATGAATAAAAAGTTTTAATTTGAGTATGACAGGTCTATCTAGAAAATAAAGTTGTATGCAAACATATAATTGTACAGATTAAATCGTTTCCAAAATATCCATCGGAACGCTGACGCTCAGCAAAATACATAGAGGAACATGCACCACCATCAAACACGATGTTTCCTTTCTAGAAATGAAGTTATGTGTGCATAATTTCAAGTCCATACCTCAGTTCATTCTCTAGATATCAGCTGAAACATACACAAGCATAGACAGATATGCAGATAAATATAAATATAAAAGGAATTATTCCAACCTCCTGAGTGATATCAAAATAAAGATTTCGAGTCTATAACTCAATGTATTCTCCTGTTATCTCTTTGAGTTATAAAGCTGAGCCACCCCCCATAAATATACAGACACTATCATCAACCCCGATGGTTTCTGTATAAAGCGTCATGCAAAATTTCAATCCAGATCAATTTCATCTCGGGATATCGTATGGATACAGACAGAAGAGAAATTTTACTAGCCGCTAACACTCAGTCAAAAATTAATCGCAATAAATTCCTATTTGATATTTTTGCACGCACCTATTCCAAACAAAAATGCATTGTAAAACTGTATACATTGTGTCATAAGTATGGAATATATAATAAGTTTTATGATAGTAATGTGATATAAATTAATTTTTATTATGTGTTCATAAAGTATTAAACGCTTAAACTTGAGATAGTTTTGAATTTTAGCGAACATCTTAAATACGCCATATTGAATATAAATTGATCATTATAAATACAATAACACATTTGACATAAAATAAATTTTAGTTGATGTTTTAATATGAGTTCAATGATGCTAACCTTTTTGTGTTTAATTATACCTCATCCGTTAAAAATCTGTAAATAAAATGTATTTTTTTATCTTTAGTTCCATTATTCTGAGTTGATTTACTTGCTTCAGCACGTACTGAATTGTTAACTGCTTAAAAACTAAAGGCTAAGTGTCTATTGTAATTACTAAATTCAAGTTACTTAAGTTAATAACTCTAATTAAAAAACTAATAATTAACTTTACTCTCACATTGTACAGTTTAGATCTTATAATATTAAAAGTTTTCAAAGTGTTCTCAATGAGCTGTTTGTAACTATCACACGGTCTCCACCTAAAACCTCGATGGATCTCCTAGAAAGATCGTGACATCGTTTCTTTGCAAGGTAGAGGGCTCTCCTACTTCATTAAAGTACTGTAGTGCATAAAACATGGTTAATAACTGTTTCAGTATCAAGGAGCCATGTGAGTAATAACTAAACTATAGTGACAATTCTATTTTTCTTAATAATCTTTTAACGGAATAAAATGTTAAATAATGGTCAGCATTGTTAACGTAGAATAAAAACAGTTACAAATATTACATATCACGTAACCCTGTACAATAATAAAATATAAAGTCAAGGTCAAGATGGTGGGATTCAAAATGGTCGCCAAATTCGCATCTGTGCATAAGAAAAATCACTTTTATTTTATAGATTTATATTAAACATTAGCCGGTAATTTCATGTTACTATTAATATTTATCATATTTTACATATTTAGTGGACATATTGATTATATAATAAATAAAAAGGATTTCTCAGTTCAAGTTACTAAACAAATTTTTTTATCTATATAAATACTAGACAACACAGCTGAACAATCGTGCATATGTCAAGTAAAGGTACTTTAAAATCACAGGTGATAGTTAACTGAGCCACGAAAAGGTACAAAGTTCATACCACGATCAATAATCTGTGTACATCACATAAACAATAGATAAAACACATTTTATTAAATATGAAAATTGGAAAAATAAAGTTTGGACAATGACATTTATCATGAGAGAAATACCAGACACTACACTACACTTACACTACAGGAGGAAAATATCATATGATGAGAAGGTTTTCAAGATTTACCTAAGGACGCCACATGAACTTTTCGTATACCTTACTTTACCTTTTTATCTTATACTTTAGGTGCTCGTGCTGATTTCAAATTTGAATTCAGAACTCCACTTCACTGACCTATACATTTTCTATACAAACTACTAAAATTCCAAAATATACAAAACTAAATACCACGACATTTTGAATTTAATGTTATAATGTTTGCTAAGAACGAATGTGCTATTCTATATCAAGTCCACTTTATTCGGAAGTATAATCTGAAATGGGAAGGCAGCTATAAAGATTTTAAATTTTGCATGCAACCTCAGCAAAGCCTGTTACGCGACATGTGATGTGACGTGCTTTTGGCTTGATATAATACTACTAATAAATACTAGTATAATAGTATATAATACATTTGTTTGGTGGGTTTATGTTATAATATATAATACATTAGGACTTGGGCGCTTGATTCCAGAGTGATAGGATTTTCAGAATGGGTAAGGTTGATGGTAGGGATCGTCACCTGTCGAGATCCCATAAGGAGTGATAGCTTGGAAGATTTGGAGGCTAGCCCTGTTCCGGACTTATCCAGTTAGAGCAGGCAAGGGAAGGTACTGCTTCATATTTAGGTGATCAACAGACTTTAACATTAAGAGACCCCACTCCAACAATCATAAGTTCTTCACAGTACACTAGACCTATTGATCCAACCTGCTACCCCTATGCCTCGAAATTTGGGGTTGGTCAAGTTCCAGCTCCTGGATATATGAAACTGGTTTTTGCTTTACCCAATATAGGTTCAACTGGAAGGCATAATCCAGCCAGAAGTGAACAACTGCTGGGGGAATATCCACTGATTTACTCTTATATTTGAATACTGCCAGTTACCCGCAGCTTCGCACGTAATTCTTTTTGAAAAAACAGAGAAATCACGAGCATATTCTTTTTAAATGAAATTCCAAATATTCCTGAGATAATCAATACTCACTGAAGGATTTTACAATATCTCGACCCATTTTAGATGTAAGTTTAAATAAGACCATGAAGACAGAGTGTGAAACTGTTTTTTTATTTGTACCTCTGATAATTCCAAAATTTTCTCTATAATATTCCATGATACTTTATTAAATAACTTCAATGGTATCAGCAACAATATTGAATCATTTAGACAATTATAGAGAACCCCTAAGCCTAAAAGGAGACTAAGATAGATGTCTTTAGCTTTTCAGTTAACACACTTATGAATAAATTATGGCATTTTACTCTGTAGTTGATTAAAATCCCAACAAAAACAAACCCAGACAAAGATAAGTTTCTTCACATAATATGATATTTGTAAATTATACCTAACTTTGACAGAGGTATAATAACAAACATTTACTATCAACTGTTTAAATGTACAAAAATTATAAATTATAAAAAATAAAAATAAATTATAAAATTAAAAAATTATAAAATAATTATTATAATTATTATTTTTGACTTTGACAGGTGATTAAAACACATTTACTGTCATAAATATAATGGATAATGGAGTATTAAGGTGTTTTCAAGACCAGTTTAGCGTATCCCGGAGAGCGTATTCGAGAGATTTTCGAAATAGAAATAGTCCGATATGTTAACCAGGGACCCTAAGAATGTCCGTTGTAAAATTTCGATTACAATATAGGTTCAGTAGTGTTTTTACGTGATTAAGTAAAATACACGAGCGCGCGCACACACAACACACGCATACAATATCAGATATTTTTATACAGGGTGATTCATGAAGTTCTCCCCCCCACTTCTACAGCACATTGTACTAGTAAAAAATAATGAAAAAATGTTATATAAACATAGGTCCGAAAACGCTTCGTTAGCGAGTTACAGCTAGCGAAAGATTTCGCCTGAATTCCTGGGTAAAGAGTAAAATAAAGCCATACTGAACTTTTGGAAAGGTTAATTAAGTAAGAAATATCGTGGATTCTTATGTATTTTTACCTGATAAAGCTAATAAAATAGGTTTCAGAACTGTACCTGTAGTAGTTTTTGAGGGATTCAGGGTTAAATGCAAAACATTGGGGCACGAAACAATGTTTTTTTAAGTTTGTTGTACAATAACTTTGTTAAATTGGTAATAAATACATAAAATCAACAAACATTAATTGTAGAGAATTTAATTCTGAGAAAATTGATATATCAAAGTCTAAAATAAAACAGAAATAAGTACCAAAAAATCGATTTTATTCAGTATAATACATTACTAGCTGTAAAGAAATACCGTACGGTATTTAGTTAAAATAAAACAAAAACAAAAATGTTTGTTCCTTAATGATGAGATAAATTGAGAAAACAAGATTAACTGTTAAATAAATTTGTTTGTAAATAAAAATATCATGTTTTATTACGTTGTATTTTTTTTTTTAATAAAAATTTACATCAAATGTTCGAAAATAAATGAAGCAAACATTTTCCCATTATTGTTTACTAATCATCGAAATGCAGTTTTTTGTTTTATTAATTTCTAAGTTGGTAACGCACGAATAACAGCTGATCAACAATGGTATTCTGTACTGTTACGTTAGAACTGTGTATTAGTGGGGTTTTGCAAGCTACAGCAGGAGATCGGGTTCTGTGAATCGTGTTATTAAATGCAATTTTTCTGTGAGTTATAATTCGATTGTTTATTCAGCGAAAAAATGCCTTACTTATTTACATCAGAGGAATACGCTGATATGGTTTTTATTTTGGGTTACTGTAATGGGTAATGCTAGAGCTGCTGTAGAAGGATATGAACTACGTTACCCTAATAGGAGGATTCCAGATACCAAAACAATTTCAGGAACTTTTCGTACTCTTCGGGAAACAGGATCACTACCAAGTACTAGAACCAATTATGAACGAGCTGTCCAACTTGATGATGATATTGTTATTAATGCTGTTCATCGCAGTCCAGGTGTAAGTACACGACGTATTTCTAGGCGGATAGGAGTTTCGCAGTCAACGGTGTGGAGGTCACTTAATCGAAACAAATTTTATCCGTTTCATAAACAAAAGGTTCAACATCTACAGCTAGGGGATGGTCCGCTTCGCTTGGAGTTTTGCAACTTTTTTGAATATTAATAATCAACTCTACAAGCGTATTTTGTTTACGGATGAGGCACAATTCACTCGGGATGGTGTCAATAACTTGCACAATGAACACTCATCATGGGCAGAAGAAAATCCACATGATGTAGTGGAACAGAAACTTTCAACACCGATTTAGCGTCAATGTCTGGTGTGGCCTTTTGCACAATCGGCTGATTGGACCTTTCATATTACCTGGACGCCTAAAATGCTGAGTTCTATTTGCATTTTCTTCAAGAAGAGTTGCCGCAGCTGTTAGAGAATGTTTCCTTTACATCTCAGACAAAATTTGTACGTCCAGCATGACGGAGCACCTCCCCACTTTTCACGTGCCGTTTTCTGCTTACTTAAATCATCAATTTCCTGGACACTGGATTAGTCGTGGAGGGCCTCACCCTTGGCCACCAAGATCACCAGATCTATCTCCATTGGATTATTGCATCTGGGGATGGATGAAAGACATTGTATACAAGACAAAAGTGAATTCTCGTGATGAATTAATTGCCCGTATTATGGATTCGGCTGTGCAGATACAGGGAAGTTCCTGAAAAAATTAAGAAACGCAACAAAAGCAATACACAAACGTGCTGCAAAATGTATTGATAATGATGGCCTTATTTTCGAACATCTATTATAAAAAGGTGCGTACGGTTGGCCCAACCTGATTAATTTTGCTTAAAACTAGTAATATATTATACTGAATAAATCGATTTTTTAGTACTTATTTTCTGTTTTATTTTAGACTTTGATTATATCAATTTTCTCAGAATTAAATTCTCTACAATTAATGTTTGTTTATTTTATGTATTTATTACCAATTTAACAAAGTTATTGTACATCAAACTTAACAAAACATTGTTTCGTGTCCCAATTTTTTGCATTTAACCCCTGAATCCCTCAAAAACTACTACAGGTACAGTTTCTGAAACCTATTTTATTAGCTTTATCAGGTAAAAATACATAAGAATCCACGATATTTCTTATTTAAATTAACCTTTCCAAAAGTTCAGTATGGCTTTATTTTACTCTTTACCCAGGAATTCAGGCGAAATCTTTCGCTAGCTGTAACTCGCTAACAAAGCGTTTTCGGACCTATGTATATATAACATTTTTTCATTATTTTTACTAGTACAATGTGCTGTAGAAGTGGGGGGGAAACTTCATGAATCACCCTGTATAATAATATAGTTTAAAAAGCAGGTTAATTGGTCAGCTGAT